>NC_054564.1:4957892-5267892 GCF_017654505.1 Polyodon spathula | reverse complement strand
TAAAAGATTGCTCAACTCTCACGGCTCGTTGCCCCTTTAAAAGCAGACCCAGGAAACAGAAATGGATTTTAACAGCGCTTGTGCGCGCTTTTAATAAACACAAATCAAATAAACAAAACACAAACAAAACCTAACTCGTTTTGGAGCTCTGACTATACACCAACAGGTCCCTGACTAAATCACAGGACGGCTAAGCTGTTTACCTGTCACAAAACACAAACACTGTACCTTACTCTTGACTGCTCGGAAACAGAGCACACCTTCTGCTTCCTACCTCTCAGCAGCCCTGAACAGACTGGCTGCGTTCTTTAAATACCCTGCACCTGGATCTAATTTACAATTAACACCAGGTGCAGGGGATTTCTAACAATAAAACAATACACCGGTGCGCATTCTCACATGTTTTTAGCAGGGAGGATTTTAACCCTCTCCCTGCTGTATTACACGTCCTTCCCTCCAAGTGTGTAACACTTAACGACCATTCCAAGGCCACCCCCTCCCCTAAAACACAACCACCCACACTCAAGTCCAGAAATATCCATTTCCGCCCTTTTCCATGGGCGGGCTCGAGGGTGGGTCGGACCTTCTGGGACTTCAGGGAAGGGACCATGAACCGGTGACACGGGACCCCATTGGGATGACAGGGCTGACAGGGCTGCAAGTTTTCTTCCAGGACAACCTTGTACTTGGCTTGATTCATGCCAAAGCTGCCCGATTCCAGCCTTGCTGAAGCACCCCCAGATCATCACCGATCCTTCACCACATTTCACAGTGGGTGCGAGAAACTGTGGCTTGTAGGCCTCTCCAGGTCTCCGTCTAACCATTAGATGACCAGGTGTTGGGCAAAGCTGAAAATTGGACTCATCTGGGGGTGCTGCAGCAAGGCTGGAATCAGGCAGATTTGTCTTTGTGAAGGACGCATGAATCAAGCCAAGTACAAGGTTGTCCTGGAAGAAAACTTGCTTCCTTCTGCTCTGACAATGTTCCCCAACTCTGAGGATTGGTTTTTCCAGCAGGACAATGCTCCATGCCACACAGCCAGGTCAATCAAGGTGTGGATGGAGGACCACCAGATCAAGACCCTGTCATGGCCAGCCCAATCTCCAGACCTGAACCCCACTGAAAACCTCTGGAATGTGATGAAGAGGAAGATGGATGTTCACAAGCCATCAAACAAAGCCGAGTTGCTTGAATTTTTGCGCCAGGAGTGGCATAAAGTCACCCAACATCAATGTGAAAGACTGGTGGAGAGCATGCCAAGACGCATGAAAGCTGTACTTGAAAATCAGGGTTATTCCACCAAATATTGATTTATGAACTCTTCCTAAGTTAAAACATTAGTATTGTGTTGTTTAAAAATGAATATGAACTTATTTTCTTTGCATTATTCAAGGTCTGACAACACTGCATCTTTTTTGTTATTTTGACCAGTTATTTTGAACAGTTTTTTTTAAATGAAAAAAAAAAAAAACATATACAATTTCATTACGTGTACATCCGAGTTATATAGTCCCAAAGAACAAAACACTGAATTTGTATTCAATAGTTCGTTTTACGAATATGGTGCACAGCATCGCTATACTTCTCAAGCAGTGGTTTGGCATTGTGAGAGGCTTTGTTGCTTAGTTTAGGCATCATTTCATGGTGGAAATGTAGTCCCATCAGTTCACGGGAGTACCAGTAGGGTCTAGTGTTCAAGATTTGCTGAAGATCTTTGAGTGGGTGCAGGTAAAAGGCTGTTACATAGGAAGGGCATTTTACCAATATTTTTTAAAATACTGGGGACAAAAAACTGGAGACCGAATACTGGTCATCAGTTGAACTTCTTGCGTTGGTATAAAATTCCTTCATAATGTTGTTTGGATTTTCTGGACTTCTTTAAAATGAATGTCTATTAAATAAATACATTAACAACCCTCTTTTTTTTTTAATTCTCATCTTTGTATCTTCTATTTCATTTAATCTCATGTGTCTACTGTTGACAGTTTCTGTAGCACTGTGATAGGATGGCTTGTGGTTACATACCCAGACCAGGAAGCTGATACAAGCAGGCACTGCAAGCTGAAAGCGCTGGTGATTGTATTTATTCAAAAATAAATAAAAAGGTTATACAACAACACTGAACTCATTGGTGCAGTACCAGTATAAGTGCTTGATACAACCCAGATGGATTCCCTGGTACTATAAAATGATCTAGTAATTACAGTTACAGCTTATCCTGGCGTGGTATAGGTTCAAATCAACTCCTCAGGTATAGGGCATGGTCATATATTGTAAATCTGAAGCTTCCTTTATGGAACGTATGCAAACTGGAAAAATCAACCAGTGTGCATAGAAGGGTAAACAATGAACAGTAGCAATTATATTTAAGTGTAAGACATAGATGGCTTTTTTTTGTCCAATAAATATGTACTACCTTAATAACATAATTTTGGAAACCCTTCAAAATACAGATGCGTTAACTACACTGTCCGCCACTCAAATTCTAATTCCACTGGAGTTTTCCCTCTGATTTTATCGACCTACAAACAATAGGAATCAGAGTTTATGCAGTTCAGGGTGGTATTAACATCCACCGCTGTCTAGATAATGAAAATATACATCCTCACAATTTACATAGTTGTATGCTTAGTGCATGTAGTAAATGTCAGAAAAACTGCATGCAGTAAATGTCTCTGAATTCTGAAGTGTATCCAGAATTGGAAATGAAACCCACTGGCAATCAGCTTGGAGAGCATATGGGGGTTAACAGTGATATTTTAATAGCCCTGTTTAATTACTCTGATTAGATAAGGCACCCAGCTGTAATGCAAGCTGCAGTTTACCAAAGTGAGGGGCATCATTTAAACCTGTTATCTTCAACCTTTCTGAACCACAGAGACACATAGCGCCAGTTCAGGCCAATCTGTAGCAACACGTGCCAAGAAACAACAGATGCTACTGTCTACAAAATCTGTCCTTGAAAAGCTACAGCAGCCACTTACTAGAATAATGGGTTACTCTCTCTGGCAAAGCAGGGTCGTTCACAGCTGCTCCTTGGGATTCTGGACATGCACAATGCATTTTTACAGTCCTGTCTGCTGCAAAAAGCTATCAGAGATCACTGGCCGCAGGTTAGAGATAACTAAATTAAACAAAGAGGTCTGACTGTCTGGCTCCTGAAAATCAAACTCCCTAATAGGATGAGTTGTTCTTGGAAGATGCCTGCTAGGGTTTGTAATATCATATAGAGAAAGAAATTCTGAACTGGAAGAATAGGTGTCAAAGCAGTAAAACTGTGCTGGTAAACCTCTTCACTCTTAAAGATTAATCATAAACAAAAGCTTGTCTGTGATTGTCTGAGCTCCAACCAAAAATCAGTCCTTCAGTGTGACACAAAACAACCTGATTTCTTTTTTTATTTTTACAAGGTACAGTAGTCACAGCAATTTGTTCCACAATTATATACTTTGTAGGCTTGCCTGTGGTTGTCAGGAAACTCATGCAATATATATTTTTTATTAAAAGATTAGACTATACAACACTACTACATTATACATATTTTAAACTATAATCGGTGACCTCTGGCCTCACCTTTCGAGGTACCCCTGCCCATAAATTAGCTCACAGATAAGTGGAGAGGCTGACCTTAGGGAAGCCATGGGCAGGGAGGCAGGATAGCTGCCCTCCCCTGTTAGATGAAGCCAAAAAGCAGGTGGAGGCTGGGGAGGAGGAGGAGGCTCACAGTGGGACGTAATGGGTTGAGGTAAGATATAAATCCTTTCCTTGCCGATCACTGGACGTATCATTTATCGAAGGAGAAATGAGATATCAGCTATTCGGTTGACAATTTAATCTGGTATTGGAAGTGTCTAAAATAGGCTGGATATTTACATGATTTGATAGAAGATTAAAATGAATTCCTTGCCAGAATCACAGCTTTGCTTAATTAGTTCAACTCATCGCTGTCTGATGTATACTAAGGTGAGTCTGTTACCAGTTCAGAAAACTCATTTTCTTCTCTGCTTTACAAATGTAGACATGGTGATGATACAAGATACCATCCATGTTAGCAAGTGAAGTTAATTAGTTATATTTTAAGGAACAGCAGAGTGTAAAAATTATTCTTATGAGAACAAAAGAGGCCAGATACCTGTTATGTCCTTTCTTCAATCTGTTACCATTTGAAATTTGAATTGCAGCTTCACTGCATACATTTAAATATCTGAGCCATAGTTATTTTCTTGTTAGGTTATGTAATCACTGACTAATGAAAAATGTGGGTGTGAATGGATGATGCTAAATGTATGTTTGTCTACAGTACTTTGTTTCTTAGGTCTTTCCTGGTGTGTGTTAAATGTGTAAATGTTGCAAAATAAAATTTTAAAAAAAGTTACATATGATCCTCTGTGCTTTCTGTCTAACTTCGTTTTCTTATAATTAACTTTTTCCAAAAGCTTGAACCCATTCATGACCGGACGATCTGCTCCATTACAAAGGTGAGCAAAAGGGAACGAGACACCACCACCACCACCCTCAGTTGGTCCCAGCTGAAAACAGAATCTAATAAAAGGCTCAAAGACAGAATGGTATATCTGTAACATAATGATGATGTCAAACCTTGAAGAACATTGGCTTCTGCTGGTGTTACGAGAATTAAAACAGATCCCTTACCGTGCAGTAGCCACTGAGCCATATGTTTAAACAGTTTACTTGAAGTGCTGCTTACTGAGGACAGAGTGACATTGAAATATCATGAAACAGGGTTCTGCAAACAGAGCTTCCCTACCAGTTTAGGAACATTAGGTCACAAGGCACCTGCTGGTTGGAAGTAGAATGAAGAGAAGAAAAGGATGCCCTGGGGAAATTGATGCATAGATGGTCAGACAAATCAGTATACAGTATGTATCAAGTTCATAGAAATGAAGGTTTTTATCTTGCACTAGCAATTGAAAACAAGAGTGCCACCTAAGAAGTGAATATATAGAGTAGCTTAGTTTTTACTGGCCCTTACCGTTTTACAGTGATTGCAATCATTCTGAGTGATCCTTATTGCTGTTACTCACTGTATTTTTGTTCAGTCTGTGTCAGGTGCTTTTATCTGAGTTTAGGATCATTTTAGCTCTTGTTGCCTGGCGTAAATATATGTAACATATTTTAAATCAGTGTCTTTACAGAAATAAAAGCCAGTACCATCTTGTAACTTTACAGTCAGTTTTTGCTGGCAACACACTGCTGTGCAGTAGATGGTGCGAGTGTTAGTGTAATATAGGTCTATAGCAGACAACTATAACTGAAGAATAGCTCCTGAACTCATAGGCTAAGAACCTTAACACTGAACGAATATTTGAATACTTGCAATAAGAACCACCCAGAAAGATTGAAACATCTACATAAAAGTGATAGTAAAAAATAACAACAAACCAAATGCAATTTGAAGCTATTTCTCCTACTTCTCCTACAACACATTTTAGGCTGAACCTATAATCATTACGGATATTTACAAATGCTATCAAATTACATTGGCCTTTATTATAGGTATTCATCAACAGTTAAATGATCGACACTTTTATGACAGGTGTTAATATCTTAATTGCAAAATAGCGTACATCAATAAACAGATCTACACTCACAAAAGCACTGGCTGTAAATTGCTTTCGATATTTATTCACTTTTCCTATTTTTATTAAACACTCAATAGTACTAAATTTAGAAATACTAAAAAAACTTAATACTTATATAATAATTTGTCATTGCTTTTAAGAAGTTACTTTTAGTATTTCTAAGTTTGCCACACTATTTATTACAAATAAGAATTGTATTAAATTAGAAAAAAACTATTTTTTCTAACCACTATTTATAATCAAAATACACATTTGTGTGTAAAAAGACTGAATCAACAACGTGAGAAAGAGATTTTGTTAGTAAGAAAAAAAGATACAGCTGTTCAGTAAGATATTGGTGTAATGAGCCAGTGTTCTTGTTTATTTCAATAATGGACTAGACAGCATGGTAGTCAGTCTGTATACAGTATGTAATATTATAGACAAGCACATAGACTCACAAACCAGTTCACAGCGACGGCTGTTCAGACAGTGTCCATTGTTGAGGTAATCAACCTACTTACTGCCTGTTGTGGATCTGTGGATAAGGCTGATTAGGTATGGTGAGATTCAGCTGGAAACCAATGAAGACTGAGAATGGGCCAAATTATGCTGCTTTGCTAAGCAGGTGTGCATTGCTCAACATACCTACTGTTCCATACATTGCTATATAAACAGAATACACCAGGATTGTTCATTGAGTGTTTATTTCACTCATGAGGATGGCTGTAAAAAATCCACTTAAACCACTTAAATGATTCCCAGATAAATGTGTATTGCATTCTTCAACAGTTTATCCTGTTCACACAAGTTTGTAACAAACAGATTACATACAGCAGTAAAAGCATGTTTTTTTTTTTTTTTTTTTTTTTTAAATCGATATCACTCAGTGTTTTTCAATGCAATTTTAAATTTCCAATTTGGATGGCGACTCAGTGCTGAGATCCACTTATAAGTCAGGAGGACTGAGGAGCAATGGACAAGTGTTGCACTTCCAGAAGCAACTCCATGTAACATGAAGAAAGATTGATTTAGAATTATATCTACCAAATCCTTCTGTTAAAATGGAATGTGAAACAGAATGGTTATGGCCTCAGGGTTGTGCTGATAGACTCAGTTTCAAAGTAGTGACCTTTAGGAAGTATTTGTCGGAAGGTATTAAATAAATCAAAACACAGCTATTTAAAGTGTTGATTTCATAACAAGAAAAGCCGTCCTTCCATCACCTTTACAACAGAGTAACAATCAGTGGAAATTAAGTTCCACACTGTTTTAAAAGTTGATTGGAAGTGAAATTTCCTCTCACCTAGGTGGATGATATTCTTACTGCCATACGAGGCCATAAACTGACAACGAAAACTAGCAAATACAGCCGACTGGTCACGTAAACCTGCCCTTTCGTTAAACCGGTAAGATATGTATTTCATAAAAACTCTGGGATATGTAGTTCTTTTTGTCGAGGACTATAATCCCACAGTTCACATTAGAGAATGAATTTCTAAGGAAAGAATTGCGAAAGCGAAAAAAAAAAGATTTCATATCAAAAGGATAAAAGAAAGGCAAGACAATCGCTTATAAAATGAGTTTGTTAGTTTGATCATAGCACATTTTATATTAAATAACCCTCTCAGATTGTTATTGATTGAAATCAATAATTGTATAAACAAGGAAAACCGAGGGACTGCATTGTTTTGTGTCGAATAATTAATACGCTTTATTTCACTTAATTAACACCTATAGTAACAACATACAATTTCTTAAAGGTAATAACTCTTCTCTAGTAAACAGTTTTGTTGTTGAAGTTCAACCTTAAATCAAAATCTTTTATCCACTACCCTTTCGCTTAATCTTAACCTTTAAAGTATTGTAGCTAACAAAATAATTCCAGTCTGCACTTGCAATAGCTCCATATGTGCAGGTTTAAAAGAGACATGTGTTATAGCACACATCGGTTTTAATCTGAAATCATGATATCTGGTACCACTTTAGGTAAAAGGAAGCTCTCAGTTTCTATGACTTATTCTTGGGTTATCTGTTTGCACTTCCTGGGTCACCTCAAGCGTGTCTACTGGGTCATGTTACTGGCTGATAGATTGTCAATCAATTGGGAAATCAGCTAATTGATTATTGACAGGAAAGTAGCCAGTGAAGTCGGAGGTCAAATTTCGTTCCCTAGGTAAAATGACCCAGTAAAACATGGTAAGGGCCCAGCTTGGACAGTCTACCTCTCCCAGAAGTGAGGGGAGCTATTCCCCAGCTAGCCTAGCTGGAGCACCTAACTCACCCTACAAAGTGGTAATGCTTTTACTAGCGAAGCACTGAACAACCCACTGGAGAGACAATGAACCGATTTATTAACTACAGATCGCTATGGCTTTCATTTGGCAAGCCTCAAGTAAACATGCATTAATAAATTAATCACCCTATTTGGAGCATTGCATTGTTTCTTGCTTTTGAATACTAAAGAGTTTTCATTGATAATTACCTGTTTGATATTCAATAAGGAAATTGGATACTGATTGCACCTCACCAATAATAACACATTTTAAGAACTATATTGGACACAGCACCTTACAGAGACATGTTTGATTATGTCCTTTCTTTCACCATAGGAAGTCAAGGTCTTGGGGATTAATAAAGCCTAGATTTCCAGTTATTTTCTAAGAAACAGCTGCTGAAGCCCTGTAAACCCACTTCACATAATCTAATACCGTCAGCAGCATTCTTCTGATTAACCGTGCCTTTTACTCTTTCAAGGTAACATGTGTCTTTCAAAAGCAAACCATTTCATGAGTCGACTCTCGTACAAACTTGAGAATGAGCCAACATACAGCAACATCTCTAATATCTTCTAAATCAGGAGCTTTAGAAGATAATCCATGTATGTTTTCTAACCAAGCACTTGATTATTAAATTGAACCATTCTCTTTATTAATTAAATACAATCACGTAGAACGATTGTAACAAAGATTAGTCGCTTATTAACATGTTGAGCTCTCGTTTATACATTCTGATGGATCAAAAATGAAGGATTGGCCATTTAAAAAAGCCAATTTAGTTGTTTCACAGGAAAAAACCCATCGATTCAATTTTACTATTAGCATGTTTCTCAGTTGTGATTGATACACAAATGGCTTAACAGGTATCAATTGAATTCTTAAAGGAGAGTAGTCAAATCGGGGTAAAACACCAAAAATCAGAAGCCCTAATTATATCTTGTGCCTGCATTCCACAAACAAAACCAGAAAAATAGGAAAAAATGAGCCAAAACAGCTAGTCCATTTACAGAGAGTATACCCATGCAAACTACTGGAACAAGTGCACAAAACAAAGGGGCCAGAGCAACCATCACCCCTTAAATAAGCTGTGTGATTCTCTAGGGGGTACCAAGTGAAATCAAGGCAATTTCAAATCCTGCATAAAGCTTTCTTCCCGTATGGAACATCGACCTCCACTGCAGTGTCAGTACCTGAATGGTGAAATTAATACAATCCCTCTGCTTTGCAGTCAACAGAAAAAGATTAGAAGAGCACTGCCAAAGATCAGAGACTGTCACTTTTTATTTGAAAATCATCCAGCCAGGCAGGGATGATATATAATCTATGATCGACTTCATCATCTTATAAGAAGGTCAGGTGAGTTCCATGTATTGTTTCAGCAGTGCACGGCCTAACCTGTTTATCTCGCAAGTTAATTTTAATGTCAAAGGGTCAGATATCAAATTCTTTATTCAGCCAGGCAGGGAAAATTCCATATACCGTATAAAATAGAACTAGCACAAATTAGGATTTCAAAACTCATATTGGCCCAAAATGAGCAAACAGCCAAAAGGAAATGCATTTTGAATTAATCTCTTCCCCAGACTTGAATTAGATCTCACTGCTACCTCTGCCTTTCAGACTCATGAAATATGAAGCACACTCGCAAACATTATGCACACTTGGAGACCCAATAACACTATATATGTATTTCAATATTATTATGTTATGATTGATCAGTTTTGAAAGATTATGCTTAAAAATAAAAATAAATCCTGAATATATTAATATAAAGAAATAAGGACTATATATATATATATATATATATATATATATATATATAGAGAGAGAGAGAGAGAGAGAGAGAGAGAGAGAGAGAGAGAGAGAGAGAGAGAGAGAGAAACAATACACTTTTCTGTTGTAAAGATTGAACATACACTAACTGGAGGGTAAACAAAGAAATTAATGGTGTGTGTGATAAATAAATGAGAGTTCAAATAATTATTAATTGGTTTAAAAGTAATAGGGTCTTATTTAGTAGAGGACCAAATCAAGGGGGGCATTTGGACCCCAGTAGAGGTACATTACTGGAGTCAGGAACCATGCCAGGTTTTCAATGGAGCAATTAGTTACCTTTTAATCACGTTAGGTCTGCCGTCAATCCAAATGGTCTTCACTCACTACAGAATGTTATTGTTGTGAACCAAAACCATCCTCACCTCTCAACCGACTGGACCAAGAACTTGTTTCATAACCTACGATTTGAATAGTGTGAACAATAGGACAAATATCACCAATTGGAAAAGGTATTTGGATTAACCGTTGATAACCCTAAATGTAAACCAAAACCCACTGTTCCATTGTGTAGACAATGTAACAAAATTATTATATATATATATATATATATATTATATTTATATATATATATATATATATATATATAGAACAGTTGGATAACTAACCTATGTGAGAGATTTATAGCATTTTTTTCTCACTATAGCAAATTTATATTTGAAAACTTGCTATCGTTGTTCACAGCCAAAATGTACCACAGACTCAAGTATCAGAAAATAAAATTGAGTGATTAAAACGTGTTAATGTGGGTATAATTATTTAACAAAAGGTGTAGTGTTCAAGGAAATTTAAATTTCTCATAGCTGTATTGCCACTAAAACAAGAGCAGGACCGTATTCAATATTATATTTAAATTATGTTATCAGTCTAGGGGAAGGCATTATATTTGCAACGGGTAGTGTTGTTGATAAAAGGAGGTTAAAAGCTCTAGTAGCACAAACTTGCTATAGAAATATTTATGCTCCACATTTCCTTAATAAAATGTAAAAAATAATCTGTGCTTCTACCAAATTTACAGCAACTAAGCAACTAAGAGGTAACTTCTCTGGAATGTTGGTTCAGATCCATTGCATAACATTGTCTTATAACGTCTTACAACAGACAAAATACTGTGATACACTAGTCATCCTCACATGCGCATTGCATGCAAAGAAGAGAAAAATACACAACATATTAACAGCAGCAATATTCAATTAGCAGGGACTTTAAAAACTTTAAAAAGTCTTACCAAGGAGCTTTCCAAGACAAAAGTCCAAAATCAATTTAGCAGGAAAGACATTATAGAAACATATGTGTCTGTGTCTGCAAGCTGATTCACTAAAAGTAGGTTATAGATTTGCCCACCGAGAAAGGCTCATCGTCGACTCCGGGAATACACAAAATGAATACATCGACATTCCTTCCATGTAAATTACTCTGTGCTCAGGATTCTCCTGGAATATTCTCCTTTTAAGCAAAACCATAGTAACACATTGTGTTGATGTAGCGTGCCGTCAGGGCTGGCCAGTGACAGAAATAGCAAACCAAGAAGCGGAAGACTGTAATTCAGCGTGCACAAAACAAATAAGCAAAACACAGGAACACACAAAACAAAAGGTTTAAACAAATAAAATAAACAGCACCCAAGCTTTGGCTATCCCAGTTCTTGAACTAACCTTTCTTATTTCATGAGTGTTGTTGTTGTTGTAGTGGTGGTGGTGGTGGTGGTGTTTTTTTTTTAATTTTTATATCTATCATGTTTTTTTTTAAGTCACGTCTGAACCAATCAATGTTATTCTGCAAACATATAAAGAGTGCATTGCATGACTGAATTGTTTACCTACAAGAAGCCTGTCATTACTGAGACCTCTTTTTTCAACTTTGAAGTGTTTTGCTTGGAGGTTGATGGCATATAGTAGACATTATAGTGTATTTTTCTGTTACTCTTCAAATGCAAATATTTTTACTTCGTTTAGCCACTATGGTGTCCCAGGTATCTTGCTTCTTTAGAGTACCATCATAATTTGAACGGGACGTATCATACAGTCAAGGGCATATTTGCACCGTGAAAACCAGTCTTTCATTCACCACTGTACATAATGCAGATAACGTCAAACAACAACACTTCAGTTGATTGATCTAGATGGAAATTTTCCACGCGGTATTATCAAAAAAATCGCTCTGGTTTCTATCCTGTGCGATTTTTTGTCGTGCCGTTTTCTTGTTCTGCACTCAGTGTAATTGCAACCATTCAAAACAATAGATTCGATTTGCTTTCACAACCGTGCCCAGTGTAATCAGACCTTAAGAGCTTGTTCCCTGGCTGCAGTGTAATGGGTTGTCACGAGTTCCCGCATGTATGCATGCCCACGGAAAATCCACAGCTGCTTTTCCTTAACGAATTATGGATAATAGTCAGTTGGTTAACTGTTTGTTAAAGTTAATGATACCTTGATAGAAATGGCTTAGTCGACAGCTTTGTGATGGGGGTATAGAGGCATAAGGAAGCAGAAGTAACAAAAAGAAACCGAAACTCGAGTAGGAGATCTAGTGTTTGTTCCACACAAAGTATTGTTAGTTAGTGCTCCAGCTGAGAGCTTGGTTTATTTAGTTTGTTTTATTAGCGGTTGTTTTGCCACCACAGTGTAAGAACAATAAAATCAACACCGGTTTAACTGTAAATCAAGACTCCAGCCTGATCATTTACACTGTCTGCCTCCACTGTTGCATTACAATTATCAAAAGCGTGCCATCAGCAGTTTAAATACAGTATACAGATGTCAATGGTGCTCAATCATTGAGGATAATACATCAAAATAAGTCCTTGTGGGTAAGCAGCTTGTTATATGATCACTATTATGCTTACTCAAGGCTGCAGAATCCTATTTTACTACAGTATATTAAGAAGCAATCATCAAGTGAAGGTGTCTAGTTTAACTGCCGTGCGGTGCAATGGCCTTTGAATTAAAATGACATTACAGTACAGTATTTTGCTGTCAGGACTACCACTGCACTTCAGCTTCTGTGGCTTACTTATTTTCTGTTAAGATTCAAATCTCAGTTTTTCATTAACTCTGCAATCCCCCACTCACTGCGCTGCACTGTCTACATGCATATCACACAATAACACTGCTGTACTTGGTATGTATTCAGTGAATGTGTATTCACTTTATTGAGACATATTTTCACTTACACAGAACACAAAAAACATATCTGCACAATGCAGTGCCACAGTCATGTTTGTTTACAAACAATGCAGTGCAGTGTGCATCATTGCACTATCCACACTGCGTACGTGCCTAATCACGTGAGATGTGATCAAATTCAAATTCAAAAACAGCTTTTAGTGGCTGTACATGTCATTATAATTGATCAAGTACAGTATTACTCGTAGTCAGTTTGCCCCGAAATTATTCTCATAAGCAGATTGCTTGATTCTTACAAGCTGATTATTTTACATTGGTTGGTATAGGAATGATTTTGTCCCAGTGGTTTTGATCACTATATGTGGTTGATTCTTATAAACGGACTGCACTGTACTTGTTCTCTTACCCTAAACTTAATGCCAATAAAATATTTCAGTATCTTCAGCTTTGACGTTAATCAATAAAACCCTAGAAATTAACAAAACATCCCACTCTTAAAGTCTTTTGTGTGCAAAAATGAATTCAAAATAAAAAGTAAAATGTACCTTCTTTACTCTTTAAAAACAAAACAAAAAAATAGCTTAGCAGTATTCACAACCCCGACACAAATCCTGCTTTTCCAAGTTGGAGCCCAGGATGTTAACCCTTGTGGCACTGAAGCTGAGAGGAATGAATCCCTTTAGTGAGATCCAGTTTGTAGATACTGTACTCCTAGATATATTCCTGGAACCTTTTTAATTGAACATTAACATGCAAACGGTCCGTAATCCTTGATAACAAGCCCGAGCCCTCATCACCTGAAACTGGACATACAATACAACTACTTTCCCCCAGCGGAAGAATACAAAACCACATTCCTAAATTTACCAAATATGTATACATGACTGAGGTTTTATTTATTTTGGGCTTGTCAGTGTTAATTGCATGAATAGGCTACATGATATCCTTTATATATTACAATATATGAACAGAAGTTTACAGTCAATTACAGTCTCATGAATAATGGAAACCCATGGAATAGATGTGCAGTACATTATGCTGTTTTTATTGGCAACATATTTTGCACTGCTTAGATTGTGTGAAATGTTTGTGGAAGGTCTGGTTAAATATTCATAGCATGTTTGCTCCGGTATGAAATGGTAGAACAAAATCATGTCCTTATTGAAGACGGATGATCCAAAGGTTGCTTAATATGTTATGTTTTTTTAGACTTGT
This sequence comes from Polyodon spathula, assembly GCF_017654505.1. Lineage (NCBI taxonomy): Eukaryota > Metazoa > Chordata > Actinopteri > Acipenseriformes > Polyodontidae > Polyodon > Polyodon spathula. The sequence continues at coordinate 5,253,858 of NC_054564.1, read as the reverse complement.
ACAGTGTTTTATTATGGTAAATCATCACACAGTCTGGAATCTCTCATCTTAGCAATGACAGCTCATTCTTTTCAGCAGACAATTTAACCATTTAAGGACTGTGATTGGGTAAACACGATCATACTGAAGTGTCATTCTGGACCTGTGATTGGGTAAACACGATCATACTGAAGTGTCATTCTGGTCCTGTGATCGGATAAACACGATCATACTGAAGTGTCATTCTGGACCTGTGATTGGGTAAACACGATCATACTGAAGTGTCATTCTGGGCCTGTGATGGTGTAAACACGATCATACTGAAGTGTCATCTGGTCCTGTGATCGGATAAACACGATCATACTGAAGTGTCATTCTAGGCCTGTGATAGGGTGAACACAATAAAAAACTCACTTCACTTCTTTGACTTACTGGGCCACCATACTTTGCAGTACAGCTTGTTAACACATATCATTGGATAGGGGAGGGATTGATCTTCACTGCCTGATTGTTTTTCACTGAGATGAGCTTTTAATTTTTAAAGGGTGGAAGCACTTCACAGCAGCACGCAGAGACAATACATGACACAGGAACAGTTAGGAACACAGCTACCAACAAAATGGGTAAACACTGCAAATCTGATGTATTTGATTTATAGTTCTATTAGAATATTTATTCTGTCAAGTCTTTTATTATATATGTTTTACAGCATTTACAAATATCAAGAAACAAGTAGATATAAGCAGATCATGTTTCAGGAACTAAATATCTGGTATGTTTTTTTTCTCCTTATTAGTGATAATAATGGAGTGAAGCTTATAATATACACACTATATATATATATATAGTCTATATATATATTATATTATATATATATCTATATATAGATATAATATATATATATATTATATTAATTATTTTATATAATTTATTTCTTCTATAGCTCTCATATTTCAGTCCTCTTATAAATGTTCCAGCCAGGAGAACACATCTTATGTAGGTGTGGAATTTATTAAAATACAAATCTTATAAGTTTCCAAAAACACTGACCCAACAATGGGTGAAGAAAAATAAGTAGAATAAAATTAGTCGGAACACAGTTTCATCCTTGAGAGCACCATGGTGCCACCTGCTAAAAAACGAAAACAAAAATAATAAATCTATGCAATGCATTCCATCCCAGGTTCCAGGTGTTTTGGGCAACGGCAATTTCGACCAAACGTAGGTCAACTGTAAACAATATAACCAGATTACAAAATGAAACCACATCTGTTTCTTTAAATTCCAGTTTCAAGGTCTCTTCTTAGGGGTATGTAGACATTTAAGAAACAAGTGTTACTGTCTGAAATGTGCATCTTACCTTTCACAGACAACATGATGTAGTTCTGGGAGCTGGAAGTACTTTGCCAATGATTGTAGCAATAATCATAACATTGTACAAGGATTGTGGCAAATTGAGAAACGGCGTGAGTGTAAAACACAAAAAACCCAGAACATTTTTAAAAGTATTTTTGACTGGCACTAGCTAGCACTTATACACATACATGCAAGCTTCATATTACACCCTTTACTGTTAAGGATTACATGTATATGCACTATTACAGCAACAGGGCTTCTGTTGTCTTATGTAAATCTTATTTTTATTTATTTTTTATTCAGGGCTTTCTCTTTGTATATACTGTATGAAATTATTGTTTTCGGTTACTTTCCAAAATGCTTGGGCATTTTTTTTTTCTGCCACAGTAGTAGTCAATTGACAGTACTTGCACACTTAGTTGTACCTTCTTTCCATTGCTGTCTTCCACAACAAAACCCTGATAATCACGGGCACATTCTTCTGGGGTTTTTGTGTGTCTAGGCATTTTTTTACATTTCGCCACAATTTGCAATTCTGTTTTAAATTCTCACTACCTAACTGTAGTATAGCTTTAAATCCTGTGAATAAGCCTTCTACTGTAATTGTAATCTCATTTTAAATTTTGCAAGCAGAGTTTCCAATAGGAATGTAGAATTTGCTGCCACCCAGTAGTTGGAGAGGGTTCAAAGCATTCAAAACGAATCAATGATAGATAGAGTCAGGAAGGAGGGAAAGGTAGTTTGTTTTTGTAGTATTTTTTTTTTAATGGGTAAGGGGTGAAGTCATTGTGAATTGCGTAACCATTTCCAGGGTCTTTCCAGGGTTTATTGGCTATACACCAGTGTGTTTCATCCGGTAAAACTGAAAATCAGAAACCCTAATCTTAAAGTTATGTCAGTAGTTTTTGTGATCGCACGAACCCCTTTATAATAGTCTTGTGACCCTCTTTTGCGTCGGGACCCCCAGTTTGAGAAATGCTGGTCTAGCCTATGGCTAGACAAACAGTGCAAGTGATGAAATTGAATGTCCTTGGAAAAAGTTACTGTTTGAATTGTTCTTGATCTTGAAGATTTGGCTATGACATTTAAAAGAAAGCTAGCATATGGAACAGAATTTTGTAACTTAAAAAGTCTATGAAACTTAACAGACAAATAAATTCCCCTCAAGATGAGCGACAACATGCTATGTTTCTGTATATCATTAACATGTGTAGGGGTGCTGTGTTAATTTAGTTTGACAGTTTACCAACATTAATCCGTGTGATTATCATAGCTCATTAACATACATTTGCCGATTGCTTCTCACTCGCTGCTTCTATTCATTCATACATTGATGCACAAGCACCGTGACAAGTAAGGAATACTAACTTATCCATTGATTCACATTGTATTTGTTGGTCAACTCCATCCAAAGAATGCCTCGGCCAAGAGAACACTCTGCTTTGCTTCCCAAGAAGTGCCCTCTCAGCTAGAGACCACTGTAATAACAAACCCTTTCCCCACGAAAGGACAGTGCATATCGCCAAAGAGCCATTCCTGAAATCAATGCAAGATCGTCATTATTTCATGAACATACATGTACCTCAATAAAACTTTGTCCTTTGTCTCAAAACACCCAGCATGTTTGTGTGGCGACTTCTAAAGCAACTTCTAAAGCGTGATGCTATGTTGTGATCGTGTGTTATGATGCTGACGATGGAATAATTGTATTTCTTTCTCTTGTGCTCTTGTTGAGCATGGTTGCTCTCACACTTGGCTGTGCCTGTGTCACTGAAGGGTATGTGAAGATGCACTTGGAATGCATCACGGGCTGTGAACGAAAGCTAAGCTGAAATACATCTGGAAAGTTACTTTTTGCACAAGAAAGATGTCGTAGTCCTGAGCTTGATATATTTTTTTTGTCAAGTAAACATCTAGGCCAGTGTCCGTCCGTCCCCACGGAATAATTTCCACCTGTTCCTTTCATGATATTGTGTGTGTGTGGTATTCTCCCTGTGTGTGCTGGATTAGTGTTAGGGTTAAAAAAAAAACCATCTCCCCAAGCCTATCTGTCTGCCACCCCTTTGCCTTCCCTCTTTCAGAACGTTGGAGTCGCCACTGTGTCAGTGGACTCAGATGGTGTGGTGAAGTGTATTGTAGAACAACAGGGAGCAAAGATATAATTATTTAAATAAGCAAATGATCAGAAAGGCTGGGGTGGTCGCCATCTTTGCGAAAGTTAGAGTAGTTGCAATTGTATAAATAAAATATTTTATGCATTTCCAAACAGGAATGTTTGAAAGGTTTGGGGTGGTATAGTATGACATGCCAAATTATCATTTAGAGATATCTCAAATGGCATTTTAAGATATCTTGAAATATTTAGAGAGATCTGAAAAACACTGAGATATCTCTAATTGAATTCCAAATATCTTTAATTATGTAGTTTTTAAGATTAAATTAATTTAAAGATATCTGTAAATGATATCTAAAAATGAAATAAAGATTTACAAATATATTTAAATACTATGGAAACCACATGGATTGTGCTAGCAATGAGGGTTTTAAAGATATCTCTAAATCATTTTAAGATATCTCTATTTATAAAATTGGATATGTACAATTGGTGGTTTTAAAGATCTCTCGTTAAGATATCTCAAAGATATTGAGAAAACTTAAATGAACAAGAAGCCATTGAACATAAAGAGAGATTTGAGAAACAGAAAGTTATTTAAAGATATCTTAAAATGTTTTAGAGATATCTTGCAATAATTTAAAGATATCTTTAAATCAACAGGACGTTATTTAGCGCTATCTCTAAATGATTTAGAGATATCTGTCAAGTATTTAAAGTTAACTCAAAAACATTTAGAGGTATTTTAAAACATAAGAACATAAGAACATAAGAAAGTTTACAAACGAGAGGAGGCCATTCGGCCCATCTTGCTCGTTTGGTTGTTAGTAGCTTATTGATCCCAAAATCTCATCAAGCAGCTTCTTGAAGGATCCCAGGGTGTCAGCTTCAACAACATTACTGGGGAGTTGATTCCAGACCCTCACAATTCTCTGTGTAAAAAAGTGTCTCCTATTTTCTGTTCTGAATGCCCCTTTTTCTAAACTCCATTTGTGACCCCTGGTCCTTGTTTCTTTTTTCAGGCTGAAAAAGTCCCTTGGGTCGACACTGTCAATACCTTTTAGAATTTTGAATGCTTGAATTAGGTCGCCACGTAGTCTTCTTTGTTCAAGACTGAACAGATTCAATTCTTTTAGCCTGTCTGCATATGACATGCCTTTTAAGCCCGGAATAATTCTGGTCGCTCTTCTTTGCACTCTTTCTAGAGCAGCAATATCTTTTTTATAGCGAGGTGACCAGAACTGAACACAATATTCAAGATGAGGTCTTACAAGTGCATTGTACAGTTTTAACATTACTTCCCTTGATTTAAATTCAACACTTTTCACAATGTATCCGAGCATCTTGTTGGCCTTTTTTATAGCTTCCCCACATTGCCTAGATGAAGACATTTCTGAGTCAACAAAAACTCCTAGGTCTTTTTCATAGATTCCTTCTCCAATTTCAATATCTCCCATATGATATTTATAATGTACATTTTTATTTCCTGCGTGCAGTACCTTACACTTTTCTTTATTAAATGTCATTTGCCATGTGTCTGCCCAGTTCTGAATCTTGTCTAGATCATTTTGAATGACCTTTGCTGCTGCAACAGTGTTTTTCCTCTAATCAGTACTTTCTGTTTTCTACGTGTTAACCACTCCCTAATCCATGTACATGTGTTTCCTTGAATCCCAACTGCGTTCAGTTTGAGAATTAATCTTTTGTGCGGGACTTTGTCAAAAGCTTTCTGGAAATCTAAATAAACCATGTCATATGCTTTGCAATTATCCATTATCGATGTTGCATCCTCAAAAAAATCAAGCAAGTTAGTTAGGCACGATCTCCCTTTCCTAAAACCATGTTGACTGTCTCCCAGTACCCTGTTACCATATAGGTAATTTTCCATTTTGGATCTTATTATAGTTTCCATAAGTTTGCATATAATAGAAGTCAGGCTTACTGGTCTGTAGTTACCTGGTTCAGTTTTGTTTCCCTTTTTGTGGATCGGTATTACGTTTGCAATTTTCCAGTCTGTCGGTACCACCCCTGTGTCAAGAGACTGCTGCATGATCTTGGTTAGCGGTTTGTAAGTTACTTCTTTCATTTCTTTGAGTACTACTGGGGGGATCTCATCCGGCCCAGGGGATTTGTTTATTTTAAGAGCTTTTAGTCCCTTTAACACTTCTGCCTCAGTTATGCTAAAGTTATTTAAAACTGGATAGGAACTGGATGACATGTGGGGCATGTTGTCAGTATCTTCCGATTAAAAAATATCTGAAAATGCATTTAAGAATTAAGGGTTCACATTAGTAATCCGTTTTTTCCCCATTGCCAAATTAGTAAAAACTATTCCCAAATAAGTACATTTCATGAAGTGGATAAGGATAAAATGTGATTGTTGGAATTAGCTGGTCCTCTTTAGTTGTTTGCCAGATGAAGAGGTATATAATTATTTTCAGCAAGCTGTGATTATTTACTTCAGCCCATAATTAGGGGAGGTAAGTGGTTTACTTTAGGTAATTGCACACAACAAGCCACACCATTCAGGTTGTGGAGTTTGTTGAAATTCACTGAATACACTGTATATGTATTAAATGCTTCTGCATAAGATACATTTTAAAAGCACAGAATACATTCATAAGGAATTATTTAGGTATGTAATATATACAAAAAAGACAACAAAACTTGCATATCCATTTTGAAACTTGATTGTGTCAAGTGGGTCTTAGGCTGATTTCACATTGAGTCTTTTTTAAATGGGCTCAGTCTGGTTCATTTAATTTGAAACAATGTGTCAGTTTGCTTGCTGTTCACACTTATCTAAGCAAAGGGACTGAGTTAATTTTTATGTCCATGGATGGTTTTTTTTTTGGTCCTTTTGGCCCAATGTCTTTGTTGACAAGTTGGTGTCTGAGAACAGATTAAATGCAGTCCAGTACTAAACTACAATGAGAAACGTTTACAAAGTAAAATGATCAACAAAATACTAAAGTGCTAAAAAAAAATATGAGCAAACAAACAAGTACAACAGACAGCGCCAATCTATAACGACACCCACTAGCTCTTTCCAGAGATGCATTCTGGGTTTCTACTGTAGCTGAAGGTTTCAAACATGTTTGTTAATTCTGTGGTATGCTGAGGGGGGGTGCGCCAGTATTTTAGTGTAATTGAATTGCTCTATGAAAAAATAACTTGATTCATAAAGCAGTGCTGTGTGTTTTAATTTAATCTAGTGGGTGTGAAAGCTCATCGTGGCACAAAGGGGTAGAAGTTGTGATTGAACCTGGCCAGTGGCTTTATTTCAATTTCCTTTGTATTTTTAAAAGAAAAGAAGGAACCTCAGCTCATACATTATTAACAAGTTGAGTATACTGCAGAATAGAAAAGCTAAGAAAACATAGGTCACTTTGGAGGTTGTTCATATCGAGGGCTTTTAATACCTAATAGCCATTTCCGATTTTAAATAGATTTCTTATTGTGCCAATGAAGAGCAAATGGAACACATAACTCATATAATCTATAAATAATGTAACTCTAGATACAACAGAGAAAACCTGTTCAGGAATTTGTTTAAAAAAATAACAACACGCAGTACTGCTCACTAATTTCCCAGGGTCACTGACTGGGTCATTTTTTAAGCACTTACCCTCTGTAATAGAGATGGCACAGCAGAGAATTTTGTTTTCATCTGGATTTTAATCCAGCACAGATCACAAGGGAAATTAGTTTGGTTTGTCTCAGCAAAGCCCTCAGTCCCTGTTACTAAACCACCACACAATTTTGTGGAATCACTTTTCATTAATCAAACACTGTATTAATCATTTGAGATGTTCAATATATTTCTGAGCACATTTCAAAGTTGTCACATATAGGATCCTATTCCCAAAATTTTAAGTACCGTTTTAAGGAATGTTTTTTAAAAGACCATAATCCCATTAGCCACCCATTATAACTTTGTAAGGGTGGTATAGTTGGAACTACAATATTAGCCTGAATTACAGTATTACCTTTACATTATACCCATGGGTTAACTTTTATCATTAGGTTATCACGTGAATACCAGAAGAAATGGTTTCGTACTCACCAAAATTAGGGGTCTTCCAAGTTGTTGACTAGCTCCACTTCCTTCTTCGACAGTTCAAACAATTGGGATGTCAAGGATCCAGGGTGCAAAATTGGGGCTAGATTCTTATGCCAGGGTACCTCTACAGTGCGAGCGACATTAAATTCTGCCGTCAGTACACATGTTTAATATATTTTTATTATTATTATATTTATTTTTTATTCATTAGCAATCATAGATGATGATATTTTCTCAATGCGTCTGGACTACTCAAATGACCCACCCAGGAGAGGTCTGTGAATGCAGAGGTTGATTAAGGTGGTACTTAATAATTTAGCGCCAGTAGGTTCTCTGGTGCTAAACTTTCAAAACAGTTTAGTACCAATTTTCAAACATTTTGCTTTTGTGGATGAGGAATAAGTTACAAGAAATAGATAAAAATGCTAATTCAAAAGTAGTCATACCCTTTGATGTCCTTTGATTCATACCCTTAGTATTGTCTACAAGGTGCTAGAAATTTCAATATGATAACTTGGAACCTAATTCTAGAAAAGCCTAAAAAATGCTGCATGTAGGTAAACATTCTTAGAGGGTATAAAAGGGTTAGGCATAGGATGATTGCTGTCATTACCAATAAGTCAATATGGGATAAAGTAAAGTGATATCTGAAGAGATTAGGTAGAAAATGATTTATTCTTGTAAAGCTGGAGAAGGATACAAGAAGATTTCCAAGCATTTGAGTACTATTGTTTCTATTATCAAGTATAAGACTCATGGTACTGCCACAACGCTCCCTCGGTCTGGAAGAAAGAAGAAATCAAGTAATTTGGTCACGCTGATCGTCGTTATGTTTGGAGAAAGTCTGGTGAGGCACGCAAAGAAAAGAACACCATACCTACTGTCAAGCATGGAGGTGGTAATATCCTTCTAAGGGCTATTTTTCCTCAATGGCACAGGAAATGTAGTTCCAATACATGGAAAAATGGATTCCTTAGCATACTAAAAGATATTGGCCAATCATCTAAAAGCCTCTGATACAAATCTTTGTTTAAAGTGCAAATTGACTGTACAACACGTACAAAGAACGCATCAAAATCTACTTCAGAATGGTTAAAGAAAAACGAAATCAAGGTTTTTGGAAAGTCCTAGTCAAAGTCCAGTTCTAAATTTGACTGAGAATCTTTGGTATGAGTTGAAGAAGGCTATGCATAAGAGAAGTCCTTGGAATTTGAATGAACTAGAACAATTTTGCATTGAAAAAAATCACTAAAGAATCATGCCAAAAGCTCCTTGACAAATATCCAATTGTTTAAAAGAGGTTATTATTGCTAAAGGTACCTCAACTAGATATTAATTTAATTTTCCTTGTCAGGGTCTAAATGCTTTTGAATTAACATTTTTGGAGTTTTGCAAAAAAAAAAAAATTCTGAAATATATAATTGTAGACATCTATTTCTTTTTAACTTTTTTCCCCCTCATCCACAAAAGCAAACTTTTGCTACAAAAGATTAAGATCCTAGAATTATTTGTTTTCGAGTAATTTAAAAAAATAATACATTTCCATTGGGGTATGTAAACTTTTGACTACAACTGTGTGTGTGTGTGTGTGTGTGTGTGTGTGTGTATATATATATATACACACACACACACGTGTAAATTATTGACTTTATTAATTACATGACTTTATTATTTCTTTTGGTGACACAGTATTTGTCAGGTTGAGATGGATTGCTAAGTCTTCAGGTCCAGGTAATGTATAGACTATAAGCATTAATATCCCCAAAATGTTTTTATTCACTGCTATTTAAATATATACGTGGTATTTAAAAAAAAATAAAAAATAGTACCTGCAATAGGAGTTGAATTTCACTAATGAGAAGAGTATTCTGTATAAAACAGACAATGCTATGTTCGGTATGATTATTTTGTTACATCACTGCCTCAGATCAACTACGACAGAAAGAGACACTTATTGCAAAAAGGAGAATCTGAGTCCAGATCAAAAAACAATAGAAATCAGAAATGATTTGACATTTTAAAGTTGTTATAAAACACTTACTATCGAAGAGCAGCTCCGTCCTGAATTTCAGCAGCACATCACTAGATTGAAAAGACATATTCGAAAATAATCACATGTTATCCCACTAATGATATGCCACTCATTCTCCCCCGCTACATATACACACACATATAGTATAAATTACATAGAGGCTATTGCCTATCGTGAGATAATCTGATTATTTCAACATAGTACATTTCATTGTTTATCCATTCCGTCAAACAAATAATCATCTTTCAGTGTCAAAGAAACTATGTTTAGGCACTGTAAAACAAAGGTTTTGACAATCTAAAGAGGACAGTTTGACAAAATGGTGGCTTTTGATTTGAGGATGTGGTAGAATTGGGATCCTTTAGAACCCAACTTGACAAAGTTTTAGGATTAGTGACTACCATATAGAATAAAGACTATAGAATAAAAAAGTAATGTTGTTTTGTGCTGGAGTTACCTAGCAATGGAGATCTGATAAGCTACTGTTACAGAACAAACTGTGGACATTAATAATGTTGGTGTAGTTTCATGTAAAATACTGGGTTTTTAAAGTTAAGGTTATGGATATTTACTTTAGTCACCACCTGAAAAATCAAGACCGTGAACATTTAACACACACATATATACAGTATACAGTATATATATATATATTATTCTTAAAATATTAAAGCACTGTACTTACCTGTAAATCAGGACACCAGAGTATAACCATTCATAACACCTTAATGGATGTAAGAAAAACATCTACAGATGATTGTTTTTTTTGTTTTTTTTACATCCATCAGTGTCATCATCTTTCAGTGTCAAAGAAACTATGTTTAGGCACTGTAAGGTTAGGCACAAAGGTTTTGACAATCTAAAGAGGACAGTTTGATGAAATGGTGGCTTTTGATTTGAGTTTGTTTCGTTTAGAGGGGTTGTTATATTCCCAGGAGAATAGGGGTCAGGGCTTTTAGCCTTAGGCTTTACTACCCTCTATGAAATAGTTTAAGTGATTTAATATAAGAATGAGGATACTTATTGGAGGGATCTGTTTAGAAGCTGTTCATCTCCAGGAAGCAATTTTCACACTAAGCAAACAACAGACTGGAACAATGACATTGCAACATTGAAACCTACAATAGATTCAAACCTGGCTGGTGGTATAAAAGTGCTACAGGCTGGTGCATTCCAATGTCAAGTTCACATAGCATTAACTGGTACTGTGACTAGTCCACCCAAGTTGTTGCACGACCTGGCAATGTCTTGTATATGATCAGACAAAGCAGTTTGTTTGTATTGCAGCTGCTGCATCTTTCATTGGATGCCATCCAGTTTCCAAACTGGAGTTTTCAGCCTCAGTTGCAGCTCTCTGGAACTTCTGCTTTCCAAAATAACTGCAGGAGGTTTGACAGTTAAATGTATTACCCGGGGGCCTTGGGAATTTGTTAAACACACATCATTTCGGATTTGCACTTCCTGAGCAGCGACTGTCAAACTTTGCAAAAGAGAAACTGTCATTTCATTAATCAGTTTTAACATTACAGCAAGCATCCACAAGTGTATTCTGGTCATCTTTTGCTATCTGTCACTATTTTTCATAAAAAGACCTATTACTTTTTTCCCCCCACCTATAGCTGTCTCTGTGTTTTGAGGTTAATGTCTTCTGAAGTGGATACTCAGAATGTTAAGTAGCAAGATTAAATGTGGTTGGTAATCTAGAAGAACAGGGTTAATTTAATGTCTATTGAAATTGGAAAACCGCCTTTGGTTTTAGTCAATTGAAAAAAAAAAGAGAGACAGAACAAGTGTCAGATGTTGAGTTTACTGGGCTATGTTGAGGATGTGGTAGAATTGGGATCCTTTAGAACCCAACTTGACAAAGTTGTAGGATTAGTGACTACCAATGGTTGACCGAACATTTGTACATTTTGTTATGTTTCTAAATGCATATTATATGTTGTTTATTTATTTATTCATTTATTTATTTATGTTTACTGATTAAAACGTCACTGAGGTGTAACATGTTGTTTACAGGAGCAGTCTGCTCTCTATTCTGTCAGTTTCAGTAGACAGCTGTACCTGCAAACAGTTATGGTTTCGAAAGAGGGAAAAAAAGGGTGGAGAGGCTTGCCTGGTCTGAATTATTAATGACTGAATGGATTAATGTCTTTCGAGACATCTTCCAGCACCTTGTAGAATCTATGCACCTCAAGGCTGTGATCAGGTCAAGCAGTGGCTCGAACTGTTATTAGGTACAGAGCCTGATAAAGTGACCAGGCAGTGGACACATGAAAAAAAGAAAAACTGCTTGGAGCCACTTTTACAAATCTATTATCAAGTGAGATTTGTACATTTGAAACGAACCTCAGCAACTAGAACAAGCTAAACATGTTATTGAACAGTCAAACAATATATTTGTACAGTGCATCGCACAGTATTATCAGCTTCAACATTTGACTTTAAAAAAACGTGCACCTGTAAACACATGGGACGCATCCGGTCGTTCAGTTTGCTGCAGAATGATTAAGAAACATCCAAGCAGGTACACAAATGAATCACTGCAATTTGTGTTGAACACAGATGGCATGTTTTCTAAACGATCCCATTCATAATACCCAATCTGGCGGCTGCAGAAGCTTTTGAAATGAAGTCTGGTTACACTTTTGCTGTTTTGGCATCAGATCAGGATCAGATGAACAAATTATAAGATGGAGTAAAGGAATGAGGCATGAACCCTGAAGCAAAACAAATTCAGTAAAAAATTGGATAAAATGTAGCTGTTATAAAGATGACACTCCGTCCTGAGTTCTATAGCCTTTCACATTAGATTTAATTTAAATAAAATTTACATTTTGATGAGTTATCACCAAATGCACGCTGATATTTAAAGTTCATTATAATGGATTGATACAAAGGGCTTTCTGGCTTACACATAAGTGTCGCTTGTTAATGGATTTGAATGAATTCTTATTTAAGTAAGTTTGTTGCCGGAATCCCATTTACAAAACCTGTATAAAAATTCATAGACGTAAATGTTTAGCAAAAAAATGTAATGCTTACAAAGGTTAACATATTTGTAATAACAATGCATTTTCCTATAAATAATAGTTTGACCTTTCAAAATCCAGTAGTAATGTAGTGTACAATATTATATTTGTTTTCCCCAAGTAACTTCTTTATTTACTTGATTTCATGATGGAGAAATTCCATTAGGACATCTCCCTCATATTACACAGGCAAATACAGTAATAATACAGGACTGTATATTAAAATATTTTACATCTTTTACACTACTGTTGCTTTGTTACATATTGCAATGGATCTTCTTCTGGAGGCTGATAAGATAATTCTGCTGACAGCATAAGACCTATACATACCCCACAACTACAGCTTGCCGTTTAGTTGAATGGCGTAGAGTTAAACGAGGCAGTCTTCCCAGCGACAGCGAGTGGAAGCGACAGCGAGTGGGAGAAGTACAGGCGTGGAAAAGTACAGAACAGTTTCGAAGCAGAAAGGAGAAATTGCATCTTGAATTGCTTTAATCAGAAAACAGAGGACATTGGGGAAACACAGCAGCAGCTCAAAGTCAAACAGCCGCGTGTGTTTTTCTGATAACAAACAAGCTGAAACTCGGAGCAGCTGATTCAAATTCAGCGCCGTTTTGAGACACGGGCGAGGGGAGGAGCCAACAGCACAGCAGAACAACGCAGTTAAACGAGGCAGTCTTCCCAGCGACAGCGAGTGGAAGCGACAGCGAGTGGGAGAAGTACAGGAGTGGAAAAGTACAGAGCAGTTTCGAAGCAGTTTCAAAGCAGGTTGACAGCTGCAGAAGAAACTAAACTTCAAAAAAAAAAAACCTCAACATGGTCTTCAAGCCAGTAATCTGTGACACCTGCTTGATGTGGGAAATCCGAGAAAACCCAGCGGAGCTAAACCAAGTGTGCGTAAAGTGCCGCGCGATCCAGGACTTGCATAAACTAGTAAGCATGCTAGAAATGGAGCTGGAAGAAGTGAGACAGCAACAGGATCTTGAGGAACTGGCACACCCACAATTCATGGAAGTCTGCATCACCCCTAACAGACTGAAAGCCACCAGGGAGATAGAAGGTCAGAACAGCTGGGTTCAGGTAGGCAGAAGCAGGGAAAAAAAGAAACTTCGTCAAACACAACCACCAGAAATCAAAACAACCAACAGATTTGAGTCACTTCAGAATTTTGATGAGCAGAACCAACAACAAGAGAATGAAAGGAACAACATCCAGGACCCTATTGACAGTGGTGACCAGACAGCAAAAAGAAGGGAGGTCATGATTGTTGGGGACTCCATATTGAGAAACACAGCAAGTTCAATTTGCAGTTTGGACCCCCTTACTACAACAGTGTGCTGCCTTCCGGGAGCCTCGGTCAAGCACATCACTGAAAACGTGGACAGGCTCCTAGAACGAACAGGAGACGACCCGGTAGTAGTCGTCCACATCGGTACAAACAACATTGGAAGAGACAGACCAAAATCCCTGCAAAACAAATTCAGAGCGCTAGGAAGGAAATTAAAAGAGAAAACCAAAACTGTGGTATTTTCTGGTATACTACCCGCACCTTGCAAAGGACCATATGGACAGCTGGAAATAATTAATCAAAACAAATGGTTGAAGACGTGGTGCACACGGGAAGGCTTCACCTATCTTGATCATTGGACCACATTCTACAACGAGGACTATCTGTATAGACGGGATGGACTGCATTTAAATAACAAGGGAACTAGTCTACTCGGAGAAAAGATCCTCGAGCAGGTTCAGAAGCATTTAAACTAGAAAGGAAGGGGGGAGAAATCAACAAAAAAACAGAAGGGAGACCGCATCAAAACAAGAACAACAACTCAGGTAAGACAACCATTAAATGTATTTATCTAAATGCTAGAAGTATCAGAAACAAAATTCTAGAACTTGAAGCTACTGCACTAACAGGTAACTATGATGTGATAGGTGTTACAGAAACTTGGTTGTCTGAGAATGATGGGGACGAATATAATATTTGTGGGTATACACTGTATAGGAAAGACAGGCAGGACAGAAGAGGAGGAGGGGTAGCGCTATACATAAGAAACAGTCTTGAAGCCCAGGTGTTAAACCTGGACAAAGAAAATAAAACCGAATCAATATGGGTCAGAATAACAGACAAAAATTCAAAAGGGCATAATAATAGGAGCATGCTATAGACCGCCAGATTCAGACGGTGAGCACAATAATCTGTTATACAATGACATTAGAAATGTGTGTAGCAAAGGAGAAGCCATACTAATGGGGGATTTCAACTTCCCCCAAATAAAATGGGAAAACCCGGTGGGTAGCGCGAAGGATGAAATAGAAATGGTGGAAATGACAAATGACTGCTTCCTAACACAATTTGTGAAGGCACCGACTAGAGGGGAGGCATGCCTTGATTTAGTCTTTTCAAATAACGAAGATAGAATAACTAAAACAGAGGTCAGAGAACCACTGGCAAACTCAGACCACAACATGGTCTCATTTGAAGTGTTTTTTAAATCCCCAAAAGTAAAGACTAAAGCTAAGGTTTACAATTTTAGAAAAGCAAACTATGAAGGTATGAAACAGAGACTAACAGAAGTAGATTGGAGTAAAATAGAGAAAACACCCACAGAAGAAGGATGGTTGTTCTTTAAAAATGTAGTACTAGAGGCGCAAAACAATTATATCCCTAAAGTAGACAAATCTAAATGTAAAACTAAATTGCCAAAATGGTTTAATAGATCAATTAAAAAAAAATATTCAGCGAAAAAAGGCACTTTACAGAGCATTAAAAAAGGACCAAAAAGAAAGTACGCAGAAAGAGTACACAGAACTGCAAACGCAAGTCAAAAAGGAAGTTAGAAAGGCCAAGAGAGAAATAGAAATGAACATTGCTAAGGGAGCTAAAACCAATTCCAAAATGTTTTTCCAATATTACAACAGCAAGAGAACATTCAAAGAGGAGATTAAATGTTTAAGAGATACAAATGGCAAAATCGTAGAGGAAGAAAAAAAAAATAGCAAATATGTTAAATGATTACTTTTCACAAGTTTTTACAAAGGAAGATACTGACAACATGCCCCACATGTCATCCAGTTCCTATCCAGTTTTAAATAACTTTAGCATAACCGAGGCAGAAGTGTTAAAGGGACTAGGAGCTCTTAAAATAAACAAATCCCCTGGGCCGGATGAGATCCTCCCAGTAGTACTCAAAGAAATGAAAGAAGTAATTTACAAACCGCTAACCAAGATCATGCAGCAGTCTCTTGACACAGGGGTGGTACCGACAGACTGGAAAATTGCAAACGTAATACCGATCCACAAAAAGGGAAACAAAACTGAACCAGGTAACTACAGACCAGTAAGCCTGACTTCTATTATATGCAAACTTATGGAAACTATAATAAGATCCAAAATGGAAAATTACCTATATGGTAACAGGGTACTGGGAGACAGTCAACATGGTTTTAGGAAAGGGAGATCGTGCCTAACTAACTTGCTTGATTTTTTTGAGGATGCAACATCGATAATGGATAATTGCAAAGCATATGACATGGTTTATTTAGATTTCCAGAAAGCTTTTGACAAAGTCCCGCACAAAAGATTAATTCTCAAACTGAACGCAGTTGGGATTCAAGGAAACACATGTACATGGATTAGGGAGTGGTTAACATGTAGAAAACAGAAAGTACTGATTAGAGGAAAAACCTCAGAATGGAGTGTGGTAACCAGCGGTGTACCACAGGGATCAGTATTAGGTCCTCTGCTATTCCTAATCTACATTAATGATTTAGATTCTGGTATAGTAAGCAAACTTGTTAAATTTGCAGACGACACAAAAGTAGGAGGAGTGGCAAACACTGTTGCAGCAGCAAAGGTCATTCAAAATGATCTAGACAAGATTCAGAACTGGGCAGACACATGGCAAATGACATTTAATAGAGAAAAGTGTAAGGTACTGCACGCAGGAAATAAAAATGTACATTATAAATATCATATGGGAGATATTGAAATTGGAGAAGGAATCTATGAAAAAGACCTAGGAGTTTTTGTTGACTCAGAAATGTCTTCATCTAGACAATGTGGGGAAGCTATAAAAAAGGCTAACAAGATGCTCGGATACATTGTGAAAAGTGTTGAATTTAAATTAAGGGAAGTAATGTTAAAACTGTACAATGCACTAGTAAGACCTCATCTTGAATATTGTGTTCAGTTCTGGTCACCTCGCTATAAAAAAGATATTGCTGCTCTAGAAAGAGTGCAAAGAAGAGCGACCAGAATTATTCCGGGCTTAAAAGGCATGTCATATGCAGACAGGCTAAAAGAATTGAATCTGTTCAGTCTTGAACAAAGAAAAAAGAAACAAGGACCAGGGGTCACAAATGGAGTTTAGAAAAAGGGGCATTCAGAACAGAAAATAGGAGACACTTTTTTACACAGAGAATTGTGAGGGTCTGGAATCAACTCCCCAGTAATGTTGTTGAAGCTGACACCCTGGGATCCTTCAAGAAGCTGCTTGATGAGATTTTGGGATCAATAAGCTACTAACAACCAAACGAGCAAGATGGGCCGAATGGCCTCCTCTCGTTTGTAAACTTTCTTATGTTCTTATGTTCTAAGAAGTGTACCTTTGAACTGTTAGGCCAGTGGTTCATGCCTAGTCCACACCTTTCCATTCAATCCAATAGGCTGAGATGTCAAGCAATTACAGTGGTGCCCCATGGGAAAGAATCCTGCTTGAAACAGGTAATTTAATGGCTGTGTTTTTTGCATTTAAAAAATAAAGCTTAATGCTGGTTTGCGATACACTTGATTCTCTGTTTCGGATCCGTGGGGCAGTGAGTAGTCTTGGTGATGAACCTGACTTTGAAACTCCCTGAGCCTATGTGGATGTGCACATGTGTTTGCAATCAAGAACAAGCTTTGATGAAGCAGGAGAAGATTGTAATGGGTCTCCTCCTAGTGGCTGATGAGTTAATAATATTGACTTACCACTCCACTACAGAGCTTGTTCATTTATTGAATGGTAAGTTGTTCATCTTTCCATTGTGAGATAAGTCGTTTATGTGTAGCCCTTGCCTCTCTGTTTAATTCAATGGGTTAACCTGCCAAGCCATTACAATGTTCTGATGCATTATTTAACTGTAGCATTGTATTTCCATAACCTCACTGTGACAGAGACAGAATGATTCTTGGTGTTAAATCTCCCTCCCGACCTGTGAGGGCGCTGTGTAAAGGGAACAGAGTGCCCTGGACTGGATGGCCAAACAATTAATTCCCAGGATTAGGCGAAAGTCAGCCATCTAGAAAGGGGGCGAATCTACGGTACACTAAATCATTGAAATGATGTGGCAGCCATGGATTGGAGGAGTGGTTGCAATCGTTAACCAAGGGGTGTGATTGATAATATATAAGGGGACGTAGTGAGCACTATAGCACTCACTGTGGACTTGTGATTGTGTCTGTGTTAACTGTGGGTGTTTAAATAGTGAGACTATATTTCGAGACCAACCCATGGATAAAACATAGCAATATGCAAACGCTGTGTACTGCCTGTTATCATTATTGTTTTCTGTTTGTCATTAGACTTTAGATTACACAATAAAGCTTAATTTCACCAGTACTTTGTTGTATGTCCTTGTCTTGAGCACTGCATTACCCATACACCTGTGCACTGCAATCCGGTTTGCCACACCCCCTAACTCATACTGTGCTTGGAAAAGGTTTCTAGTCATGCAGCAGGTCTTCATACACATAGAAGTCTTTCATGTGTAAGGACTTAGTTAAGAATGGTCCATGGTCAAACTTATACACTAAAGGGCAAATAAAATAATGATAGTAATTGTAAATTACACAGCTGTGCCCACACTGCATCATTTTGTGAGTAGCTGCTTTCTAATTGAAAATAAAGCTCCTACTTCTCAGACCTTGGGCTATAGAATAAAAAAGTAATGTTGTTTTGTGCTGGAGTTACCTAGCAATGGAGATCTGATAAGCTACTGTTACAGAACAAAAAACAATTGGGGCAAGTTCAGTAAAATAATAAGTAGCAGCACACACTAAACAATGTTACTGATGTGAATATTCATCTTATCGGCAACAAGAGTAGAATCCGCACACATGGTCATAGCGGTTTTTGTGTTTTTGTATCCAAACTCCTTCCTGCCTACAATTAAGGATGTGCTCAATTCTAATATCTCGCCTGAGTGGGAGTTTGTTTTGCATTGGGAATACTGTGGACATTAATAATGTTGGTGTAGTTTCATGTAAAATACTGGGTTTTTAAAGTTAAGGTTATGGATATTTACTTTAGTCACCACCTGAAAAATCAAGACCATGAACATTTAACACACACATATATACAGTATACAGTGTGTGTGTGTGTGTGTGTGTGTGTGTGTGTGTATATATATATATATATATATATATATATATATATATATATATATATATATATATAATTAAAATATATATATCACGGTGTGTACTTACCTTTAAATCAGGACACCAGAATGTAACCATTCATACCACCCTAGTGGATGTAAGAAAAACACATCCGCTAGGGGTTGTGGGGGGGGGGGGCGGGGGGCACCATTTTAAGGGTAAGTAACTTTCTCTCAGAAGAACAACACAGTTCATTGGAATTTTGATGTTCTCAAAATGTGTTGGCAAGTTTTTCAACTCCAGATCAATACAAGTTTATGGACTGATGGAAACAAAATGGATTCTGTTGCCCGACGGTGAGATGAGTTTCAAAACTCTGTAACCACACCTGCAGAAGAGCCTGGCTCTGTTGCATAATGGTTAAGACACTCGCTTGCACTGTGTATGGTTGCTGGTTCGCTCCCAGTTATCCGCCCTGTTGCATATCCAGGATTAAAATATAGAATTCTAAAAGATCCCTTCTTATGGAACTGGACTATGACACTAAACAATCAATGATAACATTTTAAGTGATTATTGATTTGTTTACCCAGTTTAAATCTATTTTACAGATAAGTAATACAAATCACCCAGTGGGGATTATGTGACCTGATTTCCTCTGCATTTTTGTTTACTGACTACAAGACATGTGTGGGACCATAACGATGAAGCAAAAATAATTATTAACAATCCTCTTCTACCATAGTAATGGTATAGTTAAAATAATTAATAACACCTACTTTCTATACCCATGTATGTAGTTCATGTTATTGTGTTTAAATAAATTTTGCATTTGCATATTAGTGAAGCAGAGGACCGTAGTTTTGTTATATCTCTGTTTCTGTACAGTAGAGAGAGATGGAGTGTAGGAGAGGTCTGAATCAACGCGGTGAGAGTTCACTCTGCGGCTATTTTTTATTTTTATAACTATAGTACAGCTCAGTCAAATAGCAGTGTCTAAACTATTGTATATTGCTGATATTTTCTTTATTTTGGACCTGTAGCGTAAGAAGCATATTATGTAATAGCCACAAGTACAAGAACAAAAGATAAACCAGATTGTGTATTTCCAACCATCGACTCTGTCGCCCTTCATTATTCATCATGCTACTCACAAGGTAAATCACACCCAGAGCCTTACACATGCACCAGCTTTACAGGAATGATGATCCGCACACTGAGACAAGAACCACTGCTGTAATTTAGGAAACTGCAGAGTCACATTAAGACAAAGCAATACACTCTCAGAAGTCGATCTGCTATCCAGCAAAAAGAGAACATGGTATTAATGCTCTGCATTGGTACAGAAATAATTAGCTGCACATTAGCACATCAGGAGCAAAGCTTTATTTATATTGAGCAGGAGGTAATGCATTAGCAGGGGACACAGGAAGAACGGAGTCATTTGTTAGCTGTGACACGGAGATATCAATATTTACGCAGAGCTTAAGAAAAGAGACAAAAAGCTTGAAATGTTTATTCAAGGTCAAAACAATTATGTTTAAGGTATCAGGCTATGTTTTAAAACGGACTGCCAGACGATGTCTTATAGTAGTATTAGAAACAAAAAACAACAGTGAATTATAAGACCCAGATTTACTTTACAAATGAGTCTTCGCCTTATGACAAAAGAGATATCACAGAGGTCGTGGCAATGTTTTCAAACGGTATGTAACAAACCCACCCTAATTGGCGTGAGTGAGTGTACTTATGTAATCACTAAAACTAGAGGTAGATTATTCTGAAGCCAAAAACAGCAGTCTGGAAGCAGAAGTAATAAACAAGCCTTTATTAAGTTAAAATAAATAGCTAAAACCCAATAAATAACAGAATACCATAGGCTAATTTCCATTAAGAAATACTACACAGATACCATCTGTACAGGGCACTAGAGCACAACTAGGTTGCTCCAAACTAGGTATTTCTATGGGGTCATTAACTAAAGTGACTAGTGTATATAATAATGTAAGTGTAACAATGCAACGAATAAGGAAACTGCAGAGTCATGTCAAGACAAAAGCAATACACTCTCAGAAGTCGATCTGCTATCCAGCAAAAAGAGAACATGGTATCAAAAAGGAAGTTCTGATAAAACAAATGCAGTATTTACTACTGATGGGTTCATATTGAAATCAAGCCTCCTACGTACCAATTGTAAAAACTACTAAATGTATTGCCGGCTCCAATAATTAACCACTGCCATCAACTCAATGATAAAGTGAAAACCTATTAAACTAATAAAGGCAAAATCAAACGTGGCAAACACAGCCAAACAAATACAAATGAAAAAGCTTCCCACTGAAACATGTAGCATAGGGTTACACACAGGTTACTCCTCTCTCCAAAACACAGACAATCAGCCCGCAGTATAAAATATAAGAACCCCCCCCAATTAAAAACAAACAACAATATAAAACAGAATACAGTATACAAACAATATGCAGAACAGTTGTTTAAGGACACTACAGTCACAGTAGGTCTGGAAGTTCAACTTTACCAATCCCAAAGGATAGAAAAGAGTGATGCGGCAAGCTTTCCAGCTTAGTAGTAAAGTTCAGATCACTGAGCCAAGTTCGCCAAATCTCTAAGGTATTAACTAAAGGCATTGATTTCCGTGCACTGTAGTCACAGGTAGAGTTTTCCATCTCAAAGAGCACCGAGTATCTCAAGGTCAGTTATACGGGCCCCCCCAAGGAAAGTTCCAGTCAATATGCCCCACACACAGCCAAACATACAGTCCCCGTACTCCTCCCTTTCTTGCCATTATGTACCCTTTTTATCTACCCCCCCCCCCCCCCATTACTGGTGATCAACGGCAGGTGGGGCTAATCAAGTCAAATGAACACTTAACAATATACACAATCACAGTCATTACAGTTATGTTAGATTTATGTAATCTGGTATTCAAGGCCAGAAGAAGAAGTCAAGCTGAGGTTAAGATCCTTTTAAGCCCAAATTAGTGTCAAGGACAACAGCCCCTAGACCTAGGCCAGGACCCCCTCAACCACCAAATTGTTTGTAAACAAAAAAAAAATCATAGCTCTGCAGTCCTACGTGTATTTTCAGTTCTGTGGTCTATGGCTGTACTGTTGCACAGGTAGCTAAGTAATGCAGATTGGGTCTTTGACCGCTAGGTATATGTTACGCATGTAACAGACGTACCCTGATCCCAAGACTCATTTCGTGTTGTCCCTTTGTTACGTCATCTCTCAGACCTGCATACATGAGATGCGTGTGAGATGAGATTACTTTACTTGTTGAAAAACTTTTAGATGATTTATCAATAATTTATGAGTCAATATGGGCAATAATGGTGATCAAGAGGGAAGACCTGGCGATGTTGCTAGAGTAAATGTTATTTTATGTTAGGTGATGATCTTGAATTGTTTATCTTCTCCACAGTGACGTATTCTGGCTTAATCTCCCTCCTCTTTCTCACCATATCGGCCTGTGCATATGTCTGAATGCTCATGAGATAATCAAACAGGTCTCCCTGAAGCACACTAGTTTGATCGTCAGCGGCCATGTTGGGAGCTGTAGTGCACATGTCATGTCTTAGAAGAAATTAACGGTTAGCAGAAATTGCTATATCTCGTGAAATTTGAAAAGTAGTACATTTGTAACATGCCGAAGTACCAAACGATAGTCTAATCCAGGGTAGATTTCAATAGTATTCCGGTTGACAAAGACCCAGTCTGCCAAAGTAGCTCCAACTTAAGGAATCCTAAGTATCTGATCTCAAAATAAACCTTGTTTTTTGTTTTACAATAGCAACTGTCTAGAACATGGAACTGAGTTTATAACTTGTTTATGATAATGCAATGTCTTTATTTTGCTTCAATGTATAAATCAGCTGCTGTGAAACCCCTGTTCTAAAAAATATCATGGGTTGTCTTTCAAAATGTATTCACACTATATGTATATTAACATAATTTTGTTTACAAAATGTTGACACGTATTAAATATTCCCCTTCTGGAAATTCCAACAACTGCTGGTGTGCTGGTAACCAGCTGGGATTTGATATCTTACTGTGCACCCAGCAGGTATATAGGAACCCAGACAAGGTTACAGAAAATAGATTCGTTTAGTATACAAACTGCTAACGGTGCCCAACTTTAAAAGTTTTTTTTTTTTTTTTTTTAATTTCCAGCTTCTCAACCATTAATTCTCATGAAATTAAATAAAGTGGTGGTTCTGGAAGGGAACTCCCTTTTAACCAGACCAATTCAAGTAAATATCGAGCACATTTTAGGCGCTTCCAACACCAGATCAATTCAATATCTAGTTTCCTATTTGATTTGGGATATACAACGTGTCCAGTGATCGTCAAGAAAAGGATTTATATCTTATCTTAATCCACTACATTCCCACTATGAGCCAGAGTTTGCCTTCTCCTCTCCCAGCCTCCATCTGCTTTTTGGCTTTGTTTAATGGGGGAAGGCAGCTGTCTTGCCCATAGCTTCCCTAAGGTCAATTATCCCTAATTATCCCTTCCCTAATTATCTGCAAGCTAATTTATGGGCTGAGGTACCTCAAAAGGCAAGGCCGAAAGCCAAAGAATGTAGTGTAAAATAGGTACAATGCAGTAGTGTTGTCTAGTCCATGTTTTAAATAATCTACTGCATGAGCTTCCTGACTGAACCATAGAAAAAATAAAGGAAACAATTTTGGATAGCTCGATGACATGTGTACTTTGCATGTTCCATCGCAATTATGATAAGTTCCAGTCAGTTCTTTGAAAACAAATGACAAATGCTGTTTTTCTGTTTTCTTTTTCTGACTGAGAATGGGATATATCAATTTAAAAATCAAAACCAAGCTGTGCAGAGCCTTAATGACTGCATTCCTAAATTGGTCTTTATTTTGATGAATGTTGGTCATAAAAATGTCTCTAACAATGAAAATGGTGATCAAGATACATTGCGTTTATGTGTTCTTCCTTTACCATCTGTCACTGTCCATTTGAAAATTCAGCAAACATTAACAATCTAAAGAATGCAAAGAGAATGATATGCCTATAACTATTGTAGCAGCAACATTTTCAGTTCGTTTTAATATCAATGAGTATGGTCACATGTTGCCATCAGTTGTACAACCAATCATTCAGTAATTGTATTGTCTGTTGTTAAAACCAATTAAACATAATGGGAAACTAAAGTAAGAGAAAGGATTCTAGCAGTTTATGAAAATTGCATTTTCATTCTATATTTGATTGATTGCATCACAACACAAAGAAAGACTTGGGGAATGGAACACATATTGTACTTTGACTGGAATTGTACCTACTCGTGGGTTGGGCTATCATTGGCCCTGACCACAGTTTTGACACGGCATAGACTCCACAAGGTGCAGACATTCATATTTCATCCAGCTCTTTTTCAGAGATGAAGGCAGGGGATCGAGATGACACATGCACTCTTCAAGTTCATTCCAAACATGCTCAGTTGTATTGAGATCCAGGGATTGTGGTGGCCTAGGAAAATGCATGATGTCTCTGTCCACAGCAATAGGTAAACTACAGCATTAATTCAGCTTCCACAGTGATCAGGGGACCCAGGGTATACTAGGAGAATATGATTACAATGCAGTGAAAATGTAAGGGTGAACCTACTGGTATAAAACAGTTATAACTGCAGATAAGAAACAGGGTTTGTTGGTTTGATAACATCTGCACTAGAAAACATATTTTTGTGAAGTTTCTATTGAATATCGAGTTTTGCGAACCACAGAAAACCCTGCAGTCAGAGTAATCAAAAACCAGATAACGATAAGTGTTTAGATGTGATAGTATACAGTATAATGTGTAAGCCTACAGTGGCTTGCGAAAGTATTGACCCCCCTTGGCATTTTTCTTATTTTGTTGCCTTACAACCTGGAATTAAAATTGATTTTTTGGGGGTTTATATCATTTGATTTACACAACATGCCT
This sequence comes from Polyodon spathula, assembly GCF_017654505.1. NCBI lineage: Eukaryota > Metazoa > Chordata > Actinopteri > Acipenseriformes > Polyodontidae > Polyodon > Polyodon spathula. The sequence goes on along the minus strand of NC_054564.1, from coordinate 5,228,953 downwards.
ACCACTTTGAAGATGCAAAATATTTTTTATTGTGAAGCAAACAAGAAATAAGACAAAAAAACAGAAACCTTGAGCGTGCATAAGTATTCACCCCCCCAAAGTCAATACTTTGTAGAGCCACATTTTGCAGCAATTACAGCTGCAAGTCTCTTGGGGTATGTATCTATAAGCTTGGCACATCTAGCCACTGGGATTTTTGCCCATTCTTCAAGGCAAAACTGCTTCAGCGCCTTCAAGTTGGATGGGTTCCGCTGGTGTACAGCAATCTTTAAGTCATACCACAGATTCTCAATTGGATTGAGGTCTGGGCTTTGACTAGGCTGTTCCAAGACATTTAAATGTTTCCCCTTAAACCACTCGAGTGTTGCTTTAGCAGTATGCTTGGGATCATTGTCCTGCTGGAAGGTGAACCTCCGTTCCAGTCTCAAATCTCTGGAAGACTGAAACAGGTTTCCCTCAAGAATTTCCTTGTATTTAGCGCCATCCATCATTCTTTCAATTCTGACCAGTTTCCCAGTCCCTGCCGATGAAAAATATCCCCACAGCATGATGCTGCCACCACCATGCTTCATTGTGGGGATGGTGTTCTCGGGGTGATGAGAGGTGTTGGGTTTGCACCAGACATAGCATTTTCCTTGATGGCCAAAAAGCTCAATTTTAGTTTCATCTGACCAGAGTACCTTCTTCCATATGTTTGGGGAGTCTCCCACATGCCTTTTGGCGAACATCAAACGTGTTTGCTTATTTTTTTCTTTAAGCAATGGCTTTTTTCTGGCCACTCTTCCGTAAAGCCCAGCTCTGTGGAGTGTACGGCTTAAAGTTGTCCTATGGACAGATACTCCAATCTCCGCTGTGGAGCTTTGCAGCTCCTTCAGGGTTATCTTTGGTCTCTTTGTTGCCTCTCTGATTAATGCCCTCCTTGCCTGGTCCGTGAGTTTTGGTGGGTGGCCCTCTCTTGCCAGGTTTGTTGTGGTGCCATATTATTTCCATTTTTTAATAATGGCTTTAATGGTGCTCCGTGGGATGTTCAAAGTTTCGGATATTTTTTTATAACCCAGCCCTGATCTGTACCTCTCCTCAACTTTGTCCCTGACCTGTTTGGAGAGCTCCTTGGTCTTCATGGTGTCGCTTGCTTGGTAGTGCCCCTTGTTTAGTGGTGTTGCAGACTCTGGGGCCTTTCAGAACAGGTGTATATATACTGATATCATGTGACAGATCATGTGACACTTAGATTGCACACAGGTGGACTTTATTTAACTAATTATGTGACTTCTGAAGGTAATTGGTTGCACCAGATCTTATTTAGAGGCTTAATAGCAAAGGGGGTGAATACATATGCACGCACCACTTTTCCGTTATTTATTTTTTAGAATTTTTTGAAACAAGTTATTTTTTTCATTTCACTTCACCAATTTGGACTGTTTTGTGTATGTCCATTACATGAAATCCAAATAAAAATCAATTTTAATTCCAGGTTGTAAGGCAACCAAATAGGAAAAATGCCAAGGGCGGTCAATACTTTCGCAAGCCACTGTAGTTACAATGCACTTCATGTGTAATTGTTTTTGAGTGATATAACCCTAACCCTAACTTTAAACCGAACACTAACTTGAAATTTCCCAATCCCTTTCTAATACAATTGTTAACTACATATGTTGTGTAAAAAGATGTACACATTAAGTAACTATGCCAAGGGGGGTCAATACTTTCTCAAGCCGCTGTATATTGTTAGGATTTGCTTAAGCGTGCAATCTTACCATGACCTTTTTCCACCATCGATAGGTATCTAGAGAACCAAACACTAAAAAGATGTAAAAAGGCAAACAAGTCACCTCACACAGGAATGTGAGGTGATAATAATAATAATAATAATAATAATAATAATAATAATAATAATAATAATAATAATAATAATAATAATAATAATAATAATTAGTCATTTAGAAGACGCTTTTATCCAAAGCGACTTACAGAGACTAGGGGGTGAACTATGCATTAACAACTGCTGCTGCTGCAGAGTGACTTACAATAGGACCTCGGCCACGTCAGACCTCGGGGGGTTGGGAGCAAGCCCGGCAGCAATGTGTGTACTGCGGGGACAGGGGAGGGGGAGGATTGGACACCAACTTGTTTTGGGGGGCACATTATGAAAAAGGTCACCCGTCAAAAAAGGGGACCCTACAAAAGCAGTTGCTAATGGGGTGGTGGGGTTGCTGGTACTAATGTGGTGTTACTGAATGCTTTGGTTAATAAATCATCTTAATACTGAATATGGTCAAATGAAGAAATTGTGGCAGATTATGTGCATTTTACTACAGTATCCTCTTTGAAAAAACTAAAGGACAATGTTCATACAGTGCAATAAATTCCAGAGGTTTCAATAGAGTTGCCTTATTTCTGATGAAAATGTTGAAATGCCTAAACGACCAAATGACAAAAAACACCCATATCAAAGTTTAGTATTTGCAAAGTACTTTTGCAATTTGCCCATAGTTTGTCTATGAAGTTACCATAGTTTACTTTTAATAATATAATATTTTTTTTTATTTGCTTTACCATACCTCTCTGGGTTTACAATGTTTACCTATGCTTAACCATGCTTGCACTATGCTTCGTTACACTTGGCTTTGCTTTTAATATGGGAAACTTTTACAAGGGCTGATACTTATCCCTTTACATACAATTTATACAAAAATCTTTTGTCTAGAACACTTAAACAAATATAATGCGTATGTATGGAAGTCTATTATAGACTATAATATATAATTTTTATCTCACAAATGATGTTAACCGATAACCCGTGACATACAAAGATACATTAAGACACCCAGCACTTATGGAACAAAATGACAGACTTGAAAGTAAAAAGTGACAGTGTGTATCGATTACAGAAACATGGTGGAAGCCGGTGGAAACACGCATAGTCCTCTTTAATTGGCTTTCCATTTGATAGTCGATCAATTTGATGGATGGTGTCTGCTGGACCCTGCACATTTCTTGCTCACGTCTTGCTATTAATGTCAAAAATAATGGCTTCCAGTTGATATGGCTTGAAAGGCAAGATCTGAGTTTGAGATGGAATTCTACTTTAGCACATACGGTCCTAATAGTGCGGTGAAAAAATGAAGCTTGTTTAAAAGCCCAGCGGCAGTTCTGTCAGATTAAATAGGGGCTTCATATTTTTCCCACTCTCTGTAGCCATTATATTACAGCATGGCTTCTAATTTCCTTCAACATTAACACAAGTAAAGTTGGTACTATAGATTAATGCACTACACACAACATATCAACTTCGTAAATCACAAACAAATTGCTTGTACTCATAACGACAGTACTATTAAAAATATAAAATGTTTCCATATGTTCGATGCATGGGATGACATCTGTACTGCAATTCTGACAAATCTTAACAATGACTGGTTGATTTCTCATAAGTAGCTTATTACTAACAGTATATCAGCTCTACAGCTATGGCCAAAAGTTTTGCATCACCTAGAATTTTACGTTTGAGTCTTAATTAAAAAAATAAAAAAACACCTACATGAACATAATTTATATATTTTATTTAACATCATACTACACAATGATATTGCAAAAGGGTGATGCAAAATCTTTGACCATAGCTGTACTCCCAGTTTAAGAAAACAGAGGATGGGCCATTACTGTGGCTGAACATAATTACAGTGCAACTGTACTATTATAACTAAGAGGTTTTCCAGGGCAACTGACATACAGTATATTAGAAAAAGAAAAACCTAAGGGAAGCCACCCAGCTGCTACACTTTTCATTAAACATGCCTGAAACTATTAAAGCTACTCTACTATTACTAATCAGAAAATATACATGCTTTGCTGGTCAGTGGGACAGGGTGCAGAAGGATAGATATGTCTGAATAGGAAATGCAAGTGCAAAATAAACATTAAGCTACATTATTTTTTGACAGCAATTCCCGAATGAATGAAAGCCTTGCTGGTTTCCATTACATCTTATTGTATAATTCAAATTATTCTTAACCCATCCCCTTGTAAACATCTGCTGCTTCCAATTCTGATTTTCTTGTTTCTGAAGGGAAGTCCCTTGGTCAGACTGAAAACAAAAAGCACATTTTCTTGGCAGAGTATGCAGAATTGTACAGAAGCACATTGCTGCCATATGGAAGATAAAAATCCAATGATATTACATCATTACGGGTTAGTTTTCACATATTTACATGATACATTTCTTGTAATCAGGTGTTAATGTTCACGTACTGTATATACATGATAAGTTTTACATAATTACGTGTTCAGATATTAACACGTAATTACATGATAAAAAATGATGATGTAATTAAATGATCAATTACATAATTATGTGATAACTTATCATGTAAGCATGTGAAAACTATTTAAAAAAAAACGTGTAATCAAATCAAATGGCAAGTACAACGACATTTGAGCTTTCATTAAATAGATGCCATAATATGTCGCATGTTGGGAACGTTGTGCATGTGTACATTCGATTAAGCCTTGTAAGGAAATGTTAGAATGTTTAGCCATTCTAAACTGAATCATAATTAGCATTAGAACACTTGGATCTATGTAGAGTTAAACACTCTATGGCAGAAGGCATCACTCTGATTTATTGGATGTGGCACTGTATTTACAATAGGAAGTGAAACGTTCGAGGCAGTTGCACACGTACAAGCTAATGCACTTGCAATGCATTCCAGTGGGATTTGTTATTGCCAGAGTTCAGTGAGATTGCTGCTTCACATTATTGATCCTCAAGGTATTTAAGCTAGACAAAAAGGACTTCAGATGACGAAGGTACCAAAACTCGTAGCCTGACTTTCTCTGGCATGTTGATTCTTATGACAAATGAAAGCCTTATGGAATTTACATGAATGGTTTAATTGATGGATATTCAAGACATATTACTTGGTTAGAATTCTACACAACCAGCAGTGAGCCAGCTATAATAACGGGTTATTTTATTGTAGTGAAATCAAGAATGGGGTGACCCAAACGAATACAGGCTGATTTGGGGACCGAAAACGGACAGATGGAACACATGCAACTATTCCTGTGATACAATCACAGTGCTGATTTTGCCAGAGGAAGATTTCTAGATGGATCTAGCAATCGCAATCAAAGGACAGAATGCCGGAGGGGTTTTCTGCACAAGCATATCGCATGCTATTGGATAAATTTGTTCCAAGAGCTGAAGGGGAAATACAGCTTTGCTGGCAATTTTTCTGGACAAGAATTTTGTTCAGTTCTGCTTCCTCCAAGTTTGCATTGTAAGCAGTGCTTCATAACACCTAACAAACTCTTTTGATTCTAATGAAAAAACGTCAATGTTGAGTGTCCCAGAAAGGTTGAAAGGCAGGAATCTAAAAATATTTATTTTTTAATTTGGAATCTGCAATTATTTTTTTCTCATTTTCTCCCCAATTTGGAAGCCCAATTATTATTTTGTTTCAACCTGGCTCACTGCTGCCACCCACACGCTGACTCGGGAGACACAAAGACATACACATGCGTCCTCTGAAATATGTGTCGTCAGCCGTCCGCTTCTTTTCACTGTGCAGGCCAGATATGCAGCCACCTTAGAGGTGCAGCTTCAGAGGACCACGCAGCTCCGGGCAACTTACAGGCAGGCCAGCAGGCGCCTGGCCAGTCTACAGGGGTCGCTGGTGTGCGGTGAGCCATTGACACCCTGGACGACCTAAGCCCTCCCCACCCAGGTGACGCTCAGCCAAATGTGCGCTGCCCCCTGGGAACATCCATCCATGGTTAGCAGTGGAATTGACTGAACACGAACCGACGACCTCCAGGGTATAGGGTGCATCCTGCACTCCAGGCAGCGTGTGTTTACCAGATGTGCCACTCAGGAGCCAGGAAACAATAATTCTTATTCGTGTTCAATGCAGTGGAGAAATCAAACTTTGAGACTTTAAGCAAAGTGTTCTGAGCCAGATGGGAAGGTCATGTTAAAATGATAAATATTACCCCAAATCATACACAGAGATATTAATAATGTTATTTATATTAATAACAATGTTATTTTTATTAACAATGTATATAACACTATGTAACACAATTTTTGTTCCTGGGTAGTAAGTGTTATTTCCTAATTGCTTTGCCTCAAAAGTATAGCAAATGGCTATTATTCCCCACAGACTTTGCTTTTGTGACCAGGACAGTGATATTTCAAAATATCACTATTTACAATGGGAAAATGGGCAAATGTGTGTCTTTTCGTTCACATAAAGTCAGAAAAAAACAACATATGAATCCAAATTAACATGTATTTATACTAAAGTAATACAAAGATGACTACAAAAGATTTAGAAGTGAGTAGTTTTTCGAGATTTACAATCATCTTTGTATTAGTGGGTCTGCAGGACTGGATTGGGATTAGCAAATAAAATCGTCAATAAAATTTTGTAGTCGATGAGTTCTAATCAGGGTCTACAAACGTTTATGTTCCTAGAGAGCTTTTGTACAATTATTTAGTTATGCGTTGGCTGAATTTTCATCACTTAGATACAGTACATAGGAAATGCATGGCTATAGAACATCATCATAGAGAGTTTAAGAAACTAGATAAGCAAGAGTTGGAATAGAATATCAATAGTATTCTTTCACAGGTATAAATTAATAAATAACCAGGCCAGAGCAATAAACAGTCATTGCCAAATGTTTGAAAACTTTTAGGGATCTTTCTCCTATGAGAGAGACATTTAGCTTAATTACACATTTTGATGATTTCTGTAAATGAACGTTTAAATTGCACATGCATCATTTTGTGATATAATAATAATAATATGAATTTATAAACTGCCTTTCATGAGACCTCAATGCGCTGTACACCAGTAACAATACAACAAACCCAACAAAACAAAAATAAAATAAACACCAATACCATAAAAAAATAATCATTAAAAAGCTTGAGTATAAAAGCACGTCTTCAGGCGGGATTTAAAAACAACACTTTATAATTAAAATTATTAATATTTTTTCTTCAATATAACTGACACCAGTTAATTAGATAGTACATGGATGACATGAAAACCATGACTACAACAGTAGCCTTCACTAATCGGTTATTGGGCAAACTAATCAATAACATTGAATGAGAACAAATGCATTTCAAGTCCACTAAGTTGATGAGCATCTCTATAATTAAAGGTAAAGTAATGAATACGGTGAGGCAATACCAACAGTGTCTGAGAAGTTTTGGGAGATGGTATGATGGGGATCTAAATGACAGAGTTTGTGTGGAAGAAGTGAGACAACAAGCAGCTGTGGAAGATGCAAAGGCTGCCCTTTGTATCAGTGATATCATGGGGCAAGTACATTATGGAAGAGGAGGCCGTGGTCTCAGTTCAGATCCTCCTACATGGCACAAAGCAGCCCCAGCTCAATGGAGGAAGCTGGTAGTCAACGAGCCAAGCCATGATCAGGTGCTGCTATGTTTGACCTTAGTGTTGGAAGACAAGAACAGCAGGACCAACAGGTTGTAAAGGAAGGTAAGTAAGCTGGGTTTAGCTGAGTGGGGGTCAGAGGGGTGTGATGCTGGGATGCTAGAATCACTGTCAAGCCCTCTTGAGGTGTTGTGGTCTAGTTGACGAAACACCAAAGATGGAATGTACTCAGCTCAGTCCAGGGGGTTGTCATGCTGATGCACTAGGGAGGCTGTGGTTAATCCCTGGAGCCAGCATTGCAGCAGTTGTGTGTGCTGATGTGCCAGGGAGGCAAAATGAGCTGATCCCTGGAGCCAGCATTACACTTCAACAATCAACACTAGACAGAAAGATACCTACATCATCAGATGGAAAACAACACAAATGGATAGAGTTGCAGATGGATCACATTAGTTTACTGCAAAGCTATGTCTTAACTGGTGCTTATCTTAACTGGTGCATGAAGTTTAACACCTACTCTCATGTAATGGAAATTATTTTCATGAAAGAGTTAGCTGTAGTTAAACTGGTTAAAAGTGGGATAACATACACTGTCTCTCTAGCACTATTGTCTTTAGCTAAATAGGTCAAAGGTAGGATTTTAGCATGATACACTGTTGTTCTCTGATGCTGGTGAGAATGTCCTCAATTGATGAAGTAGCAGGATATTTGGCATATTGTCAAAAGAAGATAGACACACTAGCTTATAGGAGGCTTTGTATCTAGTCGGACAGAGTAATGGGTCTGTCTGAGGAAATACATGACTGTTACTGTATTGATGAGTTGCTTAAAATGAAGAAAAAGAAGTAGAACTGCTGTGTTGACTGTTTTTTTCTTTTGCAAGGAGTTGGCTCTGCACATGTATTTCCCCCCAGGATTCCAGACTACATTATCCCCTGCTGACAGTTAACCTGGAAACATACTGCTCTGAATTCTAGTCCTTATGTACCTTCCTTCCACGATCTCTCCCCGTGCTTCACCACAATATTATATAATTTCTCGAAAACAAATTATTATAGGAACAATCTTTTGTAGCCAAAGTTTTGCTTTTGTGGATGAGGAAAAAAAAGTTGCAAGAAATAGATGTCTACAATTATTTATCCTGAGCCATTCGAAAAAAGAAAAAAAGTGATAATACCACAGTAGTGACGTCAAAAAGTGATAATTCCTCTAGAGGAAAACATACTTGAACTTTGACCCATTCGACACCTCGAGACCATCACCTTCAGTTCAGAACACAGAATGTTTCTTTTTCAATCACTCGACAACGCTCACAGTACAGAAATGTTCATTTAATGATTAACAAAATGAGAATATGTTAAAAAAAAAAAGATGTAAAGCTGGTACATTGGTATGTCAGAGAGACTAAATGGATAATGACATAGAACGTCTGTACAGCACTGAAACACTACTTTTGTCTTCTTTAATATCAGCGTCACAAGGATATGCCTCTTCAGTGAGTTACAGGTAAACAATCCAATCTCGGGTTTCTGTTCCAGTTTATAAACTCTGTTGTTTTGCTTAGCTACAGAACTTTTCTAGACTGCTGTTACAGAAACCAGCAATAGAATGTACATATCAGTTCTTATGTGTTTGTTTTTATTGCAGATTAGTCCTGTTCGGGATGCATGAAACAAAACAATATTCTGGGCCATTTCAAAAGGACCACAGTACAGTAAGCTATCTAAACAGAGTTTACATTTTTAGAAAAATGTATGTATTGTTTTTGAAAAATATAACAGTATTATTTTAAAAGATAAAACAGTTCTCATATTGCATATGTGCAGTAGTAAAATCAGATTTGTTTGGATGCTGTTTTTGTGGTTTACCTATAATATGCATGTATGAGTTTAGAGAATGCTTTGGTCTTGTGTATTTTGACTTATAGTTAAATAGTAAATTAATATTGCTCATACGTTTTCAATTTTTCCAAAATACCAATAATTCCACTCAAACGGAAAATTGTTTTAAAAAATAAGAAGAGGAGGCTGTTCGGCCCATCAATGCAGGTCAGGTTCCTAGTAGCTGATTGGTTAAAACCTTTGTCAATGTGTGTCTTAAAAGAGCCCAATGATTCAGCATCAACAACATGGCTAGGTAACCAATTCCATACCCTCACCACTCTCTGTGTGAAGAAGTTTCTCCTTCACTTGGACCTAAATCTGTCCACTTAATTTGCATCTTTGTCCTCTGGTCCTGGTTTCTGTGCTGCGCTAAAAGTACAGCAAGGGTTAACTTTGTCAACTCCTTTTAATATTTAAAAGATTTCCATCAACCACCCTTGTTTTTCTTTGTTCTAGGCTAAACCGATCCCATTCCCTCAGTCTATCTTCATTCATTCAGGTCTTGGGATTAGTCTGGTTTCTCTTTGCTGGACTCTTTCCAAGAGCACAATGTCAGTTTTTGTATTGTGGGTATCAGAACTGAACACAGTATTGTAACTCACCAGTGCATTATGCAAAATATATGATACATTATTTACACATCTAATTCATTCAGGGAATCTGTGAGAGAAATGTATCTGCAAACCAAGCTTGTACAATCTTGCCTGTAGTGAGATGCCATCTATATTTTATATATCACATACCAGGAATACAATTTGTGTTACTAGTTAATCAGTGATGTAAAGAATTTATATAAAAGAGTATTCTGCATAATGGAAATCATTTTTGTCCAGCCCCATATCTGTCAAGCTTTTGGTTTTTGCTTGTAAATGAAAAAAAAAAAAAAGATCTCTTCTCTGACACTTGCGCTCCTGATATCAAAGGTAAGCCTGACTTACAACAGAGAATTGTTCAATACAGTGATTGATTTTGCAAACTTGGAATGAATCTTATATGACTGAAGAACTTACAGAGTTGACAGCAGAAGATACATTCAAACAGTGCAGATCCACAACCTGCCCAAAAGCTTGAAACCTTAAAGAACAAACATATAAGCCAGGATGGTTAAACTGAAGCAGATATAAGAATGGAATGACAATCTTCTATTCATACCATCCAATATATACACTGCCTGGCCACTTTATTAGGACCTAATATTGAGTTGGGCCACAGTTTACCCTTATCACAGGCTTGATACGATGTGACTCCACAAGGTGAAGGAAGGTGTTTTCAGGGATTTTAATCTATTTATTAGTTAAAGGCAGAGGTCTGTGATGACGAATGCATGTTTCAAGTTCATCCCAAACATGCTCAAGTGGATTGTGACTGGGGATTGTGGTGTGTAATTCTGACCAAGTAGGTGGGTGCATTCTCATCTTGGAAGTAGCAATCGCCAACAGGGTACAAGTGCAGCATTGTACACATGATCCACAACGATTCTTAAGTAAACTACAGCATTTGTGAGGCTTTCCAGAGTAATGTAAGGGACATAGGGAATACAAGGAGAACATGCCCATCACCAGGGTGAAGCCAGATAGAGTCGGGTTGACAGATCTTAATAAAGTGATTAGTCAGTGTATCTGTAGTCAACAGTAGTTTGAAAAGAAAATATTGCATGACAGTAGCTTAACGGAATGGAGAGAACTAAAATAATAATAAATACGTAAATAATAGTGCTTACTGAAGATTACGCCTATTAATCACTGTCAACATGTAATTTAGGCATACATCTATTATAAATGCAAATAAAGCATTCCTTCCTTTTTGAATAGTACAGAAAAAAACACAATTATTACGAGTTGTTCAGTTTCCATGATTTAAGCAGAGAACAATTAATATTCTCCTAGGCTCCATCTGTATAAATATTGCATGTAGCTTCAAAATGAAATCTTTTGAAACTGATGCTAATCTCTCATTTTCAGTCTGTTTGTAGAACACTGTTCCACTAAGCCCATAACAAACTGAACACATTCTAACGTTATGTAGAAATGAAATGGACAGTCAATCAGCCCTTGTAGAAAAATGTAATGAAAGCAGTATTAAAAATACAATACCACAGAACTACCAGTAATGGCAACATGATGGCTTTAGATCAAATACTGCAGTGGATTACTAGTACGATACTAGTGGGATGTCAAAATAGGAAAACATTACTACTGTGGTATCATTGTACAAATGGGTCATATGCCAGTATCTTATATCTGCCTATGGGCTAGCATTGTAACGTTGTACAGAACCATTGTATTGCAATTGTGCATGCCACTGAAGATCATTTGGTTAGAACCACAACTTGTATTTTAATTACTGAACCTCCTCTTCACCTTGCAAACACACATTTTGTAATTTGATGTAATTTAACGAGTAAGTAGTGAGGTTCCGAAAAATATAACACTCTACGTTCACACGTGTTGCTACAACTGTTTAAATAACGTGCCTGGAATTATTTATTTCATTGTTAACGTCCTGACAACTTTTTACACTTTACAATAATGTGTCAGATATCAAAGTGGATATGAGAATGGCAGTGATGATGCCAATTTGCTAGAAAACATTAAAAGTAGACCAGGCATTTCCATCAATGGATTTAAGAAAATGTGGAATTGATGATGTGATCAGAAACCCAGAGGAAGTGTAAACTGCCTGCTAGTAGGACTGTTCAGCATGCAGAATCTACAATGAATGAATAGCAATGAATGAATGACGAGGATTGCAATTGCAGATAATTTATTAACTGTGAGGGCGCTCAGGGCCTGATGACTGTGGAGGGTGCTCAGGGCCTGAGTAAAAGATAATTTTGACTGGAGGCCTCGTCGGTGGGTGCCCGACGGCTACCCGCACGAGGACGGCTGGAAAAACTTGAACAGTTACATGCATCCCAGTGCCGCAGATAGGAAGTGGCTATGGGCCACCTCCCCCCAGGACGAGGCACACTGCAAGGTGGTGGCTTGGGAGGATGGCTGCCAAAACAAAAAAAAGTGACAAGAAAGAATAACACACAGAGCTTTTATATGCTTGCTGATGACGTATTGGTTAGGGGCAAATTCTCCTTTGCAGAAAAGGAACCAAGTTTACAATTCAGCATGTATAATATGCAATGAATGAATGACAATGAATGCATGGCAATGAATGAATGATGAGGATTGTAATTTCAGATGATTTATGAACTGTGAGGAAGTGGCAGCAGTCAGTTTTGAAAAGCAATCCTGAACTTTACCGGTAGCCAGTGCAGCTGGGCAAGGGGAGGGGGGGGGGGGGGGGGGGGGGGTTGTTCACATTGTTTACATCTGGTAAGGATCCTGGCTGCGATTCAACTATTCTGACCTAGCTGCAGTTGGTTTATGGTGTGTGCCTCCCCAAAAGTGATTCACATTCTAGAAGTCCAGGGGATACAATACTTCTCTTTTCACTTGTAATTTCATCAGAACTAAGAACTAAGAAGCAGCTGTCTCTGATGAGAGAAATCAAGACTGTTTGCTAAATAAAAAGCTAATAATAACACAATGTATATAATTACATATAACATTCTCTGCTTTTTCCGTAAAAAATTGGGAAGCAATTTGACAACCAGCCCCCAGGCACGACCACAAGTAAAGAGGAGGAGGCACTCAGATGCACGCCAGAGGCAGCACTGAAGGTCACTTTAACGTAAACCGGTCTTACATCTGTGTGTAATGTGATGTTTTAACTGTGAATTTGCAGTTTCTAATAGATCACTGTGCAGTGAGTTATACGAAATGGACTTTCACTAACCCTTATACAAATTTACCAAAGTAAATCTTCACATTACTCCCATAAGAAAATATAATGTAAAACTACTTCCTCTGTAATAAAAAAGACACAATGAAAAAAATTAATAATTAAAATGCAGGAAAAGAAAAGATGAGAACAATTAATTATTCTTAGCCTGAAGACGCAGACATCAGATTCTGAGGTCCTGTCCATCAACTTGAAAAATGACCAACTATAATCAGTGACCTTTTATTGCCCATAATGATCAATCAGTTTCTTTAATTACCTTAGCAATGAAACATCAACAGTCTTATCTGTGTAGTTTACATGTTGCTTGTTTGTCGGCAGGCAGGTAACAGTACAGTAAAGCAGGGATTGTTAGGGCCTTAAGATATTTTTCATGGGTGATATTTTTTTCTGGGTCGATTCCATTTTCTTATCAGGCAATATATATATATTGCCCACTAAGTTGACGCCGGAATTGTATATATTATTGATATATATTATATATATATATATATATATACCCTAATATATATATATATATATATATATATTATATATATATACTGTATTTAACATGCAACTCATCTCACTATCAGAGACATAAGACATAACATTATACCAGTTCCAAATCCAATTGAGCGCTGTACCATATGCTAAAGTTTGCAGGTTTTACTTCCAGGTAATCTGTTACACTTTCTTTCACTTAAGCATTATCTTTGGGGTCAAAACATGTCAGCAAAGCAGGACAGTCATTAGGGGAAGCAGATTGCTTAACAGCTGGAAAGAAGACATTGCAGTCTTGCAGACTTGATGTAGGAAGAGCAGACTTATAGGCATATTCAGGCTGAGTATACAGTAAGTGGTCACTTAAGGTTGCTTTTATAATACAAGCAACTATTCATTTGCCACACTTAACATTCAAGTAAGGCTTCTGAATATGACCAAGTTTTATTCAACCTAGTAATGTATTGAATATAGGTTTTCTTTACAACAGTAGACATTAAACCTATACAGATACACAACTGGCAAGATAAATAGAATGCTTTCATTTGATATAAGTGTTCTGAGAAGGTATACATAAGTGGGTCCTAACATTAAAGTGTGGTTTACGAATATGATACAAAGGCAAGTAGACAAATAAAGATAGTACTGCTAACCAGAAACCCAGGTGGCTATGTTAGTAATAAAAAATAAAAAAGTGAAAAAAATATATCAAGAGCAACTAGGTCTCATCATTATTTATAATTAGGCACATTTTCATAAAGATCCTCCTTTAATACATAGCTTCTTCAACAACACTTTCTGACTGTACTTTTCTCCTAATGTATCAGCTATATGAAGGTGTTGTACACAGATTATTCTGCCTTTTATTGCAATGGTGGTACCATTCAGTAGAGCGAAAATTGTAAAGGGGTACTTGAGCTGAAACCTCCAGACAGAAGGTCTGAAAACCACTAACCAAACAGTGATGGATCTAAATACCACCTCTACTAGCATTACATTAATCCAATCATGGGTTTCCCTAGGGGTCATTTATTGAACCAGTTATTAAAATGATTACATACAATACAAATGTAATTAAATGAAGTCTGTATAGGGGTAACTGTCTCTAATTACTGTGTATTTACATAGTAGTTACATAGCAAATACATGTGTACTTAAAGTGTAAATCTTTTTGCATGATATATATATGTAAATAGAGATAATTTAAAGTTTAGATCTGGCACTGTTTAAATCAATTAAAATAGACCCCACAGTCTAGTCTATATTACCACATTATACACATTTGGTTGGAGTCACTACAGTAACTATTATATTCATACATCTCTTTGCATTTAGGGTTTATCTATGGAACGGTTGGTGTTCCATTGCAAAATGTTAGTCTTAGTAGTGCCATTTTTTGATGCTAAAAGAAATCCATAAACCAATTTTTAGGCATATTCATACTAAATTCAGAAATCTTACTCTTCGAAAAGCCCCCAAGGCCTGAACAGTAAGCTTGTGCTGAACTAGCTAGAAAGCCACAATAGCTAACCCACGTGCAAGGTGGTGGGAGATCAACCCGCACTATCTCATAGCGTGAGTCCAATACTTCAAATGCTGCTCTCAGTGTGCATCAGACTGTTTTTTGGCATTTTATCTATACACTAATATAAGCAAAATACACAAAACCCCTCCTAAAACTATACCTATACTCCCGGGTCAATGGGGCCTGCTTGATTTATTGTTGTGCTAAGAATTATAACGTGGCTGATGTGACATCATGGGAGTTTTTATTTCAGTGTACTTTATTACTGAGTCATGGGTTTGGATAGATGCTGTGCAGTTCCTTGGTCTATTGGCTATGTTTCAGCATGGTATTTTCAGTATTTTGAAAGGATGCTTACTAGTGATTTTATTTCTGATAAGATGACCTCTTTTTTTCTCCAGAAGTCTGCTGAAAATGTTACAGGTGTAATACAAAGGATATCAATAAATATTATGACAAGCTCAAAATGTCATTTCATCAAAAATATTCATTTGATGTCAACAACAATACTAATGCATCTATGAAACCGAGAAAACTTTTACCAGACCATACAAGGAGAAAGGGTAGCACATTACATTAAGTGACTCTAATTACTGTGTATTTACAGAGTAGTACTTAGTAAACACATCTGTACTTACACATAATTACTGTTATTCTGCATAGTTACAATGTACTTTATGTGTACTTTTTGCACAATATATGTAAGTACACAATTTTATCAGAAAAGGCTTAGGATTAGGCGAATTAGGGTTAGGGTTATATTATGCAAGAAGAAGTACACATTAAGTACATTGTAATTATGTGTAAGTATACATGTATATTTATTAAGTAACTACTATGTAAATCCACAGTAGAGATGTTTAATGTAAAGTAATATATATATATATATATATATATATATATATATATATATATATATATATATATATATATATATATTTATAATTTAGTCTGCAATTATTTTTGTCTTTTTCTCCCCAATTTGGAATATCCAGTCATTTTTAGGCTCAGCTCACCGCTACCACCCATGCGCTGGCTCGGGAGCAGTGAAGACGAACACAAGCTGTCCTCCGAAGCATGTGCCGTCAGCCGACCACTTCTTTTACACACTGCAGGCCCACCATGCAGCCACCTGGGCAGCTAACAGACAAGCTCGCAGGCACCCGGCCAGACAGACAGGGGGCGCTGGTTAGTGGTGAGCTGAGGACACCCTGGCAGAACTAAGAGGATTGGTTTCTTCAATCTTTCCAGAACTGCCATCATATCATTGCTCGTTTGGTATTCTGATTTCCATGAGTGCACCTCATCGCTATAAAATGGCATGTGAACAAACTGTGAAACGCGCCGCTGTTTCTCTTGCTACAAAAAAGTTGGAAATTATTCATGCTCCTGTAGAAAACCTGAATCTGGCATAAGCCGCTGAGCAATTTTCCATTCTAGTGAGTTGCTCCACCATTCTGTTAAATAATTTTGTGTATGTCTTGAATATTGTTCCTGTATAATTAATCTTGAGCTGCTGCTGCATTTTTTAACAAGTGTAGGGTTGATGTGTTAATTTCGTTTGACAGTTAGTTTATTAAGTTTGTCTGTTACTTTATTATTATACTTTATTAACATACACTTGCCTATTGCTTTTGTCTTATTCTGTTCATTCTTTTCTCTTATTCTGTTCACTGTTCATGATATGTCAGTGTGCATGCGTCATGACAAATAACAGTTATGTATTTATTTATTTATTGATTCATATTGTGTCTGGTGGTCAACTCTGTCTTAAAGGACATTTGGACTCAAAAAACATTTTGCTCGCTTCCCGAGGGATGTTCTGTTAGCTGGAGATGACTGTACTGCTGTTGCACTGCACTTGTCTATTGATTCGTCAGGAAAATGTAACTGTTAACTGGTACAGTACTGTGTTAATTAGCTATGAAAGCCACCAGGTCGAAAATTTTGCATTTTAGTAAACAGCTTAAAAATAAAGTGAAATTAATTAGTTTTAAGTGTCTCTTTTGAACAGTCTGCTGCTGGCATTAAAAAAAAGCAAAGCGAGAAGTGTTGTTTAAACAGATGACTGCTGATTAAAAATGTTTTAATTTGCACAATGAAAAACAAAGGCTTGATTACCTATTTGATTTGGAAATGGAAAATAGATATAACGTCATGCTCTGAAGGAGTTTTTAATTATAATTTATTTGTGCAATTAATTTAAATTGACTGACCTCAGTGATTTTTTGTATTTCTTTCTTTTATTACAAATGACTGATTAAGTTTAATTAATTAGGTAGTACTATATGCCAAATAAAAGAAAATGCATATTCCAGAAAATGCATTCACTCACGTTAATAATAAAGGTAAGTTAACAAAGGGATGGAAGAAAATGTACTTCAATTGAGCCTCAAACAATGAGTCCCCTTTTTATACATAAACAATAGCAAGCAATAAAAAGATCTTTGATGAAAACATCTATAAAATAATACATTGATATGGCTTTTGTTTGATGTGAGCAACCTATAGTACATAGGATACAGTACATACATTTGTTTTCAAGAAACGTGTAAGTACACAATTGTATCAGAAAAGGGTTAGGGTAAGCTTTAGGGTTTGTATTATGCAAAAATAAATTGCACATTAAGTACATTATAACTATGCAAAATAACATTGTAATTACGTGTAAGTACACATACCTTTACTAAGTAATTACTAAGTACATACACAGTAATTAGAGCCTATGTAAAGTGTTACCAATGTCAGCAAGAACACGTAATGAACATGTAGGAGAAGGTCTATCCCACTATATAGCTAGGTCCTGGGGGCCATATGAGTCTTCCCAGCGACAGCGAGTGGAAGCGACAGCGAGTGGGAGAAGTACAGGCGTGGAAAAGTACAGAGCAGTTTCGAAGCAGAAAGGAGAAATTGCA
This sequence comes from Polyodon spathula, assembly GCF_017654505.1. NCBI lineage: Eukaryota > Metazoa > Chordata > Actinopteri > Acipenseriformes > Polyodontidae > Polyodon > Polyodon spathula. Next base: position 5,210,940 of record NC_054564.1, on the reverse strand, counting down.
TCTTGAATTGCTTTAATCAGAAAACAGAGGACATTGGGGAAACACAGCAGCAGCTCAAAGTCAAACAGCCGCGTGTGTTTTTCTGATAACAAACAAGCTGAAACTCGGAGCAGCTGATTCAAATTCAGCGCCGTTTTGAGACACGGGCGAGGGGAGGAGCCAACAGCACAGCAGAACAACGCAGTTAAACGAGGCAGTCTTCCCAGCGACAGCGAGTGGAAGCGACAGCGAGTGGGAGAAGTACAGGAGTGGAAAAGTACAGAGCAGTTTCGAAGCAGTTTCAAAGCAGGTTGACAGCTGCAGAAGAAACTAAACTTAAAAAAAAAAAAAAAACCTCAACATGGTCTTCAAGCCAGTAATCTGTGACACCTGCTTGATGTGGGAAATCCGAGAAAACCCAGCGGAGCTAAACCAAGTGTGCGTAAAGTGCCGCGCGATCCAGGATTTGCATAAACTAGTAAGTATGCTAGAAATGGAGCTGGAAGAAGTGAGACAGCAACAGGATCTTGAGGAACTGGCACACCCACAATTCATGGAAGTCTGCATCACCCCTAACAGACTGAAAGCCACCAGGGAGATAGAAGGTCAGAACAGCTGGGTTCAGGTAGGCAGAAGCAGGGAAAAAAAGAAACTTCGTCAAACACAACCACCAGAAATCAAAACAACCAACAGATTTGAGTCACTTCAGAATTTTGATGAGCAGAACCAACAACAAGAGAATGAAAGGAACAACATCCAGGACCCTATTGACAGTGGTGACCAGACAGCAAAAAGAAGGGAGGTCATGATTGTTGGGGACTCCATATTGAGAAACACAGCAAGTTCAGTTCGCAGTTTGGACCCCCTTACTACAACAGTGTGCTGCCTTCCGGGAGCCTCGGTCAAGCACATCACTGAGAACGTGGACAGGCTCCTAGAACGAACAGGAGACGACCCGGTAGTAGTCGTCCACATCGGTACAAACAACATTGGAAGAGACAGACCAAAATCCCTGCAAAACAAATTCAGAGAGCTAGGAAGGAAATTAAAAGAGAAAACCAAAACTGTGGTATTTTCTGGTATACTACCCGCACCTTGCAAAGGACCATATGGACAGCTGGAAATAATTAATCAAAACGCATGGCTGAAGACGTGGTGCACACGGGAAGGCTTCACCTATCTTGATCATTGGACCACATTCTACAACGAGGACTATCTGTATAGACGGGATGGACTGCATTTAAATAACAAGGGAACTAGTCTACTCGGAGAAAAGATCCTCGAGCAGGTTCGGAAGCATTTAAACTAGAAAGGAAGGGGGGAGAAATCAACAAAAAAACAGAAGGGAGACCGCATCAAAACAAGAACAACAACTCAGGTAAGACAACCATTAAATGTATTTATCTAAATGCTAGAAGTATCAGAAACAAAATTCTAGAACTTGAAGCTACTGCACTAACAGGTAACTATGATGTGATAGGTGTTACAGAAACGTGGTTATCTGAGAGTGATGGGGACGAATATAATATTTGTGGGTATACACTGTATAGGAAAGACAGGCAGGACAGAAGAGGAGGAGGGGTAGCGCTATACATAAGAAACAGTCTTGAAGCCCAGGTGTTAAACCTGGACAAAGAAAATAAAACCGAATCAATATGGGTCAGAATAACAGACAAAAATTCAAAAGGCATAATAATAGGAGCATGCTATAGACCGCCAGATTCAGACGGTGAGCACAATAATCTGTTATACAATGACATTAGAAATGTGTGTAGCAAAGGAGAAGCCATACTAATGGGGGATTTCAACTTCCCCCAAATAAAATGGGAAAACCCGGTGGGTAGCACGAAGGATGAAATAGAAATGGTGGAAATGACAAATGACTGCTTCCTAACACAATTTGTGAAGGCACCCACTAGAGGGGAGGCATGCCTTGATTTAGTCTTTTCAAATAACGAAGACAGAATAACTAAAACAGAGGTCAGAGAACCACTGGCAAACTCAGACCACAACATGGTCTCATTTGAAGTGTTTTTTAAATCCCCAAAAGTAAAGACTAAAGCTAAGGTTTACAATTTTAGAAAAGCAAACTATGAAGGTATGAAACAGAGACTAACAGAAGTAGATTGGAGTAAAATAGAGAAAACACCCACAGAAGAAGGATGGTTGTTCTTCAAAAATGTAGTACTAGAGGCGCAAAACAATTATATCCCTAAAGTAGACAAATCTAAATGTAAAACTAAATTGCCAAAATGGTTTAATAGATCAATTAAAAAAAATATTCAGCGAAAAAAGGCACTTTACAGAGCATTAAAAAAGGACCAAAAAGAAAGTACGCAGAAAGAGTACACAGAACTGCAAACGCAAGTCAAAAAGGAAGTTAGAAAGGCCAAGAGAGAAATAGAAATGAACATTGCTAAGGGAGCTAAAACCAATTCCAAAATGTTTTTCCAATATTACAACAGCAAGAGAACATTCAAAGAGGAGATTAAATGTTTAAGAGATACAAATGGCAAAATCGTAGAGGAAGAAAAAAAAATAGCAAATATGTTAAATGATTACTTTTCACAAGTTTTTACAAAGGAAGATACTGACAACATGCCCCACATGTCATCCAGTTCCTATCCAGTTTTAAATAACTTTAGCATAACTGAGGCAGAAGTGTTAAAGGGACTAGGAGCTCTTAAAATAAACAAATCCCCTGGGCCGGATGAGATCCTCCCAGTAGTACTCAAAGAAATGAAAGAAGTAATTTACAAACCGCTAACCAAGATCATGCAGCAGTCTCTTGACACAGGGGTGGTACCGACAGACTGGAAAATTGCAAACGTAATACCGATCCACAAAAAGGGAAACAAAACTGAACCAGGTAACTACAGACCAGTAAGCCTGACTTCTATTATATGCAAACTTATGGAAACTATAATAAGATCCAAAATGGAAAATTACCTATATGGTAACAGGGTCCTGGGAGACAGTCAACATGGTTTTAGGAAAGGGAGATCGTGCCTAACTAACTTGCTTGATTTTTTTTGAGGATGCAACATCGATAATGGATAATTGCAAAGCATATGACATGGTTTATTTAGATTTCCAGAAAGCTTTTGACAAAGTCCCGCACAAAAGATTAATTCTCAAACTGAACGCAGTTGGGATTCAAGGAAACACATGTACATGGATTAGGGAGTGGTTAACATGTAGAAAACAGAAAGTACTGATTAGAGGAAAAACCTCAGAATGGAGTGTGGTAACCAGCGGTGTACCACAGGGATCAGTATTAGGTCCTCTGCTATTCCTAATCTACATTAATGATTTAGATTCTGGTATAGTAAGCAAACTTGTTAAATTTGCAGACGACACAAAAGTAGGAGGAGTGGCAAACACTGTTGCAGCAGCAAAGGTCATTCAAAATGATCTAGACAAGATTCAGAACTGGGCAGACACATGGCAAATGACATTTAATAGAGAAAAGTGTAAGGTACTGCACGCAGGAAATAAAAATGTACATTATAAATATCATATGGGAGATATTGAAATTGGAGAAGGAATCTATGAAAAAGACCTAGGAGCTTTTGTTGACTCAGAAATGTCTTCATCTAGGCAATGTGGGGAAGCTATAAAAAAGGCTAACAAGATGCTCGGATACATTGTGAAAAGTGTTGAATTTAAATCAAGGGAAGTAATGTTAAAACTGTACAATGCACTTGTAAGACCTCATCTTGAATATTGTGTGCAGTTCTGGTCACCTCGCTATAAAAAAGATATTGCTGCTCTAGAAAGAGTGCAAAGAAGAGCGACCAGAATTATTCCGGGCTTAAAAGGCATGTCATATGCAGACAGGCTAAAAGAATTGAATCTGTTCAGTCTTGAACAAAGAAGACTACGTGGCGACCTAATTCAAGCATTCAAAATTCTAAAAGGTATTGACAGTGTCGACCCAAGGGACTTTTTCAGCCTGAAAAAAGAAACAAGGACCAGGGGTCACAAATGGAGTTTAGAAAAAGGGGCATTCAGAACAGAAAATAGGAGACACTTTTTTACACAGAGAATTGTGAGGGTCTGGAATCAACTCCCCAGTAATGTTGTTGAAGCTGACACCCTGGGATCCTTCAAGAAGCTGCTTGATGAGATTTTGGGATCAATAAGCTACTAAAAACCAAACGAGCAAGATGGGCCGAATGGCCTCCTCTCATTTGTAAACTTTCTTATGTTCTTATGTTCTTATAATCACCTTCTTAAAGGGGTCACATCCTGCTACCACAGAATCATAACACACACATCTTGACTTTGTAGTTGATTTTACAAGGAAAATAACTAATTGAGTCATAAGACTCAGTTACAAAAGCAGCTGCATAAACATAAATTAAATTTAGTTCAAATGTATATATTAGAAATATAAATGTAGGTTTATTCCCTCAGTTAAATTGTGGATCATGGCATACAATTTATTTGCTGATTGCTGCACCATTTGTCCTACCTAAAGCGTGCATTTGTGGTTTTTCAACTGGGTGAACATCTCAAAAATGCGATTTTTTTTTAAGTTTCAATCTGGATTTTGATATTAATAACCTTTTGTTACAGGCAGACTCTGGTCAATTGTCTCTTCTTGTACTGCCTGGTCTCACTGCTGCTTTTGATACTGTAAACCAACTGAGAGTGATTGCCTACAATCCGACATTGGTATCTCCTGAGGCCTTTCTGATTCTACCGTTTCAAGACTTCAGCTTCTCCAAAACTCTGTTGCCCGCCTCTTAACACAAACTAAACATAAAGTCTTTTTCCATCCAACTTTTAAGCTTGGCAAAACTTATGCAAATAAGAAAATATATGTGACATCGCTATGGAAAATGGTTTAAGTCAATTTTTTACTCGCATGACAAGCTCGCTCGTTAGAGGTTGTTTTATTTTGTACTCGCAGCGACATTTTATTCGACACTTGCATGGAAAATGTAACAAGCATATTTCTGGTCCTAGCGCCCTTCTTCGCCATTCCAGTGATGTCTAATTGTTTAATATGCATGCTTTGATTGAAAGAAAATGTTGCATCTGCCGTAGTTAGAGCAGGGGAAATTTTAAGTTGAATAACCTTATTTCAAATCTAGTCGAATACATCCCAAAAACTACGTCACCCCTTGTTTATGTAGAAGTAGGGAACCTCTAAGTCATGACCAACATAACACAAGCCCTTTCAATTAAATGAAAGTCAATAGTCCAAGTGCAGTTTAAAATTGCCTTTACAGAGCAGTTTTATATGAATTATAAAGAAGTAAATATCAAGTTTCTATGGTTTATCAGGAGAGGTTGAAGTTAAAAAAGAAAAGCGAAAGTATTTTGCGCTCTGTAGAGAAGTTAAAAACGATACAAAGACAACCACACCACAGAGAGCATGGAAAAGGCCAGACACAGGACGTGTGAAAACGACACAAAGATAGATATAAAATATAAAACTTGAAGAGAAAGAGACAAATAAAAAACACACACAAAAAAATTGCAAAATAAAGAAATACGCAAAATAAATGTGCAAACAAATATCAAATCTCCAAATAAAATCAAACGACATAACTAATTCCTGCGTCTACATGGTCCATGCAGGCCATGCTGGGGTTGCACTTTGCCGTCAAGTTACAGTAAAGATAACCGAAACACAAGGTGTATAAAATAATAAAAAGAAAAAAAGAAATTATATTCCAGAAAGAGGTTGATTTAAATAAAAGAGGGGAAGGTCAGTAATCATAAATAAACAAATAAATATATATAGTAACTGAACAATAATAGACAGTAATCAATAGTAAACAGCAAAAGCAGTAGTAATCTTCCAAACAGAAACGTTCTTTGCAGTGGTGTATTTTCCCTTCAGGGATCCATTTGCATGACTTGCTTTCAAATACGCTTCTCCAAAACCTCTTTATATTTACATATACTGTATATACTGTGCGAGCGCAACAAAGAAACTAAATTGTTTTTCAATAAATAAATGCAATGGAAAATGTCTAATAAAATGTAAACTAAGAGTATCTGTAAAGAAATACTATTATTATTATTATTATTATATTATTATTATTATTATTATTATATTTGTAACTTGATCAAGTTTCATTTCCATTTTTTAAGGTACTTGCTCGGTAGAATGCATATTCGCTAGACTAGCGAGCGAGTTAAAAAACAAACTATTGAAAATCATCTAGCAAATATATTTTATGTGAGTTGGCAGAAAATGTTGCAACACATGCAAATTGGCTATGACATCATGAAATGTCACATGGAATTCCCTTTGACTCACTAGAATTTGCAGTGGATGGAAAACCATTTTTTCGCCCTTATACACTACTATTTTTGTAACAATATTACCGAGTAACTTATAAACTCCAATAATAGTAACCCTAGCGCCTGATTTAATAAAGAAAATAAAACAAAGCTAAAAATAAACATAAGTGGTGAACTCTGGTCCCACTAAAAGGAATGTCTTGCTCCAGGAACTTACTACACTACGCACACCCTCTCTATACTGTTTGGAAGCAACATCCCCTAAACTGACCTACTTCTGCGCTCCTGGAGTTCTGACTTCGGCCTCTTCAAACAACCTTTTCAAATGGCCTCGGCTGGCAATGCATTCACAAGTACCGTCTTGGAATGGAAGGCTTTCGTGTAGTAGTTCTCTTCATGGAGTGGACACTCTCCTCCTCGATGTCAACACAGCAAGATTTCGTTCAGCGCCAGTCTGTATGGCTATGGCTGTGCAGATGTGGCGCAGAAGCCTTTTGAGCTGAATACAGCCTGCCAGGCCAAACCCCCAGCCAATCCGATCCTCCCGGTCAGCTCAGTGCCGGGCGAGCCTAACTGCTCAATAGGTTGCCTAGCAACACGTCTCCTGTTCTGCTTCCAAGCTGCACAGATCCATGCAAGAACCAGAGACAGGACTCTCCCTGCCACACTCTGTTATAAAAGGACCTATATAAAAAATAATTGTATTGTATTGTATTGTATTGGCACTGGCGCTGCTGCAGGTTAGGGAGGCAAAACTGTCAGGGCCTGTTTCTACAGCAGTCCCTACTGGCCAGGTACATGGTGAGCTCAGGCAGACACCTGCAGGGCTGGCCTTTGTCCTCCAGAGGCAGGTAGCTTACTGACACACGTTCTCAGGTTCCTGGCTTGTCAGGGGATCAGAGGACAGCCCTTTAGTTCTCCTGTCTTGGGAATTGTTGCCGTGAGGCTGTTGATGGGAACAAAATGATCCCAAATCAGAAAATCTCCTCACAATTTTTAAAATATTATTTATATAATATATAATATATAATGTGTGCTGAAAGTATTGGATTTTGCCTGATGAAATAATACTTTTTTTTCATGAGGCCTAAAACAGGAGGCATGTAAAATCAAGCGAGTTTATTCATATTTTGTAATCAATGCATTTTTTATGTTCTGTTATTAATATGCGGAACAGTGGTTATGAAAGGGCACTGCTTTGATTTCATATAAACCAGAAAGCATTTTATGTAGGAGTGCTGAGTCAGAGAGCTGGATTTTATGAGACAGGTTACCTCAGAAAGACCTTTGAAATTGTTTTCTTAAACTCCATTATTTCTTTTTCCACTTGTAGCTGTTTGAAAGTTTAATTAGAAGAGTGCCAAAAAGATGTTATGAATTCCCATCACACACAGTATACAAATCTAAGTAAAATGTTACAGAACATAACATTTCTGTAAGAAAACAAGGCCTACTGTTTCCTTAATATCTATTGATAGTAGACACACCAGGCACGACAAACAATTCCAGTAATCCGGATTTATTATTTACATACAGGTTAAATTATACAGAGCAATTCACTACCCCTAGAGTATATGAACTAACCCTAATACAGAGTAACAGATATTAGGCTATACTTCCCATTTGTTGTTAGCTGTGGACAGTTGACAATGTCAGCTCCTCTCTTGCCTTTTCCAACTGGGCTGAGTGTAACAATACCTATGATTTCCATTACATGAGAGTAGATATTAAAACTTCATGCTGATTTGAATTTGGATCTAGCCAAGATAAGACATAGCTTTACAGTAATCCTGTCTCCAGCATCCTGTTTACCTTTGAAAACACAAAGCTGGATACCACCGACAAGGGTATCTAACCCTTGCCAGCCCTGATGGTTCTCTTTCCTCCTGTCAGCTGTCTCTCCAGGCTGTCCCAGTGTCTTTCCCTTGCTGCCAGCTGCACTATTCACAGAAGTCACTGGACCTATCCAGATCTTTATGATTTCCGTTACATGAGAGTAGATGTTAAAACTTCATGATGATTTAAACAGCTCTCGACAAAATAAGCACCAACTAAGACATAGCTTTACAGTAAACTAATGTGATCCACCTGCGTCTCCATCCATCTGCGTTTCCTTCCATCTGATGATGTCGATATCATTTTGCCTGGTATTGATGGCTGAAGTGTAATGCTGGCTCCAGGGGTCAGCTTATTTTGCCTCCCCAGCGCATCAGCATACACAACAGCTGCAATGCTGGCTCCGGGTATCAACCACAGTGCGGTCTCCTCAGCATGACAACCGTCTGGATTGAGCTAAGTAGAGTACATCTCTGGGGTCTTCAAATGGGCACCTTCAGTCCCCGTTGCTCTCCTTATCTCTCTTTTCTTTAACACAGACCCCGAATATGTCCCAGGCTATCTTGACTTGGCAGGCAGTCAGCAACTCCTCACTTAACAAAGAACAATCACCTCTCTACAAGGTTCTCAGACATTACATGTATAGAAAATGTTTCTCAGCAAGAAAGAGTTAGTCAATTAAATGATTGCTAAAATACTAAAATGGTTATAAGTACTAGATGTTACTTTTCCTATATTAACCTATAGTATTGTAAAAAGACAGTATCTAGAATCTAGCAGGATGTCTTTTTTAGTATTTTGAGACAGTAAATAACTTCAGTTCTTAGTATACAAGATTTAGTTGCACTTTTAATACATTAAATAAAACTGTGAAAAGAGATTTTAAAAGCTTTGTTATTCACAAGTGAGGAATGAGGGGAATCAAGGGCCATCCTTATGTGTGAAATAACCACAGCACTGCACGAACGTTCATGTATTTTGTTCATATAATAAGTACAACATATGGAAAGGATAGCATGCTAAAACCTACAATTAACAGCTGAATTCATAGAATTAACTGCCTTAGATCAAGCTTTGCTTCTGCAGTGGAATTTGTAATGATGTGATTCTCCTGGTCATTCTTTCATTGGATTTTAATGAATGAAAGATTCTAAAGTCAGAAAAAAAATTCACTCAGCACAGCACTGAATACAAAAAAGTATTTTTTGATGCTAGATCTCTCAACAATTCTTGCACTAACTTTGATATTTGTGCATATTGACAGTTTCAGGATACAAATTATTTAATAGACATTGCAATGTCAAGTCCTAAAAAAAAAAAAAAAAAAAAAAAATTTTTTGACTGTCTGTGCAACGTGAAACACCTTTGTGTTATGCAAGTACTTTTATTCTAGACAGCTCTTAGACAGTGTCATTCTTCAGACACTTTTCACAGTTAATCAATCAAAAGTTCTGAGCTTTCTATAATGTAAAGCATACCAATCTGTCTCTGACTTTGAGGTTATCAAAGAAGGGTACAGATGTCATTATTTTCTCTAAATTGTGACGGTGGCACAAGTGGGATTAATTTCATCATTAAAAGGTCCAGCCTTGCTGTTAACCAAGCTTGGGACCCCTTGCCAGCTTGACCTATAAAAAGCAATAAACACCTTAAAGAATACGTGGCTTCAGCTGTCGTTGACATTTGTACTGGGTTCTGCTGATCCAATGTTAAGTTATTGTCATTTTCTATAAATCTGCCTTTACCTTCTTTGAACTTCCATTGAGCTTGTCTTGAGAAAGTAACGGGACTGAACATTCTTCCTTACTCCATTCAATGTGACAATGTGACCTTTCAATTCTCCCAGGCCTACTAAATATTGTTTATTTTTCCAATGTATACATAAACATTAACTGCCTAAAATATTAGTATTTTAATTTATTTTTTGGTATTTGATACTAATTCAAGATCAGAGACAGGCCTTTCCAATGTAAACACAAGTTTGTTAAAAACCACGTGGCAACAGTTTATAAGGTGAATGGGTGACTGTGACATCACAATGAGACACCCACTGCAATAAAATAATGTCGTTGACATTTGTACTGGGTTCTGCTGATCCAATGTTAAGTTATTGTCATTTTCTATAAATCTGCCTTTACCTTCTTTGAACTTCCATTGAGCTTGTCTTGAGAAAGTAACGGGACTGAACATTCTTCCTTACTCCATTCAATGTGACAATGTGACCTTTCAATTCTCCCAGGCCTACTAAATATTGTTTATTTTTCCAATGTATACATAAACATTAACTGCCTAAAATATTAGTATTTTAATTTATTTTTTGGTATTTGATACTAATTCAAGATCAGAGACAGGCCTTTCCAATGTAAACACAAGTTTGTTAAAAACCACGTGGCAACAGTTTATAAGGTGAATGGGTGACTGTGACATCACAATGAGACACCCACTGCAATAAAATAATGTCAAACTTAAAAACACTGGAACTTCTCAAGTACCGATTGCTTAATTTATTTTAAGCAAAGTGTAGCAAAGGTTCCAAATCGAGTCAATCCTAATCAGTGAAAATGGGGTGAGCCAATATCACCCAAGATGCGTATTGCTTTTGCAAAGCCACAGTTGAGATATTATATTATTTATTAACTAAACCATATGTGGTGCCTGCTACAACTGAAGAAAATGATCAAAGACAGATTATGTCAAAAAAGTTTTTATTGAGAGTGAAATGGTTCTGACTGATAGCACAGTGTCCCTGATACACTGTTGCATTTTATTAACTTTTTATGTTATTTACCATCGTTCTGAGTGCTGGTGCTCGAATATTGAGTTTTTTTTTTTTTATTTTGGTCCATGACAGTGTTTTGAACTGTTTTGAAAAAAAGAGAACCCTATGCAAATTTTTCTTCCACTTCTTTAATCTGGTAAGTGGATTTGAACCTGTAGTGTTCCTTTAGTCTGACCCCTCACTGAACCTGTTTTGTTTTTTTAAAAGTGAAGCTTCAGCAATTTTTATTGCGGTTTATTTGAATAATTTCATTATGCAATCTAATTTAAAGAGTGACTCCCCTGATTACACAACCTGTAAGACTGATGGATTTCCTTCACTCCCTGATGCTAAAGATAATAATGGAAAGCTACAGCAAAAGTTTTGCATCACCCATGAATTATCTAATTTTGCTTCATAAAGTCAAAAGAAACCTGCTGAATAAGGTTACGTTAGCATAATAAATTACATATCACTTTGTTGTTTTCCATATACTTAAAAAAAAATTTGACATTTTGAAATCAAACATGAAAAAACACGATTTCCGAAGACTCACAAATCTTGACATATGCAAATCAATTAGAAATAATCAAAAGGTGATACTTAGAAGTCTTAATGAGTGGATTTAAGCTATATAAGCTTGATTTTTACATACATTTTGTAACTTCAGAACACTCTATGGGGAAGAGCCATACCTCCTCAAAAACACACTGAGCCATCTTTGCACTTCATAAGGAAGGTTTTAGCAGTCATCAGATTGCCAACAGAGGTTATGCCTACCAAAGCGTTGTATCAAGGATCAACCAGAAACATAAGAAGACTGGAAGCTGTAAGCTCCCTCCATGTCTGGACAACCAAAAGTCAGCACTGGTCACCAGGATTGCCAGTTATACTGTTCAAGTTTGAGAGATAGGACAGCCTGTGGTGTTCACGTAATGTGACAGTGGAAAGAATTTGGAATGAAGACATCTGCGTGCACCTACAGAAGGCATCTGCATGAACCGTGAGACAACGTCTGCGCGCACCGTGAGAAGACATCTCTGCGCACCACGAGACGGCGTCTGCGCGCACCATGGGACGTCCACGAACAACGATTGATACCTAAAACACTGCAAGATCACCTCCTTCCTATGGTGATTTCTACATCCAAGATGACAGAGCCCCTAGTCATCAAGTCAAATAGTGAAGAAATTGTTAGAAGACAACAGTTACTAAAACGTTGGCCTGGAAAGTCTCCAGATCTCAATCCTGTTGAGAATGTTTCGGGTCTCATAGGACAGGAAATCAAGAAAATCTAACCATGCAACCGAAACGAACTGGAATCAAGTGTAAAGGCGGCAAGGAGAAATCTATAGGATAAACTGGACCCTTCAGCGCCTCATTGAGTCCAAGAGAGGATTAAGGAAGTCTTAAAACACAATGGAATGCACTTTAAATATTATAATGTCATTTTATAGTTTCTTTGATTACATTATTTTAAATAAAAGATCAAAATGATGTTCAAAATGGGGAATTGCAAGAGAAATTCCATCAACTTCATTAAGTTGCTGTGATTTTCAATGCAGTTCAAAGCACTTCCCCAGTTCAACAGAAACAATTCGCCAAAATCATAAAACGGCAAGGAAAAGTAAAAAAAAAAGATTGGTCAAAATGCTTCAACAGTTAGATAAAGCCTACACCATTGCCTCTTTAGAAATACAGGGTTATTCATATTATTCAGTACTTCCAAATGATAATCATTTTGTAAATGTCAAGCATATATATATATATATATATATATATATATATATATATATATATATATATATATATATATATATATATATTTTTTTTTTTTTTTTTTTTTCCGTCTATTTACCTAGTATGGGTGTCTGTGGAAATGAAATCCTGCGTCCTTGCTGGAGGAAGATAAAGGAATCCCAGCTTGGCTTTCTCGCCCTGCGGATTGCTTTGAAAATGTCATCAATTTAATATCTGTTGTTAATACAGTGTGTCCGGTTATTGCAGAATGGAAACATGCAGTTTTGATCTGCTAAATTGCCACCTCAAGGCACAGGCCTATAATAATGAGGACCCCAGCTGTAGGGCACATTTTATTAAGAGGGAATTTTATTAAGCTCCTAGCAGTAGATCTGGTTGAATATAATACTTTTCTATTTTTAGCTAGGTTTTCTTTTTTTCTAATACACATGCTGTGCTTTGCTGGTGAGCAAACCTAATGTGCCTGAAGTTAATATTTCTACCTTATTCAAAAATGTACTTCTGCTCTTAATTAGTAAGTATCGCTGCCTGAAAAGCTTTTTTAGTTTACAAATCCTTCAGTTTGTTTTCTTGTGTAATATTGAAATGCACTTGCTATTATTTTGGCCAGGTTACAACATTTGCAATATTGGGTAGAGTACAAATATATACAGATATTATTATTATTATTAATAAACTAAAGAGGTATACAATATTGATGTTTATATTTTGTAAGTATTATTTTATTATTCTGAATACCGCTAAATAATTAGTGCTATGATTTGTACTGCGCAACGCATGCCACTGCAGCTTTGATTAGAAGACCTGCAAGACACGTTGCTGCGGAGCAGGCTTAGGTTGTGTCTTTGTACTACTGTAGTTAGAGAGGAGAGAACAGCCTTACCACTGCAAAACCTGTGAATATGGCATTGTATTGTGCACTTTGTAAACACAGAGAGTAAACCGAAAAGTTTATCGGCTTACACTTGTTTGTTTTAAAACACTTTTTCACTCCCCCCCTTGATAGATATGGTGTTGGTGTTTTTATAATGATTTGTTTTATTTTGGTTTGGAATACATATGCTTTTTAACTGCAGTATGCTGTAATATAGGTGAGTATAACAGTACCAACCAACCTTCCAGCGTGCTATTCAGCTTATAAAATGTCTTATTGCTGTCTTCAAACTGATTTTCCTGATTGGAATCAGTTTTCTTGTTTAATAACATTTGTCTTACAGAAAAACTACACAGACACCATGCTGTGATATGCAGTGCCACTGCATTTTAACAGATTATGTGGCAAGCTCTCACACTTTTCATGTGTTTGAAGACAATCTGCTGTGCCCCGGATCTCACAGCTCATCTGATACAACATCTTGTGTTACCTCTTACACAGAGCAAGTGAGCAGCTCAGTAATAAATGCATAAAATCAATCCTTGACTCTAATCAGGTTTGCTTGGTTGGTTTTTATCACCTTTCCAATATGTATCTGAAAAAACAAACCAACCATTTTTCTTTTTTTTATATATTTACAGATATAATATAATATAATTATTCAAGTAGGGTGATTAGTTCCTCCATCACATATTAAGTTGGCTCTTTTTAAAATTAAATTTATAATTATTCAAAAGCCTCGTCATTTCTGAATTTATCCCAGCTTTTAGCTATTTTAAAGATATCATCCTCGAATCTATCCTGACCGGCGCCGTGAGCTGGATGATTACATGTCAATTATTCTAGACCTTTCTGTTAGACTCGGAGGATCACACTTCTTCGAATACCATAAAGCCTTTTCTGCCAAAGCCGCTGCACATCTCCAGCAATGGAACCAAAGGATTTACCAGGGAGCCTTGGATCAAGATTTATATTCTCGTTTTTTCACTGGTCTCCGGCTGTTGGCATGCTCCATATGTCGGTCCCCACAAACACAAACACTATATAAAAACCAAACCTTCCATTGCCAACATTCCAAAATGACTGCTGACATCTCTTGCTATATCTGTCAACACTCAAGCCCTGGCCACAGAGTTAATCGAGCACCCTGACCCCTCTTTTGTTTCTTATCTTATTAACGGTCCCACTGAAGGGTTTTCTACTGGTCTCTTTTCCTTTCCCACCTCATCCATCTATTGCAATAATCTCCACTCTGCCATTTCCGACCCCAACACTGTTAACATTTCGCTAAAGAAAGAGTTAGAAAATCAATTCATGATAGGCCCCTTTCAATCCCTTCCTTTTCCTGTGTTTTGCATTAACCCCATTGGCATTGCAATAAGAAAATATTCTGAGAAAAAGACACTGATAATTGACCTTTCTGCTAACCATAACTCCTCTACTCCCAGCATCAATAGTTTAATTTCCCATGAAGATTTTTCACTACAATTTACAACAATTGACCATTCAATTTCATTAATCAAAGTTGCCGGGAGAAATTAATGGTTATCCAAGGCTAACATTTCAAATGCATTTGAGATCATGCCCATAGATACTGCCCTATGGAACTTCTTCAGAGTACAGTGGCATTTCAAATTCTTTTTTTTGGTTTGTCTGAATTTTGGCTTTAGGAGCAGCCCCAAGATTTTTAACACTCTGTCAGAAGACCTGTGCTGGATTCTTCTAAACAACTACCACATTCCCTTCCTGCTGCATCTCCTTGATGACATCACCATTCTCAGATCTGTGTTTTCAAATTTAGGTGTCCCCCTACCATCAGAGAAAACTTCAGGTCCACTCACTTCCATTGGGATTCTAAGCATCACTCTGGACACTCAATCTTTTTCAGCTTCACTACCTCAGGAAAAAATGGATTGCATCACCTATCATTTCTACTTTCCATGCAGGTCCTCCTCCTACCAAATGCGATCTCCTTTCCTTACTAGGCCATCTGAATTATGCCATGAGGATAATTCCCAAGGAAGAGCCTTCCTATCCTATCTTCTCCAATTGATCCCATCTGTTGATTCTCCCAATTATGTTATATGTCTAGACTCTTTGTTGTGAGGATGAAAGAATGGAACGGAATCACATTTTTCTATGATGACTGCCTCTTGCTCCCCAAAGATATTCAACTCTTTACAGACAAGGGGAAATGGTTTTCGGCTACATGGCCCGAAAAATTCAGTGCCATTCCCTTGTGTGAATGGTCCTTGTCATTGTATGAGATGTATCAGGTGGCCATAGTTGTATTTCTTTGGGGGTCCTCTTGGGCCAAAAAAGTCTATCCTCATAGACTCAAATAATTTAGCTACAGTCCAAATCATAAAAAAGTTCACTCATCTTCTTCACCTTTAATGAAAATATTCAGAAGAATGACATGGTTATCTATTTGCCACCAGTTCATTCTCAGAGCCCAACACATTCCTGGCCACCTAAACCTAATTGCTGACTCTCTGTCTCATTTACAATTTCAGAAATTCAGATCACTTGCTCCAGAAGCCGACCTGTTGCCAACTCTGGTTCTTCCCTATTCAGATTTGATATTCCTGTAAACCATCTGCAAGCTCAAGTGACAGCTCTTCTCGGTATTGCTCCCCGCACCCTGCAGACATACTGGTCAGCTTGGAATTGCTTAAAAAAATTTCCATTCTGTATTTAATATTCCTTTTCCTTCTTTTTTGATTCAGGTAGTTTCGTTCTGCATTATTTCCCATCAAAATTGAGCTATATGAGTCTCTTCTATCAAAGTATCAATTGCTGGTATCCAGTTTTTTCACAAACTCATATTTGGTTCCCCTAGTTTGACACTTGGCAACTCTCAGATTTCATTAATTCTGAAAGGACTTCAATAGTCAGAATCACCTCCCCCCCCCAAACCCTCCTACCTATCACTTTTGACGTACTGTACTTTCCCAGGGCATCTGCTTTATTTGTTCCAGTTACTCATCACAGATTTTAAACAAAACTCTTGTAGCTGTATTCCTCCTAGCCATTTTTTGATTTCTGAGGTGCTCACAGTTTACATCACACTCTTACAAATTTAACCCTCAGATCCACCCCTGCATTTCCTTATCCATCTTCTTCTCTGACACGCTAACCTTCTTGCTCAAAATAAGTAAAACTGATTAGGAAGGAAAGGGATCCGTAATCTATCTGTATTGGTTTACTTTCCACCTTCACCAGATCATTTCCAGAGCCAGATTCTCAGCCAAGCAGTTCTCTGGTCATTCATTCAGGATCGGAGCAGCTTCTTCAGCTTCTCATCACAGAGTTCCAGACTGCATTGGTCGTTGGTTTTCTGGGGCTTATCAAAGCTGCATCAGGACAAACATCGTAGATCTTAAAAATGTTTTTTAGAAGATATGCTCTTAGTACTGGTGCCCCCGTTACAGCTAGTCCCTTAGTGAGCTAATACTCCTACTTGTGGCATTGAGACCTGCTTGTTCTATTGGGGTCTTTGCCTCGTCGTCACGGCCAGGCGTGAGTCCTCAAACCAAGTTAGGTTTGATAACAAATTCATGTATCTATGTAAGTCATGTATTGTTATTTCTATACCCCGCATTTCTTCAATAAATAGTTTAAATCAAATTATTTTGTGATTGGTGTTTTGTCCTGAACTACTGAACTTGCTATTGGCTGACCAATCCTGAAACCATACTAAGGGACTGTTAAAAGCATGTAAGTATGGCCTTGATCTCTTTGTAAATGCATTATCGCGCTTTGTTGCAGTTCTTTCTGTGTCATTATAATGGTATGCCTGGTTCCAGAATTAATTCAGTGGGGGTCAGATTGAAGCATTTAAAATAAGCCAATGTCGTTGTCGTTGTGTTTATTGCCGCAGAACAACTGAATTGAGATTTTAGCCCCGCTGCATTGTCATTGACATTTGGTTGGATTCCAAATGGAATAACAATACTATTTTTGGATAGTCCACCTTATATAATGTAGTTAGTTTCAGCAGTTATTGGGTTACTCTATGCTTTAGCGAGTGTCTGCACAACCAGTACGCCAATTGAGAAACAAAACTTAATTTTGTCAAGGCACAATGCAGAAATCATTAAATGGCACAGGGTCATGCTATGAGTCACTCACAGTTATGCAGTGATGCTCTCAGTCACAAAGAGCTGCTGTTTGCCTGTTCTGCATTCCCTATTTCTCATTAGATCTGTGAGAAGTTTTGCATAATTTGTTAATATGTTAAGCCTTTGATTTCCAGATGATAGACATAATCTCTGTTCAAGTCTATTTACAAAATCTCAGTTGCCAGCTCCCAGAACAGGTTTGCCAGCTTTGATTTTTAAATTGTTTTTATTACTGACACACAGACTGATAATAAATTTTATAATTTTTGTGAAAGACAGAACTTTTTTTTAATGGATATCATTCATCTTTTTTTTTAATCGAAATAAGCTGCTTTTGTTAATTGTACTTAAATTTCTGTACTTATATTTTTTACCTTCCCTAAATAAACACTTCAGCTATAAGACACAAAAACATGTTGCAGCGTGTTATGATTGTTGCTGACAATGTAATTCTGGTAATTGTACATTGTGTCTCTAATTACTGTGTATTTACATAGTAGTTACTTAGTAAATACATATATACTTACACATAATTACAATGCTAGTATGCATACAGTGGCTTGAGAAAGTATTGACCCCCCTTGGCATTTTTCCTATTTTGTTGCCTTACAACCTGGAATTAAAATTGATTTTTTGGGGGTTTATATCATTTGATTTACACAACATGCCTACCACTTTGAAGATGCAAAATATTTTTTATTGTGAAACAAACAAGAAATAAGACAAAAAAACAGAAACCTTGAGCGTGCATAAGTATTCACCCCCCCAAAGTCAATACTTTGTAGAGCCACCTTTTGCAGCAATTACAGCTGCAAGTCTCTTGGGGTATGTATCTATAAGCTTGGCACATTTAGCCACTGGGATTTTTGCCCATTCTTCAAGGCAAAACTGCTCCAGCGCCTTCAAGTTGGATGGGTTCCACTGGTGTACAGCAATCTTTAAGTCATACCACAGATTCTCAATTGGATTGAGGTCTGGGCTTTGACTAGGCCATTCCAAGACGTTTAAATGTTTCCCCTTAAACCACTCAAGTGTTGCTTTAGCATTATGCTTAGTGTCATTGTCCTGCTGGAAGGTGAACCTCCATCCCAGTCTCAAATCTAAGGAAGACTGAAACAGGTTTCCCTCAAGAATTTCCCTGTATTTAGCGCCATCCATCATTCCTTCAATTCTGACCAGTTTCCCAGTCCCTGCCGATGAAAAACATCCCCACAGCATGATGCCCACCACCATGCTTCACTGTCTCGGGTTGATGAGAGGTGTTGGGTTTGCACCAGACATAACGTTTTCCTTGATGGCCAAAAAGCTTAATTTTAGTCTCATCTGACCAGAGTACCTTCTTCCATATGTTTGGGGAGTCTCCCACATGCCTTTGCTTCAAACATCAAACGTGTTTGCTTATTTTTTTCTTTAAGCAATGGCTTTTTTCTGGCCACTCTTCCGTAAAGCCCAGCTCTGTGGAGTGTACGGCTTAAAGTGGTCCTATGGACAGATACTCCAATCTCCGCTGTGGAGCTTTGCAGCTCCTTCAGGGTTATTTTTGGTCTCTTTGTTGCCTCTCTGATTAATGCCCTCCTTGCCTGGTCCGTAAGTTTTGGTGGGCGGTCCTCTCTTGCCAGGTTTGTTGTGGTGCCATATTCTTTCCATTTTTTAATAATGGCTTTAATGGTGCTCCGTGGGATGTTCAAAGTTTCGGATATTTTTTTATAACCCAACCCTGATCTGTACTTCTCCACAACTTTGTCCCTGACCTGTTTGGAGAGCTCCTTGGTCTTCATGGTGCCGCTTACTTGGTGGTGCCCTTTGCTTAGTGGTGTTGCAGACTCTGGGGCCTTTCAGAACAGGTGTATATATACTGAGATCATGTGACAGATCATGTGACACTTAGATTGCACAAAGGTGGACTTTATTTAACTAATTATGTGACAAGGTAATTGGTTGCACCAGATCTTATTTAGAGGCTTAATAGCAAAGGGGGTGAATACATATGCACGCACCACTTTTCCGTTATTTATTTTTTAGAATTTTTTGAAACAAGTTATTTTTTTCAGCTTCACCAATTTGGACTATTTTGTGTATGTCCATTACATGAAATCCAAATAAAAATCAATTTAATTCCAGGTTGTAAGGCACCCCAAGGGCCTTTCGCATAACTTCATGTGTAATTGTTTTTGAGTGATATAACCCATTCCGAAAGATTTCCCAATCCCTTTCTAATACAATTGTTAACTACATATGTTGTGTAAAAAGATGTACACATTAAGTAACTATACATAAAGAGGTAGGTAAAGAAATGATTCTGACACATTTAGGTGCATGTGAATCTACGTAAATTATAAACAATACCTGATATTCAGAGTTCACAAATGAGTTTAAGACAAACTCATTTAAGTATAGGAGAGTGTACTGACTCTTGTACTGGCGTGTGAATTTAAGGTTTCGTCTTCGTCGTTGTACATACAAATTTCAAAATGGGATGTTACAGTCTATAAAATTAACATAAGGGTGATAAACTTAACTTCTTTCATTAAAATTTCACATTATAGTATATACTATATTATATATATATATATATATATATATATATATATATATATATATATATATAGATATATTGTATATATATGTAAGAAATATCAACGGTTGCTTAGCTGTACAAAACTTCGAACTAAGTCTAGTCTTGCAATGCAAACGCTTACCTCACCTTACCATTAGTAGACTACTATCATTTACTGTCTTATTCTTACTTAACGGGTTGAATAATATATATTATATTATTATTATTATTATTATTATTATTATTATTATTATTATTATTATTAACACACTTGTTGACTGAGGTAGGCCTTTAGAGAATGACGGAAAAAGAAGGTACTGTGAAAAGAATACGAAAATCTTAGGGAGAGAACAAGAGGGCAGAGAAAGGAAAGAAATTGAGGTTGTGGGACGATGCGTGGATCGACACTTCCCCTCCCGGCAGGGATGGATTGACTATATAATAATGGTGATGTATGTCACAATTAGTTTTGTGACTGTTTTGTGAATTGACGTACCGAGTCAACTTGAAAGGTTCGTTCGCGGTTCGACTTAATCTCGTTGTACTACTGACACATGTAGTATTTGTCTCTTCTGGTTTCTGTAGTATTATCAACAGTTTCGATAAATGGTTCTCTTGTGGTCTTAGAAACGAAGCCATGTTTGGTTATAAAACTAAACAACGTTAGATGTTGTCTTGAATATTTGTCGCACTCCGTAGTACCTTTTTTTTTTTTGTGTCGAATATGGAGTTATGGTAAGAGAAACATTATGAATAGTTTTATTTTACATGGTGTGATGTGTGCTAAATGTCCTTTTACAACCGTCGTAGATGTATTTGCCGACCACTCCAGGAGTTCGAAAACAAACACAAACGTTGTAGGAAAGATGAAAAATACTTTATAACCGTCTTGTCGATTTGACGAGCGTTTGAAGGTGAGTAAGGATTAATCACGGAGATCCCTTTCCAGATTAACTTTTCAAAAGCACGAAAAGTTAGGAATATGAGGGTAACTTGACGTCAGGGGAGTAACGGTCTAACATCTACTCCATGTCGACGACTACATCACTCCCTCTGTGCCACTCCGAGATCTATGTACCTTTCCTACAGAGACGTTGTTAATTTCACGGAATCGATTAATGACAAATGAATTAAAACTACTTTTGTTTATCTGATTATTCACATTGAGACAATTAACTATACTCAACGTCAAAAAGATTGTCCGACCCATTTTATTTTTATAACGTCTTGCATGACATGTAGGGGGGCGAAAACCGACATTTAAGTATTAATCGCAGTGGTCATACTACTTTTTACACTTTATATTTGTACTTTATATATATTGTCATCTAGTCCTTAACATATCTTATTCTTTACTTTATTTTGTTACTTTTGTATAGTGTTAAACTATTCACCAAAAGGTCTATATACGTCTTGACATTGTATATCTGTCACACGACCTACCTGTCTGTCTGTACATGTATATGGGGGTCTTAGGTGTGGGAGTATTGAATTCAATTTATTATGATCAATGGTCAAAACTACTGTTGACCTATTCGCAAAGAGGTCTATATACGTTTATAAATACACACTGTATGTATGTCTGCAGAAGCGATGTCATTAGGGACACTGTTCTGTTTACTTAGCGCGACAACCTTCCTTTCTACAGGGAGGACGTCCGAAACCGTTGATGTCCCAATTGTAAGACATCTTCGGTCGGAAAATCTCCCCTTCTTTCACGTGGACGGGGGTCAGAGTCGTTACCTCCGACTCCCGCCCCAATTCCACATGTTTACCCGTTAGAGAGGTGAACGACACGATCGACTGGGTACCGTTCTCCGTCTCGCATCGCGTAGACTTGATTTCTGCATATGGACTGTCAAATGACACTGTGACAGGTGACGAAGGTGTCGCAGAACAATATTAATAAATATAATAAAAACTCCAAAGGAGCTAGCGAGAACGGTTCGGTCAACATTTATAACATATAGAATTTCACTGTCATCGTGGACATATAAAACGTGATGGTACACTGCCGCAAGTGCATTATTTCTGAAAAAACAAAGAACGTAGACAATTTATACGGGATATTTGTTCTGGAAGATGTTAGGGGGAAGAGTACCTGAAGAAGAGGTTTACCCTGATTAATCTGATAATACCTCGTGTAAAGGGTAAACGGTAAATTGACCGGATATTTCAGTTAGTATGGAACAAGAACATAGTTTAACCGTGACCAAGGGTAGACAACCAGGTCATACAGTAGGTGTTGAACTGAGTTTGTATTGGAGTTCTCATTCACACCACACCGTGAACTAACGAATAAAAGACCATTAAACGACCGAAAAAATGTTATCATATATATGTGACAAACCGATTGAGGATAGTCTCGTCAAACCTCTAGGACCAAGGACTGACAGGTGTTGGACTGACCCTCACCCATGTCGAGTTGGTACCAAATCTATAACCAGACGACGACCATATTTGAGTGACTTGGTTGTTCAACGAATCTGTATGAACGTCCGTTATTCAATCTCTAGATGTCTTACAAACCTAACCTGTAAGGGGCCTTCTCTTAATAACTGTATCAGAAACCTTATGTGTCATTGTGGTACATCGGTGTCACGAGATTTATTTGATGATCTTCTGATAACGACGTCAACACCTCTCATGTTGTTAGAAATAGTCCGAAAGTCACAAAGACCCCTCTTCTGTTTAATTGTTGGTGTAGGTTAGCCTTTGGGGGGTCGACCTTATTATATCACAAATTATCACCGACCAAAAAATCTTAGTAATTTTATCTGGGTTTGTTATGTAAAACTTCACGAAAGGTACTTCGTCTGTATATAAAAAGTAAGACAAAGAGACGATGGTCATTTACATATAAATGTTTGTTGTATGTAATAACAATTATAAAATTATATAAAAGTTTATGTGTTGGGAGCCTCTAAAGAGAACTAGAGAGACTTGTATTATAACTAAGGGTTTAAACCTTTTAATATATTAGCAGTAGCAACAGCATGTCTGGTAGCCCCTTTTTACTTCAATTTGGCATATGCAGATTTTTGATAAATAGTGCTATAGTTAATACAGTTGACTGGATCATCGTTGCAGAGAGACTACTGGAGTAGAAGAAGTAGCAGACTGAATCTACCCAGCTGTGTTTCCATGGCCACAAGTCCTGTTCTAAACCCCATTCCCGATGAGCACTGTGCAGTTCCAAAGATAGACCTCCCCTCCCGTTGCAAGCAGGTTCATTCAGGTCTCAGTGTGGAGAATGGTTAGTAAAGAAATCTGACAGTTTGAATGCATGCCTGCCACATAGCATTAAATTAAAGGTTTGCTGACATAAAGAGGTTGGCAACACTTTAGATTTGGAATCCTATCAGTGGTAATAATAATTTAGCAACAAAAAAAAAAAAAAAACAATGGCAAAAGTGTATAATAACTGTATGGCAAAAACAAAGCAATGTCATACAATTGGCAAGACAGACATACAAAGAGAGACAGACAGACATACAGACAGGCATAGAAAGACAAACAGACCTGAGAAGACAAACAGAGACTATATCTGTTATAAGTGATTATAAACAGCAAAAAACAATACCATTGTTAATAGCATAATTAATAACATGTTTATAATCAACTATAACAGATCCTAAAACCAAAGTGTTACCAAGGGGTTCAACAGTTGAGTTTTGGCAAAATACAGCAGAAAATCTGTCTCGGCAGAAGTGTCCAAAAAAAGGGTTATACTATATACAGATCTGTACTACAGCCAATGCTGTTGGATAGCTAACGAATGCAGACCCACTAAGCAGTTATGGAGGATATAACCATTACTCAGTGAATGCTTTGTTTTATTTAGCAATGTCAAGTTATTAATAAGAGAGAATTTTAAATTATTATTATTATTATTATTATTATTATTATTATTATTATTATTATTATTATTATTATTATTATTGCTGTTGTTTAAATGGCAGTGAAAAACATCAGTTTTAGCGTAGTGTAGTCAAACGTAATTTTAGATTTTATCCTCCCCAAAAAAGACCAAATAGATTTTCGAAATCAGTTTTCATATAACTTAAATGGCTTTGAGATTTCATAATTTAAATTGGCAATATATCTGAACTAAATTAATAACACATTTTAGTCTAAGTCTGGAAATCCAATGGCCGCTTGTCATAAAAAGAAACTGGTTTGTTTTGTGCTGAATGTATTCTAGGTGAATTGTACAATCCAAAGAATTACATTTTCTGAGATTTATATAATATTTTAAGAAATTATTATTCTGGTTAATATGACAGGTTTCATTGTCTTTTGTGATGTGTAATAACTTAAGAGCATGTAAATATTCAACTGCGGTCTTCCAGTTAAAGCTGCAGTAGCATTAGTTACACAGTACAAAACAGGGCTCAGTATGTCATATTGTAGATGCTGAGGGTCTTGATGATCAAATTGGGGTGAGGTTTAACTTTGTGAAGTGATGGGGATCATAGAAGTGATGAGAAGCATGGTATCAGTAAGCATCTTATACTCAGGAGCTAACGACCTCTGCACTAGCATTAGAGGTTTGCAGTATCATCAGTATTGAGCTCTAAAATCCTGTATAGATCAACAGAACAGACCCTAAGTTCAAGATCTACCTGCTGTACGGTGCCTTTGGTAGAGTTGCTCTTCATTTTTTTGTTTTACTAAATCCAGTTCACGTTTTGTAGCTTTTCTGAATAAAGCACATTCGAGTTCCAGGTTTTTTTTACTGCATGCATGAGATCCAAGGGAATGAAACGTGTAAGCAGACCGACTGCTTACTGTAAATTTCAATTTAAACTTCACAAAATGTGTATGTCTATACCTCAAGCATGTCAACTCTATAGTGGCCATACTAAATTCTAAAAATTACAGGTACTAAAATTGTCATTATTATTTCAAACGAGAGTCTTGAGGAACACTGTTCTCTGCCTATTAAAAATAAGACCACTACTTCTAGTTTGCATTATACCGGTCTTTCCCTTTTTAAATTGTGTTTTAAAAACACTACTCAAAATGCTGATGCTGTAGCAGAGGGAAACTTAAGTCTGTGGAGACCCAATCAATGGTACCTGTGCTCTGAGCAATGTACTATCAGATCCATCTTTGACAAATACTGAATAGAAGTCATTTCTAATTAACAGTGCTGTCCAAACGAGAGAACAATGCTGAAGAAATGGTGAACATCAATGGCAACTGCGAAGATTGTTTCAGTCCACTGGGAGCTGTTGTGCGATGTAGCCAGTAAATTAAACTGTGTCTTGTCTGTGCAAGAAGAATGGAGCACATTTTACTGTTAACCCTAATTTTCTACGAATGTTCACTCGCCAGGAGGAATGATACAACTTCAATGTTGCTTTAATATTGGATTCAGAACAAGCAAGTTAAAGTCAATTGAACACGACCGAAAGGCCCCTTTTTAAGTTATTTGTGTTCTCCAGCTTTGGTGGCTATTTTTTTTTCATTACATGCACTCTCTCTTTATCTTGTTCTTTTGAGGTTTTTTCTTTTTGAATTTCAGTTCAACAACTGCAGGCAACGTTTGTTTTCTCTACTCCTATAGAATACAAGCCATTATATTATGTTTATTGTTTTTTTGTCGGATAAAGGAATTCAATTTTTATAGGGATCAGTTTGAAAGTGTATATTATATCAATCTATATATATATATATATATATATATATATATATATATATATATATATATATATATATATATATATACTACTTCAAAGTGTACATTACTCAGTTCCAGTTACAAAGTAAGAAATGAACTCCACTGCCTTAAAAGCAGTACCTGCTGTGCTTATTTGTAGTTTTGTCTTTTAACAGGTGTTTGTTTCCTTACTAGTTGGAGTAAAAGTCTCTTTGTACTGTATGTAAAGAAAATCAGAGTAAACACGAAGTAGAGCACAGTTTTACTAAAAAGGTATCTGGTGTGCTATACACATAACATCTGAGCACAGATTTATTATGAACAAATAAGCTGTGAATGTAAAAAACATCAAACCTATTCATTTATCATTACATGAAACAAATGACAGTTTGTAATGGTGTTAAGCCAAGCCAGGTGGCTGTATAGAGTCCAGATATGGATTACACGGACAGGCACATTATTTTAGCAGTCATGTGCTTCACCACACATAGTCTAGTTTCACAATTCCATTTGATTACACAACACAGAGGCAGGTATTATTTATCCCGCTGGTTAACCCACGATACTCCAGACACATCTGAGGCACGTCTACACAGCCTACCGCCCTCTTCCCTACTGAGAGACATTCAACCCAGTAGATGGTGTTCAATAGCTGTAGATGTTACTTAAAAGGTACAGTAAACAATTAATAAAGGATTACAAGCCGACCTGGAAAATAAAGTATTTTGTTGCACGTTAAGGAAGCAAAAATAATTTTAGCTAAAGGTAATGAAAGCCATGAGATTACATTCAGTTAGTAATCATTTTTTTGTATTATTGGATTATTATATTATTCAATCTTTAAGTCATTGAACCAAAATACTCACTTAGTTGTTTTGTCCGTAGTCTATTTTAATTATTGTTTTGAGAGGTCCTAGGCACAGTAGGTGGGTTATTCAATTTAAATATTCCTTGTAAAATTAAGTCTAGTAGACAAATGTTTCAGCTAGTGCCTTTTTTATAGTTTACACAGAAATCACTAGTAAATGTGTGCAAATTAACTTAGTTTCTTATAAATTTTACTTTAGGTAATTACTAGTCTTTCAGCTCTGGTCTGGATTGGCCACTTTGAGTCACATGGTTATATGACCAGCACCAGGAAATCGTGCTGACACAGAACGGACAGACTAAAAACAGTTCCTCGTATGTTATTCATTTGAAAGAATTTTAGTTTTCTGCTACTATAAAAGCACTTGGTGCTTTCAAAGTTTACTATAAAGCTATGGCACTACCTTCAATTAAAGATTTACTTGAGATATATGGTATAAAAATAAGCTTTTTGATGTTTGCATGCAACGTAAATCGCATTTATATTGGCCTCTGTGTGCTTTAACTTTCCATTTCGTAGTGCATTTATCTGTGTGAGTCAGATCTGCTACTGTAGTTTTATAGCATATGCTGTCTGCTCCTTTTTCATGCATTTTTTTGATACAGTTATTTACATAGAAAGTCATGCTACGGAACATGTAAAAGGGTGAGAATCTATTAAGACAGATGGTACGAGAGATTACAGATATTTCACTTTCACAATACTGGAAGCCCTCGCTTCAACAAGTGCCTGCGCTAACGCATATGGCGAACACAGAGAGCTGGTGCTTCCAACAGACTTACAGAACTTTTTTTAAACTCGGAAAATATTGTGCACTAACCACCTAGCATGAAATTCTACACCAGGAACACTAACGTTCCTCACTTTCGTTGCTGGGATCCAAACTTGTTTCCTTCAGACTCAAAATCCAATGAGTCAACGTTGGATTCACCCCTGTTACAACATCGGTTTTATAAAGTAAGACATGATAGGACACAGGTGTTTTTTAAGTACTGAAATTGCACATTAACATTAGCTGCACTGCCCTATTCTAAAAGTTTGAAGCCATTAGCTATTTCAATACCATTTTAAATCTTAGTACTTAACCCAGATTTCCAGTAAAGAAAGCCAGACTTCAGGGTTTGAGCAGTTGAAACTGATCTGTTAAGAAGAATGATATACAATATCCCTGCAGAAATATGGGTGAGAAAGCTACAAAGCAACGCTGCTCAAACTGTGCAAAATTAATATAACAGGAGACACTCTGCACACAACATATTACCTTACTATAAATCACAACACAGAAGATTATATGAACATATACAATAATTATATCATTGTTAATTTGATTTGGACGAGTGGTGGAAAAAAGTAATGTCATGAGAGTTAATTTAATGAACTAACAATAGCACTGCAGACACCTAAATGATTGATTGAGTAGCTAAACTACAGGGTGTTAACAGGCAACACTTTATATAAGTCTCGCAAGGGATGCATTCCCACAGAGAGTCATCCCCAATTCATTTGTGGGTTTTAGTGGGGCAATACATCTGCAGGTTCTAAACGGTCTTTTTTCAATAAAACTGTGCATGTTACTTGCCAACACTCCACTGACTGCAGCAGCACGCTGATCCTGACTATTAATTTTCATGAAGGCAGTCTTCTGTGACTGTTATGGGAGATACATCTCTGACAAACTGCTGTTATAGTGACAGAATTCCCATTGTTATTTTAATTCAATTGTAATACTAATTTGCATGACTTTGATTAGCTTTAGTTAAGTTCCATTTAATCTGTGTTGATTTAAAGTCTTCCTCTTTGATGTATTTCATATGTGCTACATCCAAGAAAAAAAAATCAAGATGTACGCTATGGCTCACACTAAGAAGTCAAGGCACCAAATCCCATTGATGCAATTAATACTTTACTAATGTATTTCAGCAGACTCCAATGTAATTAAAGTAAAGGGGAGAAGAAATTCAGCACCCTGATATACAACATCTCCTGGTTAGCCTGAATCATTATATTACTCTGGAAGGCTGCATAAATGCAATAGTTTACTTAAGCATTGTTGAGGATCACATCAGCCAAACAATGCTATTTGTACTCTGATGGTGGTGGTTCAAGACAACACTGCACCCTCCCACAGTACCAGACTTGTGTATGGATGGGGAGCATGACACAAACTTCAGACATCTCCCATGGTCACCGCAATCCCTGGGTTTCACTCTATTGAACATGTCTGTGAAGAACTTCAATGAAACACTCGCCATGACAATGCTCTAAAACATTGATGAAATTTTAATGACAGTACGTATCGCACCTCTAAAGACACCTTCCAGCACCTTGCATTCTGCAGCATTGTTTCAAAGCTGTGATCAGGGCAGACGGTTGCCCAGTTTAATATTAGGTACAAGTCCTAATAAAGTAGCAGTGCACTGTTCATACATCCAATTTGTATCATATTCAAGCATGCATTTCTTTTTTTGTCCAGGTATTTGGGATGATTTAACTGCAGTAAGTGCATTCAATTCACAGATTACTATTTCATCAGCTTCAAAGAGTAACTGCAAGCAGTTTCATCATTGCATTGTCTGCTGCTCTGCTGTCGCGCTCTATTCAATAACATTGTTTCTTTGTCTTCCAAATACAGTAATAAAGCTCATGAACTCCACAGTGTATTGTCAGAGGCTAGATGTTTTTTTTATTTTTTATTATTTCAAATTCACAGCACAGCTCAAATAAACACAAATCCCAGATTCTCATCTTTTCAAATGAAACGCATCCATAGAGAGATCTTTTTTTTTTTTTCTAGCCTCTGACACTACACTGTGGACCTCATAGTATATATATATATATATATAATATATATATTGACGACAATGCTGTATAGTGACAGTCTAATGCACGTCGCCATGACAAGGTTCATTTTAAAATACTTTATTTCTGTAAAGAAACTTTTACATTTAAATTATATAAACCTAATATAATTATTGTAACGACGCCTTTTCATGAAAAAGTACAATGAACTTTGTACATTTGTGTTTAAAATGAAAATGTGTAAATAATCACAGCTGTTCTTTTTTTTTTTTAATTTAATATATATTAAAATGAATGAATATACTATACTGGCAGAGAAATGTTGGTGGTTGACAAATTAATTTAGAAATAACAATTTGTATAAAAATTGATACCTGCAAGTGGTCTTTGACTTTTGTATGATGTCCTTTTGAAGATTAGACTGTAGATAGAAGAACTGCAGGGCCGGTGTCAGGGGGGTGTGAGGGATGCGACTGCACCTGGGCCCAGCCTCTGCTTGCGGCCATACCAAAGATATTCTATAATCTTTTTGCCCATACCATTTTTTTTTTTTTTGAAGTCCATTATCAAAAAACAAAAAACTGTTCTCCCAGTGATTCAAAAATAAACCGCAGGAAAGTTGTACTGTCAGTCAAAACACACATTATCAATTCAGAGCTATGTAGGCAGGACTCAACGTAAAACTTTCTAATAGGTCTTGTCAATTAAAAAACAACAGACTGTTCCATCATACCCCAATTTTCCATAATAGACTTGCCTGGTAAAAAAAAAAAAAGTAAGTGGAAGTAAGCTAACTTTTCCACATTTGTGGTAATAATTACATAACGTACGGTATATCGAATATGCCATCAAAACACAAGTCAGGTTGTTCAAAGCGAAAATAGCAGAAAAGACAGCTAAAAATTTCCCAAAAAGAAGCAGAAAATGCTAAAAAAGTGTGCAGTAAATGGATTAAAAGTGGGCCGACAACAGCAAATGGAAGTATAGTGCGGCAGCAGAACTGCCAACCTCCTCCTTGCACGAAAACTAAACAACAGTTGAGCCAGAGGAAAGACCTGAATCAGAGACATTGGATTGGAAATGTACAACAACAGCAAACACAAGGTACTGAATCATGCATTGTAAACCCGGCACCCAGACAGGCACCTTTCTGCGATTTTTATCATCCAGTTACTTGGCCTGACTTTTGTACCAAAGAGCTAAGAGTTGAAATTATACATAAACTTGTTCAGCTAAATAAACTGACGTTGAATTCCAAAAATCACACAGGATTTGTACTCATTTTTGGAACAAAACTTCAATTAGATTTATTTTAGGTGTTGCGCCAGGGCCCAGTGAATCCTAGCACCGGCCCGGAGCCTCTGTTTGGTATTGGAAATAGATGAGATTGTTACAGACTGGTTTCATGGTGCTGATAGAAAGGTAGCTTTAGAAACATTGAGATGTACAAACACTGTTTCTTAAAATTCTGCATGCAAAAGGCTCGATGTGGGAATGATAAATCAGAATCTATTTGTCTGTGCAACAATTCAAAATATTTGTTTGAGAACATAAATTAAATACTAAAGGGGCACATGTATAATAAACATGGGCCCTGGTTTTCTGCAAATATCTCTCACGTTGATAAACAATGGTACTCATACAGCATGTCTGATATTCCAGCACAATCGTCTGGATAGCCAGGTATGAAAAAACGATGTTTATAGACTTGAGAATGGCTAAACAACAGTCAGCATTCTCAAAAAACAACATGCTAAGGCATTATTAATGTTATGACAGATAATTCAGTTAAAAGGGAACAGAAATAGTGCATAATTTGGCATCTTTGGTCCTCATTTCAACATTGTTTCAGCAGCTACAGGAAGCTCTACACCTTTTGTTTGGGGAGCAGATATCAAAGGGGTTTGACAGAATTCCCGCTGTTATTTTGTGAACATGTGGATTTATGATTCTGCTTGTCTCATTAATTTTATTTTAATACTTATTTTTATGCATTTGATTTTAATCTCTGCTCTCTGTTGATTTAAAGTTTCCTCTTTTGATGTATTTCAGATGTGCTACATCCAAGTAAAGAGATCAAGGTGTTTGCCTTGGCTCACACTGAGACATCAAGGCACCAAATCCTCTTTGTGCAATTAATTCTTTACTAATGGATTCTAGTTGACCGAAATGTAATTACAAGTAAAGGGGAAAGGAAATTCAGCACCCTTAATTCTTCATTATACTTCAAGGGGAGTAACACAAATCACAAATGTTTACATTTCCCAAACTCATCAACAGCAAAAACTCCACAATAATCAGGGTAGTAGTGAATACTAAAGCTAATTAAAGAGTTGGAGGGGATTTGTGCCATGGGCTTTTCACACTCATACACTCTCTTGTGATCATTAATTATTTCTGTAAATGTACCTGCCAGATGGGAAGCATTTGGTGACAGGCTGTGCTGTGCTGTGCATGGGAGCCTTTGTGATGCTGTTTTTTTGGAAATGTAACATGCTCTGGTATACCGTCCCTTGATCTTTTGTGGTGTCGCTCTAAATATCCAAAACAATCAGATTCTATCTCTAAAAAGTACAATGTGGACTGGACAGTAAATTTGACTTTATAATTTTGAAATATAAAATAAAATAAAATATATATATATATATATATATATATAATATATATTATATATATATATATATAGTGAAAATAGAACAAAAGCCTACCTTCCACAGTGTTGGCAACTGCAGTTAAAATAAGCCACTAGTCCAATAATCTGATCCCATTAATTGATCAATTAAGCTGTCTGCGTGGCCGATGTGAGGGGTTAGGAGAGCTGTTTGCTGCTTATCTGTGACGGATGTGAAGAGAGGGGAATAAATCAAATATTTATGGAATAAACTCTGAAAGGTTAGATAAGCTACGTTTTCCTTGAGAGTTAGGCTAAGATCATTCTACAGTGAAATCAGATAGCACATCTTAGAAAGCATTGGAAATACATGCATTATGAAAACCATACACCATAATAAAAAATAATAAGTGCATCTAATCCTTTCTCTGAGCTTAGGAGGAAATAAACACAGGCTATCAGATCCACTCATTCAAATAAACAGAAACACAGGTCTCTGACTGTAGTTTCTATAGTGCTAGAAAACAGATTTTCCTTCCAAAACATTCAAGATTATATTATTACATTCTTATAACAAATACACTATGTTTTATTCAGAGGTATCACAAATGTCACCCTTTTTATCATTTAAAAATAAATAGAGAAAACATTTGCATTACTGAGGAACGCTGCATTTAGGAACCTGGCAGCCAGAAATTATTGAACACACTGCATAGAGCTGTACGACTGCTTTCAAATATCTTCAGTGAAAAAGAAACCAGCTGCAGCAAAAATCAGAAATATTTCTGCTAAATATCTATCTGTCCAGTACAGGAAGGGGACAATTCATCTATCTGTTATTTTTATTTTTATTTATGTTTTTATTTGGTCACGCTTAATTTTAAGGGCTGTTATTTTTGTTTATTAACTGTTATCAAACAGCTAATAGACATGCTAATGTACATTATTTATTTTCTGTTACCTGTTTATTAATAATATGTAATAGACCATATAAAACTGCAAACAGCAGAGCCCTATGGATGATCAATCAAACACCGTGCAGAGCACTATGGATGATCAATACCCAGTCAATCATATGATTGAAATTGGCTAAAATTGTTACTGTAGTAATGTTTAGCAACTTAAATCAGGTTTTTAACAACCCTAACCCTAAAAATTAACAATGCTTGTTAACAGTTAATAAACAAAAAATGTCCCTTAAAATAAAAGTGTGAAATTTTATTTTGTTGGATGATTCACTGATGGTGAAAGTAGAATGTCTATAAAAGGTCGACATAAAAAATAAAATATTGTACAAATTAGAATTTACTGTTTTTCCAGTCAGCATTTTATTTAGGAACATTTCTACAGAAAATGATCAATTTAAAATATTTTTTCTGCTTTAATAAAGATTATGTTTAATCATGAAATGCCTATTTTTAGACTGTGAAATTTTGTGAAATAAGCATTTTTTTTTAATATACTGGTGTTTAAATCTCTGCTTAGATCATTATTTGCCAGACATACTGACTAATATCCTTTTAAAACCGCACTGGCTGCAGCGGGATAGACTCCCAATAGTTACGTTTCACAGGGTTAGTGGTTCCGAAATGACCACTGCTATTATGTCTGCCTTCTGTGCAGCATGCCACTTGTGAGTTAGTAAATGGAAAATCACTGTATGAAATCACTGTTACAGAGGCGACCACAGGCACAATATGCTATGAGCAGAAAAAACCCGTGCTGTGATTGACAAAATGCCCCTTATAATACCCAGCAACCATTAAGGGTTAAATGGTAACATAAAACATAAATCACAGTGTAACAAAAGCAAATGTGATTTAGAGGTCTTTTAGATCAAGGCACACATTCAGGCTTACCAATCCAGATTCCCAAGAGTCAAATGAAAAGGTGTCTGGCTTCCTGCTTTAACATGTGAAGCATGATGCTGAATCCACCGTACCAGCATTAAATAATCCCTGTCTAGCGGACCTGTGCATTTTAACTAGAACATTTTGAAGCTGAAAATGGGCATCAGGTAACCTCGGATGTTTGTTCTTTGAAATATGATTCCCGAAGTAGCCGCTAGAGATGCTTAGAATGTGCTATAAACAGGTAGGAGTGTAAGACTGCAGTTGTATAACAGAAAACAAAACTGCTCCCTGTGTAAAATGCTGTTACATCTCTAGCTTGTTTCAATTAGATACATGGAATGGTGTGAGACTGTTTATTTTTGTGTATGGGAGACCCTGATATTGATGTGATGCACCCATCAGCATTGTTTTTTTTTTTTCTACAAAGATTAGCTGTTTCATTATTCTTATTTAACTATGTATTACAAAAATAAGGTACCTTGTGAGATACTCAGTATAATATCTGCTTGTATCAACAGCATTCTATTTTATTGATTGAAATATACTGGAAACTCTTTTAGTACTTGTCGACCTGATTAGGTTTGGCATCACCTTGGTGTGGAGAATGTTCTTCTGGTATACCCTGGATACCTTGAGTATTTTGATTCATCTGGAAGGCAGATTGAATGTTGTTTTTTACTCTGGCATCACTGAAGATGAAGTCCACCCAACATTTCTGCACTCGTACTCTGATAGCGATGGCTACTTTCAAGATAACAGTGCACTCCACTGTGTCAGAACTGAGCATGAATGCTTTGAGAAGCATAACAGTGACTTCAGGCATCTTGAAGAACTTGAAAGACCTACCTCTGCTCTACACTATTTACTTGAAATATTGATGACTATTAACATGCATCAAAACACAGCACATTGTGGAGTTTATGCCACATTGTGGCAAAGCTGTGATCAGGGCAAACGGTGGCCCAACCCGATATAAGGTACATGTCCTAATAAAGTAGAAATCCCAGTGACAGAGTGGACACAGGCAAGATTTTAAATTAAAAAACAGAAGAAACATGTGATGTACCAGGCAATGTATATAAACATATATAACTGTTCAAACTAATTCTCAACATGAATCCAATGGAAGATATCTAGCGTGATAGACAGGAATCTCAGATGCCTAGAACTGCTACTGAAGTTGAGATTGCAGTTAAAAACAAGCCTCCTTCAAAAATTGAATGTTGTAATAATCCAGGATGCAAAGAGTGAATACTTTGCACACTTAACAATGGCTCAGGATGTTATAAAGGGAAGGTAGCGCATTACCCCTCGTTCCTTATCTGCACACCCTTAGAAACAACACAGGTGAAATGACCAAGGAATCAAAACAATGCCATACTAACTGGGAGCTTTCTTTAACCTGGTATGGTACCAGCTTTTTTTTTAAATGAAATGCATGTTTTCTTCTTTCAAAACTGCACATGTGAGACCTACATAACTAATGGAGTTACACGGCAGGTAAGAAATACTTCTAGAACCTCCCTGTAGATGCAGTGTTGTTCTTGATTGCTGCAACTGCTTGTGCTTCCTAAATATAGTGGGTGCACTGTTGGTGTCAAAATTCTGCAGATGGAGGCAAGTGATAATTTCCACATGGAGCTGAGGGGAGGGGGAGGGGGTTGACAGCCACCTGCTCACTTGATGTCGCGCGAATATCAGGCTTAATTGATTTTAATTTATTGGGATTGCTGTCTTAAATTACTCTGTAATTATTACATTAAAGTTTAAACGGTACCTGCTTATTATAACGCATTGATGTTTTTCACTGGTGATTTGATCAGCTGATTGTTTGTTAATAAATAAGTGTTTATTTATTTGAAGATAATTAAACCTGAGGCTGAGATGGAAAGTCTTGTTTCCAGGGATTTCTTGTCGCTCTTTAATCTGGTAACTGGAGATGTAATATTGAGTTAGCATTGCTTTCCAAACCTGCCTTTGGCTTTGAGCTTGTCTGGACTATCTTAAGTGCCAGGACTGAACAGTATTGATTATTCCATTCAAATTCACTATATATACCTATACTACAGACCTCATTTACAAAGCGTTTACCATACACAAAACAAAATTATCGTGTGCAGCTGTGTCCACCTTCCTGTTTACCATTCCGATTTTCCTGCAGAAAACAAGGCTTTAGTGGATGCAAAATGAAAGGGGAATAGTGCCGTCACCTCATTTGTATTGAATTAATGATGTTTACATGTGCAAAGCAGCATGTTAAACACTGATAATGAGCCGCTATACGTTCATAAGTTATTAACAAAGGTCTGACAAGGATATTGCGCAGGCAAAAATGACACAAAAATTCCGCAGGCTGAATGCTGCTGCAGAGCGGAGAGCATAGGTGCCAGAACTGTGTAGCGATTTAAAATGGCAGATATTTAAGGTCCTGTATAGCCAAAACTTGTTGATGAGACACTATGATTTATTTTGGGCTAATTGTAAGTAGACTAAGATAAAAAATAAAATATGCTGAAATTCGATTTATTTTCATTAATTTATCAATTTATGTGTGATTAGTAAAAATATTAATGGCCTAATAAATATTGGAGCATATTAAAATAACATTCATGTGTTTGTACATGTTACATTGTGTAAAAATATAGTTATGCACAATAGCCTTCGACAGCACAGTAGTAAAATTAAATGAATACCTAGCAGGCTGTTTTTTGTCTATCCTATAAACAAAGCATAGCAAAGCAAACCATGCCAATGCATTGTAGGCTTTACATTGTTGTAGGATGCGTAGATAATAAAATATTATTTGAAATTGAGACTAAATTATTTCAGCATACTTTCTTTTATATATCACTCATATTTTTATCCCTGCCACCCCAGCAAGCTCCTTCACATGTTGTCAACAGAATAAATTCTGTGTGTAACTTCAGACCTGTTGCCACCCACAATTTGTATGCTAATTAGAATTTTTCCAACCAGTATTTTTGCTTCTAATTAGTTGGTAAATAGGGTGTGACACTTTGGGAATACCATGTACAGTCATCTCAATTTTCCTCCTGCAATTCTGGCCAAATTACAAAGTTAATGAAGCCCTATGTATTTAAAATGGCAAGAATAGAGGTAGCAATCTCATTGGCTAACAATTGTTTCAACCTATTCAGATATGTCACCATGCCAGAACAGCTTGGAGCTTTGGTTGATTCCCTTGACAACCCATTCACTTTGGGAGGGCTGTGGTAGGGTGGGAGTGGATTTTACAAGCACAGTACCACATTCCAGGATGTTCACACATGGGCTAATATCAGCAGGCCTAAGCTGTTTAATGGGGGGAACTTACTTTTCCAGCCATATTGGAGATGTTGCTTTGGTAGTCAAGAGCCAGAAGTTGGTTGGTCAGTACATTGAATATGTAACTTTTTCCATTTGTCAGCCATATTTTCTTTTCATTCCACTTGCATTGGATAGACGTGTTGACAATAATTGCTCAGCAATACAGCAATGCTAACATTGCTTGTTCGCCTAGTTTACTGTTGTTCAAACCAACTTCTCGGTTCTATATTTTTTGTGTTGCTACTTGGGACATTTTTTAAAACTGTTTCTGGATCAAGGAACGATTCAACCACATGGCCTTACCAGCAGGATATGGACAGAAGGAATCTGCGATGTGGATGTCATTGCAGATAACTGGGTGAGATCAAACCTTTTTCTTCATATAGCAGCTGCAGTGTATTACAAATGTTGAATGGCGATTCTGTGTTTTTTTTTTTTTCTTTCTTCAGATGTTGGATTTTTTTTTGTTTGGAATGCTTTTGAACTAAATCAAACCCTCTTTTGGCCTTTGTGTTTGTTTACTAAGCTCCACCGCTCCCTTGCTAGTAAATTCTGGCTTTAAGTATCTTTCTGTCCTGAGAGCCATTCCTTTAAATGTTTAATCCCACAAAATACCATACTTATTCTAGAATTAATTTACAATAAACCCTGCATGGAAAATTATACTCTTTGTAACTTTTAAATTCTCTTATTACACTGTAACTATTTATTTGCTGACTCTTATATGTCTAATGGGTCATTTTGGGTCAGTTTTATTGGAAATTGTTACAATGAGAACATCGTAAAATAGTAAGGGAAATAAGTGTCATGACATTTGAAGTTGCTAAGCTACTTACTCTTTAAAGGTCCATCGCAACAGTGTAATTTTCAAAGAGAGTCTTCTACCTGTACCAGCAATCATCTGCTGAAACCACAGTCATTTACCGCAAAGGGAGGTGAGGTGTTCTTACCAGTCCTA
The DNA here is from genome assembly GCF_017654505.1 of Polyodon spathula. Classification (NCBI taxonomy): domain Eukaryota; kingdom Metazoa; phylum Chordata; class Actinopteri; order Acipenseriformes; family Polyodontidae; genus Polyodon; species Polyodon spathula. Next base: position 5,172,706 of record NC_054564.1, on the reverse strand, counting down.
AAGCAGGGTAAAATCCCTAAAGTATTTTACTTAAAATTTGTAGGGAAACAAGAGCCATTACAATTTTAAACCAAACACAAATGTTTTTGTTACAATCCCTAACATTAAATGTCAGAGTTGTGTATTATTGAGTGTGTTTTTCGTTTCTGCAAAAAATGTGCTAATGACACTTAAATAGCTTTGAGAATGTAATACAAATCTGGCTTTCAAGATTAGGTTATTAGACTGGCCAAGTGTCAGATAACTAATTTCAGACTTGACTGGAAAAGACCTCCGGGGTTATATTGTAGTATATGAACTGCAGAAGCATCTGCTGAATTTGAGCAGCCATCGTCCCAGGAGATCTACACCAAAAATGTCTAGACTTGCTGTGTAAATATTCACACTAAATGAAGCTTTTGTGGAATAGACACTGTAGCAGGGTAGCAGGAGAGAGCCCTGCACGGCATTGAAAAGGAGCAAGGCAAAGCCCTGCTTGTATGTATGTTTTGTGGTTGTTGTTGTTATTATAATGTTTTTTTATTTAAATGTGTTTTTGCAGAGGCGAGATAGGCAGCTTGTCCTCTGCCAGTAGTAATTAAAAACCTTGTGTAGAAGGTGACCATCTCCTGAATGAATTAAGTGATTCATTTGTTTCTAATTTGGGAGATGGTGACCTGAGTAAAAGCCTTCAACTCTGCATTCTGGGTGGGAGTACAGAGGCGAAGTACGGGAGAGTGAGAGGAGAAAGGAAACAAAAAAAAAATATAGGAACAACGAAGGCAATTGCCCAGCCTGACCTATAGTCAGTTAAATGTGTGAGATTTGTTTTTGTTTGAATGTTTATTTTGCTCCGTGAGCAGGGTTTTTTATTAAAATATTTGATTTATTTTTGTGTTTGAAAATAAACAGCACTGCTGCACTTTTTGCCTCAGTATTTTGCCTTTGTTTTTCCTCCTGCATCTGGCTTGACGTCACCACACGGCTACCCTGTCACAGACACTTAGCCTCTTAAAATGTTTATCAATGTTTATTAATAATTAATGTTCTCTAGCCTAAGCTGACCAGGCCAGAAAGCATACTATTAAATATATGAATACATCAATGCAGTGACGCTTTGAGAAACACTCATTGATTCACACAGGTTCATGGAAAAGCAAACTAATTAAACAGAAGTGTTCATAATAACAGCTTTTTTATTACCTGTTTGGAATAATTAAGTGCTCCAGCTGCTTTCTGCCAACATTAAGCATCCTCTGAGCTTATAAACCTTGCAGTGTATATCAACAAAGAAATTTCAGACCTGATGGATTCAGCTTTTTGTAATGAACCTTAAAATAAGAGGCAACCTCTGTATAGAGAAGTCTAACAGGAGTCTTCTCAAGCAGAGGAAGCAAGCGCCCTTGGAGTGCCAGAGCAAGCCTCATTGTGAGCGTCCTTTGTGATAGTATGGCATAAAGAATCATAATGACTCTATTATAAAAATAAGACGGAGTACAGTACCCTGGGAATATGCATCTTTGAATTAAATGAAAATCACAACGCTTAATATTTAAAGATACATTGTCCCTTATGGTTTTCAAAACCAGTGGCAGGCTGATTCACAAACTTCTTATCACCTCTGGTCTGGGTTTTAATTCCTTTGGTAGTTGCCACCCCCCCCCCCCAAAAAAAACAAAACAAAGCAAACAACTGCCACTCAGAAGGCAACAATCATCAGCTTCTGCTTATGACAGCCTTACAATTGAATGGTCAACTGGAGTCGCCCAGGATGCCTGCTCTAACATTGTTTCTGACTGTACTGAGTGCCATTGTCCCTTCTCTTTGATCTGCATTAATATCACATGCACAAGGTTTTTAAATATTACAGGTACTTAGTTAAGAGTCTCTGATAAAAAACAAGATCTGTTGATATACATTTTAAAGCTGGTTTTGTTGAATTTAGGGTTAACATAGGGTTTAGAGTATATTTGAGTACTAGTATTTAACATAATATGTTAAATGGGGCAGTGGTAAAACATGAGGCGCTATAGCAGAAGGAACCATTTGTAGAACAGTACCACATTTTCAGATTCTGACATGGTATGAACCAACACACACTATTAATGAATTGCATTGCCATGGTACCATAGCGGTACCAATGTGCAACTTGTAATCAACTGGCATCTCAGCCCATTGAATTGAGTGGAAAGGCAAGGGCTGGACGTGAATGATGTGGTTCAAAGACATTGGGGGAGTTTCCTTTTGTGGTTATTTACACGTGAAGTGGCGGTGCGTGTGCGTGTGCATAAGAACAGCTCGAGAGGATCAGGTTTGTGGCCGAAAATAACGGCCATAGAGAGGGATAGGGTAAATCTCATTTACTCATGAGCATGACGTAAAACATGAGAAATACACACACATTTTCACATGGAAACCCGTATTTCATGTGAAAACGTCCACTACTCCCAGTCCAGACAGCCTTGGGAGGTGTCTGGAACAGATCTCTATAATCTTACGTCTCCGCTGGTTTTCAGCCAGGTTTTCAGGTTCACAGTTTCATTATATACCTCTGGGTTAATTATTTTCTTTTTTCTTTAATTAATAAGTCATGTGATAAATCAGTTGAGAAATTATTCACTACTAATGATATGCCACCCTACCAATGGGCATTCGAAAAAACAATTTGGGCAAGAGCAGTAAAACATATTATTAAACAACCAGACACGAGGTATTTACGTATCAGAGCTTTATTACATGAGCTTAACACTGTGCTTTAGAGCTTCACTCAAACAAGATGTCACCTGACAACCATGGATTTCCAGGTGACATTCTCTCGAGTATCTGTTCTTTGTGCATGGAAACCACATTTTCCCAAGCCGTCTGTGAAAACAGCATGAGAACTCTACGCATGGCTAATTTACGTATGACATCAGGTGTAAAGAGGGTTTTATCGAGTAAAATAAACCGATCAATGGAAACCCAAAATGTATAGGGTCATTTTTCATTTGGCTCAAGCACAATGACTCATCAGCGGCTAGGAGGAGATCTATTACAACTCATACAGTATCTGGATCACTTTTTTCTATACAGTGCTCCTTCGCCGTTTAATGATTCTAATTCGCAATTACGACATGCTGACAATAAATGATCTTGTACTATGATGCGTAAGTCAGACATCAAATAAATAAGTAGCAATGCATGTATATCATGTTTAAATGGTATTTGTCAAAGCAGATCTACACATTGGGGTCCCTGAGTGGCTCACCTGGTACAAGCACAGCTGTGTGGTGTGCAGGGTGAGATAGTCAGGGGAGCGCAGATTTGGATCCTGGCTGTGCAAAGTCGTCTGTCTTTGCTGGGGATTCCAAAGGGAGCATCACATTGGCTGTGACAATAACGTGGGTTAGGGAGGCACAACCGTTCGGGACTGCTTCCCCTCACCCTGCTAGAGCGGACCCTGCTGGCCAGATGTGGAGTGAGCTCAGGCGGACACCTGCAAGAGTGGCCTTTGTCCTCCAGTGGCTGGTAGCTCTGGAGTTCTTGGGTGTAAAAGAGGAAGCTGGCTTGGTTGTGGAATCAGAGGAGGCCCAGTGAACCTTCAGTGTTCTTGAGCTGTGTGAAAAATTGCAATGAAGGGAAAAATTAATTGAACATTCCAAATTAGGGACAAAAATCAGGGATAAAATAATTGGGCACACTAGTTTTTAAAAAAATTAAAATAAATCAGATCTACAAATCATTGTTCTCTTTAGGATCTCGTTTTTTATCCTCCTGTTTGACCTTACAGTGTACATTAATTCCATATGCATTGCTTTTCCAGTTAATGGAAAATGACCACTGGAAGCCAATAAAAACATAGCTCTTCATCATTATTAGCTCCATTACATTGATATTGAAAGAGGAGTGGTAGTGCCAAGCCAAAATCTTGCAGATGGACTCCGCAGTTCAAACTAATTAGATGTTTAATGAGTTTTGGAATTCTAGCACATCAGTATAAAAGGCTTTGGCATTTCTAAGCCTTTATTTATGGCTTGATCCATCTATTATGTTCTGATTGCTCATTGTAGCAGTAAATGTAAGGGTGGTTACAAGCACAATAGCAAAAGCAATTAATTCAATTTAAGCCCACTGTCACCATCAACAATATAAAGACAATTTCATATGTATATTAGCAAGAGTAAATGTTAGGGTATGGCGTGCCTTTCCTGCAGTGCATGGTTGTATAAGGAGTATCTTATAAACAGAAAATGAAGCATGATAAGCAAGTGTAAAAAAAATCTGTTCCTTTATCTATTATCTATTTTTCTTAAATAAGTATCTACCATGCTTATTAACCATTCCACCAAATCATTACATTTGCAGGGTTGTGAAAGTATTAGGCTCGCTAAACAATGTCTGAAAAGTTTGCGTCCAGCCATTGCTTTTCCATTCAGTTCAATGGGCTGAATCTAAGCAGAAACAGCAATAAACAATTCTATATATATATATATATATATATATATATATATATATATATATATATATATATATATATATATATATATATATTTTAAACTATACTAGCTGAAACATTTGTTATTTAAGTTTATTTCAGTATTTCTGCATATACCACCATATTTTTACATGCCAAGGGTATGGTATGAGTCAATATGCAAATACGATTTACCCCAGGCTTACGTTTGTAGGCTTTGCTTTGTTTTTAAATGTTACAGAACTAACAAAAAATGATTAATGGGCATGTGTGGGAGCTATGATATGACCTTTTGTTTTTAGTTAATATAATTACAATTTGCGCTTTCATTGTGTGCTGTTCTAAAGTATTGGCTTAGAATGAGTTGCAGAAAGTCTTTTGCTAGCAGTAACACTCTTCTCAGTACACAATTGTATCAGGAAAGGGTTAGGGTTAGGTTTAGAGTTAGGGTTAGGGATAGAGATAGGGTTAGGATTAGGATTATATCGTGCAACTATGCATAATAACATTGCAACTGTGTATTTACTAAGTAACTACGATGTAAATACACAGTAATTAGAGACACTTAATGTAAAGTGTTACCTAAAACACTATTAAATCAAATGGGTGCTTAAAGAGCTAATGAATCAATTTGTAAATTCCTACCTTTCCTTTTCTCAAGTGTCTCCCTCTACAACTCTTATACAGACAGTTTTTAATCCAGACCCTTTTATAATGCCCAACTGAAAAGCCGTTGAACCCGTTACACTGTGCAATAAGAAACATTGTAAAACATTTGATTCCTATGAGAAATAATAGTTATCTAAAATCAACTCCCCTTGCTGCCTTAATTGAAAAAAACAATAATTTCCCTGTTTTTTATTTATTTTATTTTTTTATTACATTGCGATGATGGCAGTGATATATGATGCAATGTTATTCCATGGTTACACTCTGTATATTTATCAGTGCCTATGGCATCAGTCTTGATATAGTTGAAAGGAGTTCATTTTGCTTTTGTGTTTGGGTATTAAACAAATTGCATAGCCATTTTTATAGGCCAGGGTTATTTGTAATCATGGAGAACTATACCAGTAAAGTAGCATGCTGTATCAGCAGGGTGGTACAAAGGACAAGGTTAAACATAAGACATTAATCATGAGACTAGAAGTAAGAGTTATGATGGTTAGGTATGTATAAAAATGTGCATTATAAATATCATATGGGAGATACTGAAATTGAAGAAGGAATATATGAAAAAGACCTAGGAGTTTATGTTGACTTAGAAATGTCTTCAACTAGACCAACAAGATGCTCGGATATATAATGAAAAATGTTGAATTTAAATCAAAGGAAGTAATGTTAAAACTGTACAATGCATTAGTAAGACCTCATCTAGAATATTCTGGTCACCTCGCTACAAAAAGGATATTGCTGCTTTAGAAAGAGTGCAAAGAAGAGCGACCAGAATAATCCAGGTTTAAAAGGCATGTCATATGCAGACAGGCATAAAGAATTGAATCTATTCAGTCTTGATCTTATTCAAGCATTCAAAATCCTAAAAGGTATTGACCATGTCGACCCAAGGGACTTTTTCAACCTGAAAAAAGAAACAAAGACCAGGGATCATAAATGGAGATTAGATAAAAGGGCATTCAAAACAGAAAATAGGAGGCACTTTTTTACACAGAGAATTGTAAGGGTCTGGAATCAACTTCCCAGTAATGTTGTTGAAGCTGACACCCTGGGATCCTTCAAGAAGCTGCTTGATGAGATTCTGGGATCAATAAGATACTAACAACAAAATGAGCAAGATGGGCCAAATGGCCTCCTCCCATTTGTAAACTTTCTTATGTTCTTATTTATTTATTTTTCTGCAAAGCCTGGGTTTTTAATCCAGTTCATGTTATAAAGATAAAGCTCTCCCCTGGGTAAAAAAATATCACATTACCTAACTGCACCATCTCATAGTATATACAGACAAATTGTCTCGTTTAATTAACACCACCAGCAATATCCGCATAATCATTAAGAGTTTAATTCATTAAGAGTTTAATTCATAAAACTCAACGAAACCTAGTACTTTTCTCAGGACTCCATTTCCCATTGTAAATCTGAAGAAATTCTTGTTAGAATTCGAAGAATATAATCGTTCTAGACCTTATCCAAGGTCTAAGCTCCTTTGGAAATAATGTAACCACTCGCTGTGTGATGATTGTTTGGGAATGCATACATTTTAATAAATAACTTCAGCCAGCCCACCTTGCCAATACTAAAAGATTAGTACAGTAATAAAGCTTCAGGAAGTCTGATTTGTCTGGTATTATTATCTAGCAGGATATTAAAAGCACAATCATGAGAAACGTGACGAATACAACTACCTAGCTGCTTTATTCACCCAGCCAATGACACTACACTTTTCTTGTTGTTCAAATAATGAAAAAGAGGTCACCATAGTCCAGAGCAGCCAGTATTAAAACTACCAATGTGATTTCTCAGCTGCTTTAGGCAATTTAAGAAACAATCAATTAAGGGAATGCAGGACTCCAGAAGGAGCTATTGACGTACAAGGGAGCTGTAAAAAACAAGTGGTTTTCAGACTATTCTGTATCTCTCGAGCGTTACATTGCATTGCAAGCAGTTACACTAGGTCTACCAAGCACATTGGTTGTATTTTCAACATTTTACAAATGACAGGAAGCCATTTTGCCCATCACTGCTTGTTTGGTTCCTAGTGGCTGATTGATCCCAAAACTTTTCTTAAAGGATTCCAGTGATTCACCATCAACAACTTAGTAACCCATTCCATGCCTTCGCCCCTCTCTGTGTAAAAAGGTGTTTCTCTGTCTCCAACTGTGTCCTCTGGTCCTGGTCTCTGAACTTTGCTTTAAATATTGGCTAGGATTAAACTCAAAACTGCCAATCAAGTCTCTAGCTCAACCCTTCTTTGATCTAAGCTAAATAGATTCCGTTCCCTCAACCTTCTTAACTTAACCTTTAGCCCAGGGTTGAGTCTGATTGCTCATTGTTTCACTCTATTCAGGCATAGTGTTATTTTTGTAGTTCGGGGCCCAGAATTACACAGTGGAAATGAGACACATTCAGTGACACATGCTTACTATCGCACATTATTGGCAGTCCTTGTATTGAAAACACTATGTAACACAATTTTTGTTCCTGGGTAGTAAGTGTTATTTCCTAATTGCTTATGCCTCAAAAGTATAGAAAATGGCTATTATTCCCCACAAACTTTGCTTTTGTGACCAGGAGAGTGATATTTTGAAATGTACCTATTTCCAATGAGAAAACAGGCCAATTTGTGTCTTTTCGTTCACATAAAGTCAGAAAAAAACAACATATGAATCCAAATTAACATGGATTTATACTAAAGTAATACAAAAATGACTACAAAAGATTTAGAAGTGAGTAGTTTTTCGAGATTTACAATTATACTGTAAATCACTTTCACGAATCAGCCCCCAAATGTAGTCTCCCGTCATGTTCTCATTATACTGTCCTTGGTAGCGACGTTCAAAGTCCAGTATATCCTGGTGGAAGCGCTCGCCTTGCTCCTCCGAGTACGCTCCCATGTTCTCCTTGAATTTATCAAGATGAGCATCAAGGATATGGACTTTGAGGGACATCCTACAGCCCATTGTGCCATAGTTCTTCACCAGAGTCTCAACCAGCTCCACATAGTTTTCGGCCTTGTGATTGCCCAGGAAGCCCCGAACCACTGCGACAAAGCTGTTTAAGTTGCCTCGAACAGACTGGTCAAATTGTGGCAGAAGCAGAGCCCATCTTGACAGATGAAGAAGCTGGAAAAAGGTTGGTGACGCTTCCTCTGATCTGCGACTTGCACACTTTCATCCAACAATTTCCACTGCTTCAGCCTAGACGTCAAAAGCTCGGCATTGGACTTGGTGAGACCAAGCTCTCTAATCAAGTTGTTGAGGTCTTTCTGGTTGGGGTAGTATGGGTTTCTCTCCTCAGCTCCACCTCTGAAATTGTCATCTGGATCTCTGATTTGCTGCTCTCTTCTAAAGATGGCTGCTCTCTCTCCGGAGAAGTGGGTACGGGGAGCTCAGGGCAGTGTGGCACCGGGGCGATGGAAGAAGGAAGGTCTGGATACGTGATAGCAGGTGCATTCTTGCCATTCTGACGTTTGGAAGGGTCCACCATGCAGAAGTAGCAGTTGCTTGAGTGGTCAGTGGGTTCCCGCCAAATTCTTGGGATAGCGAACTTCATGGCTCTCTTTTCCCCTCTGTACCATCCTACAAAAATACATTTATTTCACCCATGACTAATGTGTAAGAGATTCTCGCAACATTTTTCATATATGATATATTTTTTCAATAACATTGAAAATTGTAAAACATTTTAAAAACATTTTAAAATTAAAAACTTTTACAATTTGAAATTTTTTTACAAATTTTATAACATAAAATTCCGAGCAACAATTGTCCAGCTTACCTTCCAGAGTTTTTTTGCAGTGCTCGCAGGTGAAATGAGGTGCCCAAGGTTTGTCTTGATCCCCGACAGGCAATCCGAAATATGCCTTGTAGGCCTCACACATCTTAGCAGATGCTTGTACGGAGTACTTTTTCGCTCTTGTCTTGATAAATTGGCTGCAGACATAGCAAAATGCGTCTGCCGGATGCTTGCAGCCTCTTGATGCCATCTCAGAAAAATGCAGATATGTATCCATTTAGGCAGCTGGAACTAAACTGAACTGGTGGGTTTAAGGCCCCTATATTTATACTACTATTTATATTACTGGAAAGTTCTAGAAGTTACTTCAAGTTTACTCAGCACCGACTCTATCTGGAATGTTCTGGAAAATAGGTAAATGTCAAAATAAACCTGTCCTGGTCACAAAAGCAAAGTTTGTGGGGAATAATAGCCATTTTCTATACTTTTGAGCCATAAGCAATTAGGAAATAACACTTACTAACCAGGAACCAAAAAAAAAATTGTTACACAGTGAAATCAGAGGGCTAAACAGATCAAATTCATTAATGAAATTCACCACCAGTTAGATCAATTAAATTAACCCAACTGTACTTATTTGTAAAACCATTTTTTTAAATCAGACTGTAACAAAAGATAGCTTACCCCAAGTTCTATACAGTTTGCCTCATTGTTCGACAAGAAGAAAAACAATTGAAATGTGTATAACATTCTTTAACTGAATCTACTGTACCTAAACTCAGCTTGCTAGTTTTATAACATTGAAATTCAAATATGCCTTTTGGTGTCAGTCTTTAAAAATCTATTTATAAAGTGAATGGCCAGATTCATTCTTGATAACAAGATAAAATGTTATAAAGGATGGTCATTATTTTTTTTATTACAAGGTGCTCATAAAGTTGAGTGACTACCCCAGTGTTCTCATAAATTAAGAAATAATTCAAACCACGAGTCACAATGAATATTTAAACATTTTGAAAAGGTACCTTACCTTGTATTTCATTATGCTCCCTAGAGGAAAATTGACAATATAGTGCCATTCATTGTGTGTACATTGAAAACAAATGTGTGTACTGTTATCATTATCATTATTTATTTATTTAGTTGGCAGATGCCTTTGTCAAAGGTGACTTACAAGGGTTACAGGGCTGTACAGGGTTACAATGCAAAATAGTACAATATACAGTATACAGGGCCAGATTAAAGGATGAGGGGGCCCTACACGAACCCATATTTTGGGGACCCTATGCATCAGTAATAACGAGGAAGTGTTTTCGAATTGAATTAGATAACTTATCTGAACACTTTATGTGGGCTTTCTTCTTTGCTGATCATAGCTGGACTTGTTAAACGGTGTATGCCTTTATTGCCTTGTACCATATGACAGAAATCACATGCGAGTGACAATAATTAAAGCTCACTGTTCTTAATGATCATTTTAATTAACATTCAAACATCCGTGGAACATAGAACACAAAATGATGCATTATGGATCACAGACATAGAAAATGCTTCAGTCCCAAGCAGTAAAGTACAAAGCATTATTAAGTGCATAATACAACATGCACTGAGGTTAATGGGTCAGTGGTTTTGCTTGTTTACCAGAAACAATATTTTTTATTTATTTTTTTTTATTTTTTTTTTCCAAACATGTTCGTAGATTCCGTCTATGGACCAGTAGTAGCATTGCATTTGTTGAACAAAACAATGCAGTTTAACAAAAAAAAAAAAAAAAAAAAACTTTTAAAGTCCTTGTGGCAATGTTGCCCGCCCCTGTGTATTTCTGTGTTGTATGTTGCGTGTTATGAGTTGATGTTAGTGTATAGTCATTGGTACACAGGATATAACCATGGGTTGTATATTTGTATTTAGGCACGAGGATTGCACAGCACTTCACGTGCAGGTAAAATGTAATAATATGTGAGCACGGGGAATTGCACTTTATTAATTCACGTGCAGTTGTACCGAGACTCTAACTGAATGATTGATTAGCAATCGAGTCTCGGTACAGCCGCATAAAACCAGCATGTTTTCACTCACTCGAGGTTGTGTGTTCGGTGAGTGGAAAACGGGTGTGGAGAGGAGAAAGTAAAAAAATAATGTATATAATAATAGCAGCTCACCGTGTTTGTCTGTGTAGTTTGTTTTTGTTTGTCTTTGTTTTGGCTGCCAGTGCTGTGTCCTGTGTTTTGTTTGTCTTTACCACCTTTCATTTTCTGTCTGTTTCATTATTAAATGCTGAGCGCAAATAATCGCTCAGCACCAGACTCCACCTCTCAGTTGTTTATTTGTTGGTTTCTTGTTCTGATCTGACGTCACCCACTACAGCCGTCTTTGTGACAGTCTGTTACTTCTTTTTGGGTTTACTTTTGTAGTGACAGAAACAAACACTCTGGACTTAAACCGCTCTTGCTGGCTGCAAACATCAACATTTGAATTTCTTTCAGCCTCCGGCGTTGTATGTGTTTACCTTTACCTGCATTTTTTTTTTCTAAAATTCCAACCCCCAAATGAAAAAGGAACATTTCTAAAACGAAAAGAGGCACACTGTGCACATTTGAGACAGGACAGGTTTTTAATCTGAAACAAATGAATACGTAAACTGAGCCTGATTCATACATTTTATCCTGTAGACTGATGCCTCTGACGTAGTAGGACTAGGGATGGATCTCTCCCAGAAGGGAGAGGGCGTGGGGCATTTGGTGTTGCACACTAGCAGGAAGCTGCTTGCGTGAGAGACCATGTATGCTGTAATTGAGAAAGAAAACGTAGACCTGACACAAACTTGAGGTTTTAGCAATTTTTACATGCACTTTTAATAATACAAAAATAAACAAAAACTAAATAAACACCTAGCTCTACTCGAGTACAAACTAAGCATATAGGAACACATTAACTATACACAGGACAGCTAAGCTGTTTACCCGTTGACAAACAAACACATTGTTTTACACACTGTAGCATGGTATCATGCAATACCCTTTGTTCAACTGCTCAGCAGCAGGGTACACCTTCCTGCTTCCTTCTACTCAGCAGTGCAGAACAGACTGGCTGTCCCCCTTTAAAACTCTGCACCTGGCTTTAATTTACAATAACTGCCAGGTGTAGGTGATAATTTGCATGTGTGTTTGATAGGGAGGATTTTAACCCCCTCCCTGCCTTGCTACACAAGTTTCTGTGCGCCTCTCTTTTGGTGTGTGTGTGTGCTTGTCCATCCATATGCAGTCTTTGTAAAATGTCCCAAAAAAACAGTGACCTGGAAGGGGTCCCAATTCTGCTGGGGACCCTAAACTATAGCATAATTTGCGTATAGATTAATTCGGCCCTTACAATATAGTTAACAGTAAGTACAAATAACATTATGAAATATACAGAGTGTCATGTTTATTTCAATCTCATGGTGTTTGATGTGGCCTAATATCCACTAGGGGCTTAGCTGAGACCATCGTTTCAGTATTAACTTGATCGCCGACAGCTTGCAGTTTTTTGGTGCAAAAAGGTAGACTATCTGCAACTTGTTGATAGATACCTGACTGCAATGTGTTTCCAAGTTCAGATGTTACAGTTTTATGCCCAGTGTAAAAAAATATATAACAAATAATAATGCTTACATTTGTATACAAAATACTTACTAGTTGGTATATTGGCAAAATATAATATTTGTTTAATAATTATATTAGAAGAGACATTACAGTTAAAGTTGAAATTAAAAAAGGCTGATTATAATGTGCTAAAAAGAGGCACAGTGGAGCCGAAGTGTACTGCCACAGAACCATGTCTCTACTGATTTTGCAAATCAACCCTCCTAAAAGTCAACTAGTAGTTAACAACTGTAGATGACTGCTGCGATTGTTGCATCCCTAGTTTTGACCTGAGTCAAATTCAAACCCAGACCTCCTTATGTAAAAAGCAATTGAATTAGCTTGTTGTACCATCTTTTCCCCTGATTCTGTTTCTTCAAAGGTAACCGATTGACAAATATTTGTTGACAGTATTATTCGATATGGAATTCCTGCGTGTTTCTCTTGAACACAATCTGGTTCCCACGTATAATGTACTGCTTTCATTAGTATGCTAGTGCTGCATGGTTAAGTACCAGTAGGCGATTAAGGGCCGAATGAATCAATCATTTACTGCTTGTCGTTAATCTACCTATATTAGTGTCTACCAAATGAAACAACCGGGCAGCAATTCTCATGCTGACACAAACATTAATTTGTCAAACAAGGATTCTCTGGATATTGGGATGACTGCTCGTTTAGTGAGAATGTTTTCTTTTTTTTCAAGGTGCATGGATGTCTTTGGTACATTTGCCACATTTGTTGTTTGGATACAAATATTCACCTGGCAATGAATCACCATTTAGCTGTATGTGTACTGTCCACTTTTTCTGATGCTTGCAATCATGGTTCTTATTGCAATTTCTCAAATATTTTTTCAAAGGCGCTGCTAAGCTACTTTCACCTGAAGTCAGGAGTGCTGTTAACTTCTAGTTGCCTGCCATTGATAAGTGTTAGACTAGATCAAAGTGTCTTTATATTAGCAAGTGCCAGCACCTTTTACTGTACAACATTGTACTGCCAAAAGAAAAAAAAAAAAAAAAAAAAAAAAAAACGTTGTAGATCAGTAGATGGCGCTGGTTCTTACTTCTACAAAGATGCTTTGGCTAAATGTCATCATATTGCAGGCAATTAGAGCTGAAAAGCAGGTCCTGTAGGTGAAAGCACCTTATCACAAAAAAAAACATATTATTTGAGTAACAGCAATAAAAACCACTCAGATTGCAAACATCATAAACTGGTAAGGGGACTACAGAGCATGTTAAAAGAAAACAGTTATAAGTGAAAGGCCATTTATATAAATAGGATTTAACAGAAACATATTCAAAGATGGAGATAGACAGGGAGCTCCGGAACCATCGGCCGAATATACTTAATACTTGCAGAACACGCACATTTCATTCAGCCCTGGTCTAAAGATTCACAGGCATAGTCGAGAGATGAATGTTTCACAAGGCCAAGCTTCCAAAAAAAAAAACACATTATCAGAGAAGGAAGGATCTATTGCTTGATAAATGTTAACTCGCAACAACCTAACCCTGCCCCATGTGGTGTGAATATTAAGCCAGACCAATCGTTCCAAAGACGTGCATTTGCTTTGCTGCAGCTCCACAGGAAGCTCCAGCAATCATAAGCCCTAAACATTTTCCTCTTAAAATGCACTGACTGTGATTATACATCTTTTTGTAATATGAATTGCTTTAATATATTTTAAATTGATTTTAAATATGAAATCCCTGTGTAATATTAATCTAAAAGCCTCTTGTTGTTTGCTTGAGAGTTAAAAAAATAAATAAATACATGGCTTTGCAATGCATATTTAAATAGGCTATATTATAAAGAATAAATGTACACCCAAATGTATATAATAAGGTTATAATTTGTTTTCAGTGATTGTTTAAAAATATATTTTATCAATATCATCACAAACCTGAAATGGTATTACATTCATATAATCACTCAAAGTGTCATTGTCGCAGAATTTTCTTGAATTTGAATAAGAACATAAGAACATAAGAAAGAGCATCTTGTTGGCCTTTTTTATAGCTTCCCCACATTGTCTAGATGAAGACATTCATGGAAATCTAAATAAACCATGTCATATGCTTTGCAATTATCCATTATCGATGTTGCATCCTCAAAAATATCAAGCAGGTTAGTTAGACACGATCTCCCTTTTCTAAAACCATGTTGACTGTCTCCCAGGATACTGTTACCATATAGGTAATTTTCCATTTTGGATCTTATTATAGTTTCCATAAGTTTGCATATAATAGAAGTCAGGCTTACTGGTCTGTAGTTACCTGGTTCAGTTTTGTTTCCCTTTCTGAGGATTGGTATTACGTTTGCAAATTTCCAGTCTGTCGGTACAACCCCTGTGTCAAGAGACTGTTGCATGATCTTGGTTAGCGGTTTGTAAATAACTTCTTTCATTTCTTTGAGTACTATTGGGAGGATCTCATCTAGCCCAGGGGATTTGTTTATTTTAAGAGCTCCTAGTCCCTTTAACACCTCTGCCTCAGTAATGCTAAAGTTATTTAACACTGGATAGGAACTGGATGACATGTGGGGCATGTTGTTCGTATCCTCCTTTGTAAAAACTTGTGAAAAGTAATCATTTAATATATTTGCTATTTTTTTTTTCTTCATCTATGATTTTGCCATTTGGATCTCTTAGACATTTAATCTCCTCTTTGAATGTTCTCTTGCTGTTGTAATATTGGAAAAACATTTTGGAATTGGTTTTAGCCCCCTTAGCAATGTTCATTTCTATTTCTCTCTTGGACTTTCTAACTTCTTTTTTGACTTGCGTTTGCAGTTCCGTGTACTCTTTCTGCATACTTTCTTTTTGGTCCCTTTTTAACGCTCTGTAAAGTGCCTTTTTTTTCGCGGAATATATTTTTTTAATTGATCTATTAAACCATTTTGGCAATTTAGTTTTACATTTAGATTTGTCTACTTTAGGGATGTAATTGTTTTGCGCCTCTAGTACTACATTTTTGAAGAACAGCCATTCTTTTTCTGTGGCTGTTTTCTCTATTTTACTCCAATCTACTTCTGTTAGCCTCTGTTTCATACCTTCATAGTTTGCTTTTCTAAAATTGTAAACCTTAGCTTTAGTCATTACTTTTGGGTTTAAAAAAGCACTTCAAATGAGGCTATGTTGTGGTCTGAGTTTGCTAGTGGTTCTCTGACCATATCTCATTGACAAAATATATTTTGTCCTCTTGATCCTCATAAATCAGGCAGTAATTTTGTACAGATTTCTAAAGTGAAGTTGGTGAAGACGTTAATATTTATTAACTATAGGTAACACATGCTGATTTATTATTTTCGAGGGGTCACAACACAGCTCTACATAATTTAATAAGACCCCTGTGGTTACTGAAGTAAACGTTTTAAAACTTTCAATAAAAAGGTGAGCGGACATTGAGGTATTCACTCTTCCATATATTATTCTAATGCATAAAGATGGTCTCATAGCAAATTGCACTGAAAATAGCCTAGCTTTCTGAACTCTACTATATATCCCATCCCCTGTGCTTTTAAATTAAATGTTCAAGTACCCCATCGTGGCTGCTTTCAGAATCTAGCCTGGGGTTCATAAATTATTGTAGATCACATACTGTAAAATTCAAGGATGATCAAACCTCTGATATTGAATCTATTTTCATCCTGTCCTTTGCTTTCCCGCAATGTTAAGCAAATTTGTAATAATTAAAAACACTTGGTAATTATTCAGATCCAGTGGGAAAATGTACTGCTCATCTATTGAGAAAATGTTTTCTTCTCATTTAAATGTAATATATGTCACAAACATTTCTTTTTGATTGGACAAAGAGTGAAATACTCCACAATTTACCAAATGTTAATATTCCACAATGTACCAAAGATCTGCACATAAATATTTAACTGTTCATATCCACATAATGAACTGTATATTTCCCTGCCTTCTGAAATATGTCTCATTTGAAATGTTACATTTGTTTCTCCAATAACAGTTTTTTCATAAACATTTGAGACATGCATCTGATTTAATGAGAAGATTGCATTATCAAGCATTTCTCCAAGAAGTGAGAGACACATGTGAGAAGCACATACTTCTCTAAATATTCTTGTCATATCCTGCTATGTGAGAAGCACATACTCCTCTAAACATCCTTGTCATGTCCTGCCATGTGAAAATTGTTCTCACAAATGTAGAATCTCAAAGCATCAATCCCCACAATATCACTGAACTAGTTTTCAGTGGATGACCTTAGACTAGATTATCCCCTGAAGACTAGTTTTGCGATATTGTGAGGATTGTCATTGAGCTACTAGCCCATGTAGAACAAGGTCAGCCCTGCAGGTATGCCCTTTGAGCACAGTGGGCTTCTGACTAGTAGGGTCTTTTGTAGCATGATAAGGAGAAACTGTCAATTATGCCTCACTTTCCCACAGGAGTGCCAATGTAAAGCTTCCTGTGGAATTCCTAGCGAAGTTCAGCAACTTCTTACAGCCAAGATGCAAACCTGCACTCCCCTGAGGAGTATCACTCACCCTGCACAACAAGAGGTTATACCCTTGCAAGATGAGAATATCTGGGATCCATATAATTCTACTTTTTCTATGTTCAGGAGTAGGGGAGGATAAAAGGCCAAAGGCTATCACATTTCACTCTCCTAGGCTGCCACCAAAACCCATTCATTCATGTCTGTAATTATATTCCATATTTAATAAGTTAAGCTTTTAACCACTTGCGCAGCACAATAAATCTTGCTGCCGACTCATAATGGATTGCCTTCTCACTGTTGCAGTTAAATGGGAACTCACATCCATTGAATACTAAACAACTACGGTGCTTGTTTAAATTCCAGCAATCACAGTGAAAAATCCATTCAACTGTTCATATTCTGCATAGAATTGCAGAGTATGTATTGAGGAATCATAATGGTGTTGGGCAGATATTTTTTCACAAGCCAAATGTATGTTATGGTGTTGGATTAAATGGTATTTTTTCTCAATGAGAGACTGTAGACAATTATGATTTATACAGTAGTAAACAGCCAAGGACAGCTAATACAAAATGCAAAACCAAGTCAAAAGGCACTGCAACATATATTACTCACAATTTGAAGATTCTTTTTTTTCATCCCTGGGCATTCATCTCGTGGTATTGGAATGCTACAAGCTGGTGCATCCCAATGGCAAGTGGCAGCTCAGTTAAGAACATTTTGAGTCATCATAGAAAACATAAAGTATGTGACCTTTAATCTGTTTGGATGAAAAATGTCAATGCGTGTACACTTCCTTGCTATTGGTATTATGTGTTTCTCCAAATAGTTTTAACCATACCGTATCCGCTACCATGTCACTGTAGACAAAACTTTCAACTAGTGCTTTCTTCAATATACACAGTAACACATGACGTCCAGGACACATAAAACCCCCCCCCCCCCAGACCCCATCCCGTGTCTGCCTGGGGGATCCAGAGGGGCATCGTCCCGTTGACTTGACACAGTCAGGTGCACTAGTGAGGTCACAGTATTCAATCACTGGACCGGGGTGGTAAGATAAACAGACCTGCAAGTTAGATGCCAGTCAGATAGCTTGAGCAACATAGAAGATATGAACATTATTAATAATGGCCACAAAATGACAGGTTACTTGTAAGGAAAACCTATCTATCAACCCAAGAGTCTGCCATCCCACAGTTCTAACACAGGGTCATCTGTTTTCTTTCAGTTGGCTTTTTAGACGGTCCTTCTGCTTCTGGACTTAAGAAGGGCTAAAACGTGCATGTCGCTGGAGTGGAATCTATGCAAATATTTGTTACAGGAATCGCAGTGTGAAACAACAACTGTACCATTTATATTTTTACAGACGGCAAACGCCACCCAGGGCAGCCACTCTCTAATGAGATGAACAGTTACTGTCACTCCTATTTAATTGCCTTTACTGAAGAAATTGAATACAGGAGAGCTCTGATCTGTGTAACATCAAATGGAAAACAGGTGTTTGCTAATTAAAGCTCTGGATCTAATAAATGACCTGTACCATTCCCATGAATAACTACAGCTCCAGCATCTGTTGCATGACAGGGTTCCAAGTGCTTTATCCCCCCACCCCCAAGTTTCTATAAATGATCAGCCTGTGGTGCCACTATTTTGAAACACACAGTATACCAGTACAGAATTCAGTAAAACCCAGCAGGTTTAATCGCTGCATCTCATTTGATCTTTTTCTTGCACTAATATTAAATTGCCTTTAGTAAAGGAATGCTATCAGTACTATGTAGTACAAATAATACTTTTTAAATGATAAGCTTTTCTTAGAGTCACTCACATTATAATTCATATTATGTTGTGGCACATCCGATAAAGGCGCTCCGCATGGAGTGCAGGATGCACCCTATAGTCTGGAGGTCACTGGTTCGAGTCCAGGCTATTCCACTGCAGACCGTAGACTGGAGCGCCCAGGGGGCGGCACACAATTGGCTGAGCGCTGCCTGGGGGGAGGGCTTAGGTTGGCCAGGGTGTTCTTAGCTCACCATGCACCAGTGACCCCTATAAACTGGCCGGGCGCCTACGAGCTTGCCTGTAAGCTGCCCAGAGCTGTGCTGTCCTCTGACGCTGTAGCTCTGGGTCGGCTGCATGGCGGCCTGCAGAGTGAAAAGAAGCGGTCAGCTGACGGCACATGCTTTGGAGGACAGCATGTGTTCTTCTTCACAGCTCCCGAGTCAGCGCAGGTGAGCTGACCCTACAATTGGACATTTCAAAATTGGAGAAAAACAGGGGTAAAATCAAGTGGCGACTACTAAATTTTATTAAAAAAATAAATTAAAAAACCCTATCAGGTTCAAACAGAATGTATTCATATAAAGACAATATTAACAATCTTAGTTTTAATGTTAACATATCACTACTTTTGTTCACTTTAGTACACTGAGTATCAGATACCAAATACTGAAGAAAATTGACAGGAAATTAACTGTACAATACAGGTCTTAACTGTCAGACCAGAGTAAACAGTAGCTATAATTAATCAGGCTGAGTCTGCAGGTTGCTAATTAAAACCTATAATTTTAATACATTTTCAGTTTCATCTGTGGTTAAATAATTATATTATGTTAATTATAGCATAAGCCCTATAAACCTGATCAAATTCAGCACAGTAAACATTCTTCCTTTAACCCTTCCTTTACTGTGTAGTTTTGATTACCGACACTGGTTTATTATGAATGACTGGGCATTTAACTGTAACTAGATTAACATTTTGTGGATACCCAAGTTTAAGAACATAAGAAAGTTTAAGAACGAAAGGAGACCATCGAGCCCATCTAAGCAAAACATCTAACATAAAGGCAATAATGTATCTACAAATGTGCTATTAAGTTTCCTATAAACAGTATCGGGTACTTATTAATAGTAATAACAGGCTAAAGCAAAATAATGTTACAGAAGCTTAATAATTACTTTATAACATGTGTGACAGGGAGGGATATAACATCAAGTATACACCAGCGACAGGTGTATAAACAGGGGGATCATGGGTGTTAGCTTGGCTAGTATTCGAGTTAATGTTGGAGAGAGGGTATGTGCTTTCATGTTCTGTGCTGTGTGTTCATGAGTTTTGTGTAAACCTTATGTTTTGGTCCTTGTGTCTGCTGTTTTTTTAAATGTGTTTTATTTAAAGTTTCTGTCTGTTATTTTTGTTTATTGAATAATTAAACGTGCACATTAGTAACAGGCTGTAAAGACCAGGAAGGGAGACTCAGACACAGAAGGTAAAAAAGAAAAACACGTGGAGCACAAGGATACAAGATGAGGAAATGCATGTATCAACATCTCTGAATCTCTCACATCCGATACAGGTTTTAACTGGGCAATATTTCTCAATATTTCTTTACGTTACATCCTTATCTGCCTTGCAAACAGTTGCACAAATCGGTTGCATTGGTTTAGCACTTTCAGACTATAGCAACTTAGACCATTGTTGATGTCTTCTACTGGAGGCTGTCTTATATTTCATCTGTCCCGAAATTGACACCTGTGTGGATAGAGTGATCATAAGCAATTTGGTTTGAGAAAGAGACACAGCTTTATTTATGCCCCTCTTCGGGGTACATTAGTATAAGCTTGTTTGTGCATTCTTATGATTGTCTGGTCAATGTTCATCTTCTTCTGTGGGGTCTGACTCATTTTATGCAAATATCTGACTAATCCTCCAGCTGTTAATCCTTCATTGAGGCCACTCAAGGTTAACAGATGTCTGTTTACACAATTGATGAGTTTAGTTTCTACAGCAATGTTTTAAATTCAGCGTCTTCGCTTGCTGTCTTTCACTATTTTGAGTCAGTTTTCTTATGTGAGTCTTTTGATTATTGGATTATTGATTATCTGAACTGTTTAATCTGTGATTTGGGCCATGGTAGCACATTTGCATAACAAAATACTCAATATGTTAGGACCTGCGAGTGACTGCAGTTTCCCATGGTTTTCAGCAAATGTTTCCACTTCAGCGTCAATCCGATCATTATGGTATGAATTAGTGAGTTATAAAGACACCAACTATCATCCCCATTGTGAAGTCACAGATATTATTTAATAATATTATATAATATAATATTATATAAATGATCTAGACAAGATTCAAAACTGGGCAGACACATGGCAAATGACATTTAATAGAGAAAAGTGTAAGGTACTGCACGCAGGAAATAAAAATGTACATTATAAATATCATATGGGAGATACTGAAATTGGAGAAAGAGTGCAAAGAAGAGCGACCAGAATTATTCCGGGCTTAAAAGGCATGTCATATGCAGACAGGCTAAAATAATTTAGCAAAATTTGTTCAGTCTTGAACAAAGAAGACTACGCGGCAACCTAATTCAAGCATTCAAAATTCTAAAAGGTATTGACAATGTCGAACCAAGGGACTTTTTTGACCTGAAAAAAGAAACAAGGACCAGGGGTCACAAATGGAGATTAGACAAAGGGGCATTCAGAACAGAAAATAGGAGGCACTTTTTTACACAGAGAATTGTGAGGGTCTGGAATCAACTCCCCAGTAATGTTGTTGAAGCTAACACCCTGGGATCCTTCAAGAAGCTGCTTGATGAGATTCTGGGATCAATAAGCTACTAACAACCAAACGAGCAAGATGGGCCGAATGACCTCCTCTCATTTGTAAACTTTCTTATGTTCTTATGTTCTTATTTCACATGATTGTTGCTGAATAGTTGAACATAACTGCTACACAGCTTAGGTCTACTGGGTCACATGGCATGGGACTAGGGACTTTTCCTGTTTTACCTACATTATATAATACGTTATCAGTGTAAGAGCAATGGCAGCATGGTAATTTATATTTTGACATATAAATGAAACCACTATATTCTTAACCAGTATATAATGATGTACTTCAGTGGTCAGCAATTAAATTTGACGGCGGGCCAAATGACCAGCGGGCAGTCGCAGAGTTGATCACTTGCAATACCCCCGCCCAAAAAAATATGTTGCAGCCATCCAGACAGTCATACCAGCTTGTCAATAAAAATAATTTAAGAAAAGCTGCTCATCCAGATGAAAACAAGCCATAACAGAAAAAAAGTAACAATTGTGATAATATGTCTTTGTAACCTTCAAATAAATATTAGTGAAATAATATAGCATCTGTGTTGAGCTATTAAGAGACAAATGAGTTTAGCTTATCATTCTCATATGTTGTAAGTGAAATGTAACTCAAAATGACTCCTAACGATGACAGACTTTATTGCACAGTTGAAAGACAATTTCAGTGCTCGCTTTGACAGCTTCAACATTCCCAGGTACGTATCTTTTTTGTCAGTGATCCATTTTCAATCAACCCCAATGGTGATTTCCTGTCCCATGCAAAGCAAGTGCTTCCCGCAGTCGACAAAGCAGCAACTAGAACTAGTAATATATTTGCAGGCTGACACAAAAATCTTTGGAGGACTGTCTGCGTATCGCACTCTATCACACGTCAGTCTATCACACCTAGGGGTCTAAAGCTGATGACAGAAAGAAAGTGCCATTTTTCTCATTAAATTTGTCATAATGCAATGAAGCATTTAAAATAAAATGTATGCTACTTTTGAATTTTTTTTGATGTTTTTCTGTGTTCCTGTCTATGTAGGAAAGGACCATTTCTCATTGAATTTGTCATAACACAATGAAGTATTAAAATATGTATGCTACTTTTGAATTGTGCTTTATGTTATTCTGCATTCCTGTCTATCATATGAGGTTTCCAGTACCATAGCAAGGCATAAATGTATCAACGCAATCAGCAAGTACTGTACTTATTGCAAAACACTGAATTTTCTGCTTACTCACAATATATGAAGGTCATATGGGGACTCCCCCATGACAGCCCCCTTGCGATAATATTAAAATTAAGCTCCGCTTTTGCTCAGCCCCTGATACAGCCCTGCCAGGAGGCATCTGCGGTCCGGCTTTGGCCCACAGGCCGTCATTTGCAGAGTACATCATAGTACTTCTAATGCTATCTCAATGGTACAATATGTTACAAATGTTTCTGTAAGTTTGTGTACCAAGTCTGAGTGTCGGTCACCAGCTGTTTTCTAAGAATGTCCTCTAAAGTACATGTGACAGACTGGCGAGTGGATAGAGGTCTGCAGTTCAAAATCACAAAAATCACAAAATAAAAGGGCACAAGGGCCAAAACAAAGGTACTTATACAGAAAAAAAAAACACAAAGTAAAGGTTTGTAAAGGCAGAGGCGGAGACGACGGCCCAGCTCCCTCTGGTGGCGGAGGCAGGAACGACGGCCCACCACCACCGGCAGTGGCTGCTGTAGAGCATCAACCTTCTCAACTTCTGGCTCCCTGGTCCATGGCTCCTTCCCTCTGGGCTCTGGGAGCGGCAGCTCCTCCCCCTCTGGGCTTTGGGAGCGGCGGCTCCTCTCCTTTGGGCTCTGGGAGCGGCGGCTCCTTCCCTCTGGGCTCTGGGAGTGGTGGCTCCTCCCTCTCTGGCTCTTGGGAGGCAAGTTCCTCCCTCTCCGGCTCTCGGGAAGGCAGCAGCTCCTCCCTCTCCGGCTCTCGGGATGGCAACGGCTCCACCCTCTCCGGCTCTCGGAACGGCAGTGGCTCCACCTTTTCTAGCTCTTGGGAAGGCAGCTCCACCCTCTCTGGCTCTCGAAAGCGGCTCCACTCTCTCTGGCTCTCGAAGGCGGCTCCACCATCTCTGTTTGAATGACTGGGCCTCTCCCATGTCTACCGCCAGGCAATTAAGAACCATGAGGGCAACCTCTGGGAAGGAAGTCAGGTGATGTTGTTCCTCCCACTCTTCCCACCTCCCTCCATCTCGACACCACAGCATGTTGATAACTACGGGGAGGTCATGGAAGAAGTTTGCCTCAGGGTGCATCAGCCAGTCCCATATCTCCTGGGATGGTGGTGAAGGTGGTGGTGCTGGAGGTAGTGGAGTGGCCACTGATGCCCAGGGTGAAAACTGCTCCTCTTCCTGGGCCTGATTGTAGGGGCATCCTGCCTAGTTTTGGCCGTCCTCCTCACAACGGCCACACCAGTCTACTGGTGGCACTCCTGGACAGGACCTCCAGTGGTGGTCCTCCTTCTCGCACCAGGAACACCATGGGAAGAGGCTGGCCGGGACCTCCAGTGGTGGTTGTTGCTGCAGCTTACATTTCTTTGGGTGCTGCATTTCTTCTCTGTCTGCCTTTGCCGTGGCCTGCTTTTGTTTCCCATTTTTTTAATTTATTTATTTAAAAACACCAGCTTGCTCCCTCCTCTCCCTCCTCTCCTTAATGGGAAGCTGAGGCCTCCTTTTATATCAGGTGGCTGGGTACTAATTGATCATTAATTACTCCAATCAGCCCCAGCCACCTGACCACAATAAACCCAGGCAGGTAAGGGAATTTAACCCCATCCCTGCCAATCTATAAAGGGCAGAGCTCTGCTCTGCCACAGTACAGTGCAGCAAATAGCAGGCATTTAATGTGAGATTTGCAATTGATGTATTAGGAGACAAGTCATTAAAAACCAAACTGTGTTTTAGTAGGTAGTCATGGATCCCACAAGGCACTGTTCTCAGACTAGATAGCACAAAATTACATCACTATTCAGCCTAAAGTTCCAACATCTACAAGCAGGGCATAAAGACTTACTGAGAGGGTGATAGATCTTTTTAAACACCAAAGCATTACTGGGCTTTATGAAGCAGTAAGCATCCCCCTGGCCTTGGTGAGAAGTGACAAAGATCATTTATACTGCTCAGGCACTGTGAATTACAGGGGGAGGAACCTCATTCAAATTCTCAATATCCCATCTGCAATGTTGCATTTATTGCAGGAGTATATATAATAATCTAAATTGGTAATAAATGTGTTTATTTATTAAAGGGACACCGATTGAGCTGGATATTATACTTTTCTTTCATTAATCTCTACCCTACAGCAGATACTCCCATCCAGTAGTAATTCCAGGTCATCCCAGAAAATTCCCAACATTAGTTTGTAGAGTCAACCCATTACCATTCATTAGGATCATTAATATGCTCTCAAAATACCACAGCATGTCAGCAGGATCTGTGCCTCCTCGTAGCTTTCTATTGATGTTTACCCATGTATCCTGAAGACAAGGCAACATTTCTCATTCTAGGGCCCATCAATCACTGCTAAAATGTAGCAGCGTGCTGCCTTTTGTGATTATGGACCCTGTAACAGCAGTAAGTAACAGGACATCCTCAAATCCGGAAACTGATGGACACACAAGCAAAGGCACTGTGAGCTGAAGCGCTGGTGAGCATATTTATTATATCCCAAAAATAAACAAAACACTTGTACAAAACAATGCTCACAGAGCCAAATAAAAGTGCATGCAAAATCAAATCAGATCACAAAAATAATCCCTTCACCCAAAACAAGTATCCCTTCACCCAAAACAATTGTTCTTTTTTTAAAAATCTTTCTCCTTCACTCGCTCCCTCTTGTTCCTCCTCTTTAAACACCCACCATGTTCAGCAAACACTGCAGGTTTTTATACATTTAGACATCTCCAGATTAGCAAACACTCAGTCTTAATGACCGCATTCTGCACAAGACTTTTATATCTGCGTGGTCGACAGCCAAACTGTTAATAATTGATTTGCTGCTGACCACGCATTCTCACAAGATGTCTGGCAGAGACGAACTGCTAACATTGCCTCTGCCAGACCACATTTAAACTAGACCCATAACACATTCAATCACCCATGCTACATAAGCCCAAACAATACATTTAAATAATAATACCTTTATCAGCAGGGCTCTTCACAGACCCTATTCACAAAGTTTTAACTTGTTTCATCACATATATCTGAGTAAAATACTGTTTGAAATTCTCAAGACTCTTCTTGGCCGATAATCAACAAGCCATCGGAGGTCTAGAACCGTTTTGTGAATATAAAACTATATTTTATTAATAAAAAATATACTTTGTTAAAGGCTATTCAGTGTTATATATCAACATCTAAATAACCAGTACAGTAAACTCCACTTATAGGAAGACCTCCTAAGAGAACACTTCAGCTTAGGGAACAACCTTGTGGTGAAACAGAATTTTCCCATTAAACACTCTGCTAAAGGAACAGGATTTTTGCTTACAAGAACACCTTTTTGGCACAGTTAGCGATTTTTTGCTAACTGAATGTAAACTGATACAGTACTGTTTTGCAATCTGACATCTCATCATCATCAAACTCAAAATCAAATGGGTAATCCAATCTTTTCAAAATTGACTTATCATTTTGAGAGTAATTGAGCTGCTGCTGCATTTTTTACTTGTATAGGGTGCTGTGTTAATAACCATTATGTGAAAATGAATTCTTGTTATCAAAATTACTGTTTGAGCCACTGCTGCAATTTTGCCATATGTGGGGGTGCTTTGTTAAATTTAGTTTGTCAATTAGTTTATTAACATTAGGTTGTCAGTTAGTTTATTACTATAGTTTACTATAGTTTATCAGTTTGTGAGTAACTGCAGAGACACGTGTGTTTCCAGCGAATTACAGTTGTTAAATAGTTGAAATCATTGATTGCTCAGGTAAATCAGGCTGCAATTAAAAATAGTAATTTAGATTTAATTTGTGTGCTTGACTGTGTTGAATTGGGAGGTTGATTAGAAACGTGGGTTAAGTATACGGCTCCAGGCCGACAGGATAGTATAAATTGGCAATCAGTGTCTTAGAACGCCAGCCGTGCTAAGCGCCAGCCAGTCTAGGGGTCCGAAGTCCAACGGCAGTCTGAGCTGTGGCAGTTGAAGCAAGGACAGGTGTCACAACCAGTGTTGTAATCGGGTCACAAGAATTGGGACTTGAGTCGAGTCACTGGGGGGTAAGACTTGAGTTGAGTTTAGTCTTTGACACGCCAGGATCGAGTAGAGTCCAGTCACAGAGTTTGCGTGAGTTGAGTCGAGCTACCTATGTAGCTCGAGTCAATTCGAGTCACTAGTTCTGACAGTTCGAGACAGATTCATTTTACAGGAGATTAAAAATCTACAAGTAAAAAGAAAAGAACATTTCAATTACAAATACAAAATTGAGATGCACAGTAATGTGCTCATACTTGCCCCAATGATGTTCACCTTTAAAGGTCCACGGTTTCTGCCTTGTGTTTTGACTCCATTTCAGTGAATTCACGATTCATTGGCCTTTTTATAAGCAGGTTTTGTTATTGACCGTACAGAGGCCCTTTCACTTATTCTCAATTGGGTTGGATGTACAGTAATGGATTCCACAAAACAAAATAATGCATTTAACCATTTATTTACAATTTTACTGATGGCAGCCTGAGTATTTTTCATCTTTTATCAACAGTGAAACTCCTTGATAGCTTTTTTCAGATACCTTAACCATATGAAAGGAAATTTTGTGGCATTTCATTTGATATTTGATATAGAGATCTTGCTTCTAAGCTTAAAAGCTACAAAGAAAAACAGTCCATGTAATGCATTGCATACTCATACATATATGCTCCAGTTCAAAATCAATAAACTCAAACTAATTTACAGAAAGAAATGGAACTTGAAAGACTAAGAGTTATAATGCATATAATAATGTGTGTTAGAAAATACCGTAAAGTAATTTTCATTATTTTCAGATAATTTTGGTTGTTCACTGATGCATTTAAAAAAATATTTCACATAGAACACATCACACCATCATTTTTTTAACCACCTATACTTAGTATAATAAAATCCTATTTGTTTGTCAAAACAAAATCACCAATGTTGTTAAAATGTGCAAACATAATAAAAAAGACCAACACAGATTTAAATGATTTTAGACACAGTTTAATTGAGTTTTGCATTCCTCAGTGCCGGTAGGATGCAGGCTGCTTATCTCTCTCACTATCTACTCCACAGTGAACTCGACAAGGGCAGGTACTCTAGATTTACCTTCCATGATGCTGACAGTCTTCTCATTGTCTCTATGTTGTTACATGTTCCTCTCACTCATAAAGAGGCAGAACTTGTATACATCAGAAGAAGGTCTGCGGCTATTGAAAATGAAACTGATGTGTAATTTATTTTATCATAAAGACAATGTGTGCGTTCACGGAGATCATTCTTAGAAGATCATTGGCAAAATTGGTCAGATTCTGCACAGAGTCTGCGCAGAATGATCTCTGTGAACGCACCCTATGACTCAAGTCAGGTGAAGACTTTTGGGCCGGGACGCAAGTCGAATTTTTTGAGCACTGACTAAAGTCATTACAACTCTGTTAGTAACTGCAGGCTTTTGTTGAATTTTAGAAGTATCGCTGTAAACAAAAAAATGACGATGAAAACACAGCTTAAAATGCCTACAAGGTGACTCAATTACAGGAGAACTATCCTGGCCATAACACTCCCAAACTTGTATATTACAGCATCAAAGTTTATTGAACTGGTTAAAAGTGTGTTCGATGGAGAGAATCGCTAAGTTAGAGCAATAGCGACTGCAGGATTTAATTCCTGGCTGGGCCCCAAATTTTCACGGACGGACTGGCTATCACTTAATGACGTAAATGTAATGACGTAATTACCAACATGCACACTGAGGACACTCTATACTGTCAGAAATAGCATCATATTCTCCAAGAACGCACACGCTACCAAAACATTTAGACAGTCGGAAATCCGACCTACCACCAACAGGCATAGAAGCACAAATTCCGTGACGTTAGCGAGCTGCAAATCACTACCACACATAAAGAAAATGAAAATTTCTGACAAAAGCTCTCAAACGTGCATTCGACTTCCCAAAGTGAGCTTAAATTTAAAAAGCTCTCATACAGTGACTAAAAGTGAATACACAAGCATAGCTACGGTTTACTGCAAAGTTGGCTAAATGTTCTGTATTATTATATTTCTTAGCAGATGCTCTTATCCAGGGCGACTTACAATTGTTACAAGATATCACATTATTTTTTACATACAATTACCCATTTATACAGTTGGGTATTTACTGGAGCAATCTAGGTAAAGTACCTTGCTCAAGGGTACAAAAGCAGTGTCCCTCGATCCTCCAGTTAGGAGCCCAGAGCCCTAACCACTACTCCACACTGCTGCCCTATTTAAGTAATTAGATAGTTAATGACAAATGTAAAAAATAACTAAACAGCAGCTGCACAAGCTGGTTGCTTGTGTGCCTTGCAATGAAAGAAAAAGTGTATGCTATTGACGCGCTGTAATTTCGATACTATAGTATCGAAGACGTAAGATCTCATATCTGAGCCGTCCAATCACCAGTCTTTTTTACCTTTTATACAACGGTACTGGGGTGGGTAGGACGGATATATATTTTTGAACCACAAGGATAAGCTAGACTTGCCTCAGCGGATTACATTCTGATACAGTTTGGTATGAAATGTTTTTAATTGTCAATCGCTCCGCTCCATAACTGGGTGGGTCCATGAGCAAAATGGGTGGGCCCAGGCCCCTCAGGCCCAAACGTGATGCCGCCCCTGAGTTAGAGAGACGTTCTTGTATAATTAAAGACCTCAAGTAGTTCTTCACCAGTTTCAACTTACTGAAGCTCCGATCACAAGACGCTACCTTGATGGGGAGAGTAAAATAAATACACAAAGCTAGTTCAGTGTTGGGATAAGTGGCTGTGACAGGGATGGCTGAGTAGTGACGTCAGGCCAGAAGCAGAAAGAAAAACAAACACAGTACTGCAGGGCAAAAAGACGCTGTGGTGCAGTTTATTTTCAAACAGAAATAAATGAAATATTTAAACAAAACACACTGTTCACAGATTAAAAATAAAAGTTTAAACAAAACAAAATCACAAACACAAAAACTGAACACACAGGCCAAGCTGGGCAGATCGCTTTCACTGATCCTATGTATTTATTTAATTAATTTATTTGATTATTTATTTATTTTAGTTTAGTTTTCAAACCGGTCTCGCTCTCGTTCCTCCTCCGAACACACACCCAGAGCAGGGAGAACTGCAGGCTTTTATATTAGTGACCGAAGGATTAACTAGCTATCAATTATCTGATACTAGCAGGGCTTTGCCCTGCCCTTTTTAATAATGTGCAGGGCTCTCTTCTGCTGCCCTGCTATAGCGGCACTCAGACACCACTGGTGGATGAAGTTCAAGCAGTCACAATTTCAATTGCATGCAAATCCTTAGGGTACTTAATTTCCAAGTCAGTCATACATAAAGAGGCATGCTTGAGAGGGCAGGTCCGGTAAGGAACTCAAAGTCCGAGGAGATCTCAGACAGTGTCTCATATCGCCACTAAAGTTGTGCAATAAGCCTGTCAGTAACCCTATTTAACTGTATTTTGAAAGCATGCTCAGCAGTGATTTTTAAACCTTTGTCGTGGGCTTCCAGTTTTCTTACATTCCATTTCCTTTTTTCTGGAAATTCTGCAGAAAGACAAATGGATTGAGCACGGTTAGCTGCATCCTTCGTTATTGGATCTACCCCTTCATGATGCATATGTTGCAGTCCGTTCAACAAACTGCTTATCAGTTTTGCAGCTTGGTCAACAGATAAGCATTTGGTTTGCAAAGCTTGGCTGACACAGTCGATATTACTTAAAATTCGGTCCCACATAAGCAAAGTGCAAATTAATTTGAAATTGATTTGCAATATGAGGCTTTCTTCGAATATTTTGTGCAAAGCCTGGAGAACACCAGACAGTTGCTAATGTAAGGGATTGTTGGCACGGGCTTTTGACGACCACCTGGTGTCACTGTGACCTTCATTACATAGGTGCTTAATATGTGTTATGAAACATGAATTTACATTTCCGACTCTTTTATAGTGAATAAACAAATAAACAATCCTGCACACCGCAGGGGAAGTGAATGACAAATATGCCATAATAACAAATGTTGTTAGTTTGTGTAGAACCAGGTTCTACATTTGTTTTTCAAGTTCAGAGGTGCAAGCAATCTTCAGACTATGCTAGGGGTGGCGCTGACAGCTGTGTGAAAACATTGAGAACTGCAAAACAAAAATTACTACTCTAATGGCAATGCATTTCAGTCATTTTTCTACCCTGCACGGCTTTGTGCCCAGGGCAGCTGCCTCACTCTCCCAGCTGTAGTTACAGCCCTGGGTTTAGCCAGCTCACAGAGAACAAAGAGACAAATCTTCTATGAAACCCATCATCTCAGACGAGTCTTCATGTTTGGCATTGAGATTATTATGTTACACTGGGATGACTACCTTGAAGGCATACTGTATGTAACCAGTAGCTGAATATATGTGCAAATGTCTATACTCCTCTGTGGTGAAAGAGCTGTACATTTTTATTAAAAACTAATTTCCCTGAAGTATAACCTTTTGCCTGTTTATTTGTTTCAGTCTGTTCAGCCTATTCATTTTAATGTATTATTCCTTTACAACATTTTTTTTTTTTTTTACTGACAGGTATTCTGTACTTTTTGTTTTCCTACAGATGCATTTTTTTCTTTTTAACGGTTTATTGTTTTTCAATACCAATCAAACAATACATCAACCACTGAAAGCAACTGCAAGGGTTTCTAGAAAGAAAGAAAAAAAGAAAGAAAGAAAGAAAAAAAAGAAAGAAAAAAAAGAAAGAAAGAAAGAAAGAAAGAAAGAAAGAAAGAAAAAAAAAAAAAAAAAAAAGAAAGAAAGAAAGAAAGAAAAAAGAAAAAAGAAGTGACAGATTTAGTAATTCATTAATGAGGTTTGTGTAGATTAAGAGGTTTATGGAAGTGATTGGAAGTTTATGGAAGATTAAGTTGATCGAATGTGCTAGGAAGGGTTGCCAGCCCTGATAACACTCAGTGGATCCCCTAAGAGTAAATATTATCTTCTCCAATTTAGGGAAATACATAAGATCCCTGAGCCAGTGAACGTATGAGGGCGGGCAGCCTGCTTCCTACCAAGCAAAATCAGCCGTCAGGCCAATGGGACTGCGAAGCCTACATATTTTTTACTTAAATTTTTTTCAGTTCCTGTTTACTGCAGCACATGGTATGGAAGCAATGCTGTTAAATCATAGCGCCTCCTAAAAATGCAAGTTCATGAGGGTCTTCGACAGTCTCAAACCAGCTTCTTAAAGTAGCTTTGAACCCAACCTGCTCACTTTGCCCATATGTGTGATTAAACGGTCTCCTTAATAAAGCAATAGGGCAAAGTAAAAATATAAGTACGGATGAGCTGTGAGTTCCTTTGTTAACAGTGCAGTGTATTTCCACCAGTCTGATTTCCATGGCAACCTCTTCAATGAAGGGTCACTTTGGTGGATAAAAATATGCTTTCTTGCTCATACTTATTATAAAGTGGGATCCATCTACATGTGTATTCTCTCTTATTGTCTTCTTCTTTTACAATACAGATACTTCAAGGTATTGATACTTTCAGTATTGCTACAACCGTGCATTGATACAATTCTGCACCCAGACCTTGTAATGAATTGGCTTCTCAGACCATTATATTGAATGGAAATGCAAGAGCTGGATGCAAACTGCAAACCATATGGTTCAAAGACGAACGTCTTATAATTCAACTGAGTACCTGTCTTATGCTGATATCTGTATTATTAAAAAAAAAAAAAAAAGTATAATATCTGATATTGGCACAGTGTTGAACTCGATCTTAAACTAGTCCTGTTCAATTTCAATCAGGAGCAAAACATGATAGTAGTTTTTTTTTTTTTTTTTTTTTTTTTTTTTTTATTGAGACTGAGCTGGGCACCAGGAAGATGCTATCTAATGAGTTCCCACGAAAAATACACTATAAAAAATACCTTTGCGTGATGGCCAGATTGGATAGTTGACTACAGATGGGACCAGCAGTCGGCCGACTCAGTTCGAGTTACAGATATACTGAATGCTGAGTGGTTTACTTGTACAGCAACACATTGCCATCAATGGATGATGTCTCAGTTTTCTAGATATTTGTGACATTTGTTGGTACAACTGCTTCAACTGTGTTCCAATTAGTGCTGTTTTTTCATGTTTTATTAATTTCATTTTACGGTGTTGTTTTTAGCAATTTTTGAGTTTTATGTAAATCATTTTTTTTTTTTTTTTTGTGTGCTTTTGCTTTTTATAAACTGTATTAAATGATTGTTTTCGGTTATTTTCCAAAATGCTTCGGTGTGTTTTTTTTTTTTTTTTTTTCTGTCAAAATATGTATAGTATATCACCAGTACTTGCACACTTAAGTTGTACCTTATTTCCTTTGGGCTCTTCCATAAAGTATTCCTTATGGTCAAGGGCACATTCTTCTCGGTTTTTTGTGTGTAGGCATTTTTTTACATTTTACATGCAATTTTGTTTCCAATCCTCTGTATCTTAACTGTAACACAGCTTTAAACCCCGCGAACATGCTTCTATTCCTAATTGCAATCTCGTTTTAAATCTCGCAAGCAGAGGCTCCAATAGAAATGTAGGGTTTGTTGGAGTTTAAAAACGAAAATCAGAAACTCCAAGTATAATGAACAAAGATAAAAGCATGCCAAGCGCAAATACAAATTAACTACGAAAATGCTTTTTGAGGAACAGAAGTACTGAAAAAGAAAATAAAAAGCATAAAATGGATCTCCCTTTCTAAAACCATGTTGACTGTCTCCCAGTACCCTGTTACCATATAGGTAATTTTCCATTTTGGATCTTATTATAGTTTCCATAAGTTTGCATATAATAGAAGTCAGGCTTACTGGTCTGTAGTTACCTGGTTCAGTTTTGTTCCCTTTTTTGTGGATCGGTATTACGTTTGCAATTTTCCAGTCTGTCGGTACCACCCCTGTGTCAAGAGACTGCTGCATGATCTTGGTTAGCGGTTTGTAAATTACTTCTTTCATTTCTTTGAGTACTACTGGGAGGATCTCATCCGGCCCAGGGGATTTGTTTATTTTAAGAGCTCCTAGTCCCTTTAACACTTCTGCCTCAGTTATGCTGATGACATGTGGGGCATGTTGTCAGTATCTTCCTTTGTAAAAACTTGTGAAAAGTAATCATTTAACATATTTGCTATTTTTTTTTCTTCATCTACGATTTTGCCATTTGTATCTCTTAAACATTTAATCTCCTCTTTGAATGTTCTCTTGCTGTTGTAATATTGGAAAAACATTTTGGAATTGGTTTTAGCTCCCTTAGCAATGTTCATTTCTATTTCTCTCTTGGCCTTTCTAACTTCCTTTTTGACTTGCGTTTGCAGTTCTGTGTACTCTTTCTGTGTACTTTCTTTTTGGTCCTTTTTTAATGCTCTGTAAAGTGCCTTTTTTCGCTGAATATTTTTTTTAATTGATCTATTAAACCATTTTGGCAATTTAGTTTTACATTTAGATTTGTCTACTTTAGGGATATAATTGTTTTGCGCCTCTAGTACTACATTTTTGAAGAACAACCATCCTTCTTCTGTGGGTGTTTTCTCTATTTTACTCCAATCTACTTCTGTTAGTCTCTGTTTCATACCTTCATAGTTTGCTTTTCTAAAATTGTAAACCTTAGCTTTAGTCTTTACTTTTGGGGATTTAAAAAACACTTCAAATGAGACCATGTTGTGGTCTGAGTTTGCCAGTGGTTCTCTGACCTCTGTTTTAGTTATTCTATCTTCGTTATTTGAAAAGACTAAATCAAGGCATGCCTCCCCTCTAGTGGGTGCCTTCACAAATTGTGTTAGGAAGCAGTCATTTGTCATTTCCACCATTTCTATTTCATCCTTCGCGCTACCCACCGGGTTTTCCCATTTTATTTGGGGGAAGTTGAAATCCCCCATTAGTATGGCTTCTCCTTTGCTACACACATTTCTAATGTCATTGTATAACAGATTATTGTGCTCACCGTCTGAATCTGGCGGTCTATAGCATGCTCCTATTATTATGCCTTTTGAATTTTTGTCTGTTATTCTGACCCATATTGATTCGGTTTTATTTTCTTTGTCCAGGTTTAACACCTGGGCTTCAAGACTGTTTCTTATGTATAGCGCTACCCCTCCTCCTCTTCTGTCCTGCCTGTCTTTCCTATACAGTGTATACCCACAAATATTATATTCGTCCCCATCACTCTCAGATAACCACGTTTCTGTAACACCTATCACATCATAGTTACCTGTTAGTGCAGTAGCTTCAAGTTCTAGAATTTTGTTTCTGATACTTCTAGCATTTAGATAAAAAAATTTATTGGTTGTCTTACCTCCAATAGAAATGTAGGGTTTGTTGGAGTTTAAAAACGAAAATCAGAAACTCCAAGTATAATGAACAAAGATAAAAGCATGCCAAGCGCAAATACAAATTAACTACGAAAATGCTTTTTGAGGAACAGAAGTACTGAAAAAGAAAATAAAAAGCATAAAATGGAACTTCTTTCACACCCATTTACATTTTTCATTAAAGTCAATGCATCTGGAATCTAGTGCTGGCTGGCTAATCGTCTTTTGAAGCCTGTGATAAACTTTTTCTTCATAAACACTTAATAAAATGAAAAAGAAAAGAGCCAAAAGGTTAATGAGAACAATATTTTCTTTGCAAATCTTTTGACTGCAAGATTCTACTTTGACCTGTTTGAAATCTGCTTAGTTATTTAATGAACTGAATAATGAGTGCCTTTTTACAGAATTTGGTGTAATTCTTTAATTTAAAAATAAATAAATAAATAAATAAATAAATAAATACGATAGAGGGGCAAAAAAATACACATGATAGGATGACACCATTCCTGACAAAGCAGCAAGTGCAATTAACCAAAGAACAATTTTCTTAGTATGGAAGCTGCAAGGGAATGATGAATTAGATGCCAAACACCCACCAACCATCTTCAGCCCAGCCTATAAATGCATTCTACCGGAAATATTTCTTTCTAAATATCCGCAGAGCCTTGGCTGATGAAGTGAGAATTACTGCGTAGAACAAATGTGGTACTTTTTATATCCACAAGCAGCAGAGAGCAGAAGCAGATGCTTTTATTTTATTTTTTA
Organism: Polyodon spathula; assembly: GCF_017654505.1. Classification (NCBI taxonomy): domain Eukaryota; kingdom Metazoa; phylum Chordata; class Actinopteri; order Acipenseriformes; family Polyodontidae; genus Polyodon; species Polyodon spathula. The sequence continues at coordinate 5,136,848 of NC_054564.1, read as the reverse complement.
TTTGGGTATACAGTTTTTTTTAAGTATAGCACTGTGGATTAAACTGCATCTTTCTGGTAATGCTTTATAACTCAGTTAGGATGAGGTTGTATAATGCACTGGTGAGACCGCACTTAGAGTACTGTGTCCAGTTCTGATCACCAGAGTACCAAAGGGACATTATGGATTTGGAGAGAGTCTTCCTCTCGTTATTAATTTTCGTATGTTCTTCTATAACATCATATCAAATATGCAATGTATTCAACACATACCACATAGCTGGTGCAACAACACATTTTACTGTGTCAATAAGTTTAGCTTAAGAGATCTGTAACTTCCTTCGATAACAAACAAATGTTCTAAAAATAGATACAATTATATTCAAGCAACTATACTGTTCGAATCGAGATTGTGCTCCATTTGTGTTTAAATAATTTTACATTTCCTGGATAAGTATGTGACGAGGAAAAAGAGGTTTGGAGCTGTAAATCTCTCTCCTGACCCAAGAGGGCGCTAAGCAGAGATACTTGCACGCCTGTTCCAAGATCGGCCAGCTTGAAGGTTGCTGCTCAGAGGAAGCAAAGTGATGTGCTATGACGGCTCTTAAAAAAAAAAAAAAAAAAAGAAAAAAAAATCAAGAGGAGTGGCTTATGTTTGAAACATAACCTGAGGAACCCAGCACTACAGCAGGGATCAATCAATCAGGTTTAAAGCTTCTGTATAGCAATAGGATCCTGGAGTCTCCACCATTGATCTAATAATAGGACTGTTCATGGCTTTTTTACATATTGTTAAAGAGGGGAATGCACTCCAGAGGCTTGCATGCACTTTATAATATACAGTAGTAATATTTAGATCTGCCACTGTTTATATCAATTGAATAGAGCGCACTAGATCTTGGCTATCCACATGCACTGAGGATGGCACTAAATGGATTCTACTAAGCTTGTGGGTAACACTTGACATTATGTGTCTTTAATTATTGTGTATTTACATAGTAAATACATGTGAACTTAAACATAATTACATTTATTTTATGCATAGTTACAATGTACTTAACACATAAATCTCTTTGCACAATATATGAAAGTACACAATTTCATCAGAAAATTGGGGTTTATATCGTGCAAAAAAAGATTTACATGCTAGTATCAGGGATCCTCGTTTTCTGCAATAAAAAAAATAAATTCTCTGATAAAAAAAATAATAACAAATCGACGTTATTCCGCAGTTTAAATAGAAGGCTAAAATTGATGTTCACATCGATCACTAAGATTGGTTTTGTATGTAACTACCCTGGAATGCAAAGAATCTTACAGAGTTCAGTCTACAGTCATTCATGTCCATAGGAAACATTCTCACACCGATAACCTCAGTCTAAACTACTGTTCTGTTCCGTCTCATTTTATATATATATATATATATATATATATATATATATATATATATATATATATATATATATATATATATATAAGCAGCGTCTGAGAGAGCAAGGATAGGACTGCCCAAAGCAAACGTATAAAATGTATTCGTTACAAAGAAAAAAGAAAGAAAAAAATATATACACTGCTGTGCAAAAGTCTTAAGACACATTCAGGAGTTACAATATATATCGATGTTATGAGCATCAACAATTTACTCAAAGCCTCTACTAGTGTTTTCCACTATCATAACAACTTTGACTTATTAATAAGCTTAGTTTGGGTGAGAAAAAAACAAACTTGTAATTTAGCAATCTTTAATTCACATTGATCAGAATCAAATAATTGCAAATTATTTGAATGAATAATTGCAAAGCGTATGACATTGTTTTAGATTTCCCACATAAAAGATTAATTCTCAAATTGAATGCAGTAGGGATTCAAGGAAACACATGTACATGGATTAGGGAGTGGTTAACATGTAGAAAACAGAAAGTACTGATTAGAGGAGAAACCTCAGAATGCAGTGTGGTAACCAGTGGAGTACCACAGGGATCAGTATTAAGTCCTCTGCTATTCCTAATCTACATTAATGATTTAGATTCTGGTGTAGTAAGCAAACTTGTTAAATTTGCAGGTGACACAAAAATGATCTTGACAAGATTCAGAACTGGGCAGACACATGGAAAATGTCATTTAATAGAGAAAACTATAAGGTACTGCATGCAGGAAATAAAAATGTGCATTACTAATATCATATGGGAAATAGTGAAATTGAAGAAGGACTCTATGAAAAAGACCTAGGAGTTTTTGTTGACTCCTAAAAATGTCTTCATCTAGACAATGTGGGGAAGCTATAAAAAAAGGCTAACAAGATGCTCGGATACATTGTTAAAAGTGTTGAATTTAAATCAAGGGAAGTAATGTTAAAACTGTACAATGCATTAGTAAGACCGCATCTAGAATATTATGTTCAGTTCTGGCCATCTTGCTACAAAAAGGATATTGCTGCTCTAGAAAGAGTGCAAACAGCGACCAAAATTATTCTGGGCTTAAAAGCATATGCAGACAGACTAAAAGAACTGAATCTATTCAGTCCTGAACAAAGAAGACTACGCGGCGACCTGATTCAAGCATTCACAATTCTAAAAGGTATTGACAATGTCGACCCAAGGGACTTTTTCGACCTGAAAAAAGGAACAAGGACCAGGGGTTACAAATGGAGATTAGACAAAAGGGCATTCAAAACAGAAAATAGAAAACAGAAAATTAACTTTTTTACACAGAGAATTGTGAGGGTCTGGAACCAACTCCCCAGTAATGTTGTTGAAGCTGATATCCTGGGATCCTTCAAGAAGCTGCTTGATGAGATTTTGGGATCAATAAGCTACTAACAACCAAACAAGCAAGATGGGCCAAATAGCCTCCTCTCGTTTGTGAACTTTCTTATGTTTTTATGTTCAAAAACTTGCGATCACAACAACTCAAAGTAAACTATACATGAGCAGCTAATATGAAGTGTTTTAGCTACAGTAATCCATCACATTTACCCACTTGTTCTCAACAGGGGAGGGGGGCAAAATAATCCAAAGGGGGCATGAGAAGTGTCCAAAAAACAAACAAATGTAAAGAGTTTTTCTTTTCTTCTTTATTTAAAATGTATAAGTGACATGACGTTCTGTAGATGGTGCAGGTTGATTCTATGGTAGTATTGAAGCAGGTTGATTCTATGGTAGTATAACCCCCCGCCCCCAAAAAAAAATGTCTAAGACAGATTTTGTCACAATATATTACTATAATATTAAGGTTTGCCTCTGTAAAAGTAAAGTGGTAATAGCTAATAATTTGCATATTCGTCCATGTTTTACAGATCTGCGGGCAAATGTTGACAATTAAGGTTGAGACTTGGCATTAACTTAGAAATCCTTACATTTGAGGACAAATACCAATAACTGCTAACACCTTTACAAAATAACAATAATAATAACAATAACCATACTGGTTTTCTCCAGAGCTTCCTTCTTAAATCTACTGTTAGGTATGAAAGGTTTGAGGAAATAAATAGAGATATTTAAATAATACCAAATTATATTTCATACTTCTGCTATAGCTTTTTTAATAACTTAAAATGTCAAAACTGCCAAGGAAAGTGACAAGTGAAAATCTTTGGAGGACTGTCGACTGCTTGCACTTTCCTATTCATGAATACATTTGTAGTCTTGCTACCTAATTTTTCTCTCGTCTTCTTTCAACGTGTTGTTTTTGAAACCTTGTGAATGTAGGCTGGCTTGCAGATTAAACAGGCTGTAGAATAAATATCGTACCTGGAGAAAAATACAATTTCGTATTCTCTGTTGATCAATCTTCAGATAAAACATTGGCAGCACAAATCCTTTTTTCATGGGTGCAGTGGGAGCATTCAGGTGCAAACAAGGATCTGGTGACTTCATATTCCAGCTGTTAATCAAAACGCTTGACATTTAACTATATGCACCAGCGCATGACAGAAAAATGAATAATCACGTCTCACCAGCAACTTCCTGCCAGTACTCTCACTGCTGCTATCTGACATCTCCACCAGATGCCAGCTTAATACTGAGAAGAGCACCCTGCTGGCTGACAGTCAGTTGATTAATATTACAAATTCAACCACGAATATACTTGTCAGAGTTTCTTTTTCTTTATTCTTGCTTTACACAGAAATCTCAGGAGACAAATGCTCATACAAGGCAGATAAATCACACTCTGCTGATCAAAGCTTGATGTCTGGTTAATCAGAATGGAATGGCTACTGATTAGTTGGAGGTAACGTTAGGCTTCTCCACAGCCTCACTAGCAAATATCCCTCTTTCCCGGGTCTGTGTTTATTGAAACTAATGGAGCATATGATCTAAAACAGAGGATCTTTATTCATTTGAGTGCCCCTAAAAGTCTTCAGTGAAGAGCTAAACATGTGTTTTAAATCATCTCTCAGAGGTGGGAAAATTTCAGAGCATCAATCTAAGAGCCCTTCTGTCATAATTTATGAATATGAACAAAAACAAACATGGCATCTAATGTAAAGGCTTGTAAACATGGATAAATATTGTACTATGTAAAAATGTACTATGAAGTGTTAAAAGATTATAAAATATGGCAGGGGTTTAAATTGAATGTGAGGTGAAAACGTGTAGTTGAGAATCATAGAAGACTGTGGGGTCTATTTACTTGATCTAAACAGTGGTGTATCTAATAACTGCCACCGAGATAACTTGTGTTTCTTTATACAACGGTATGGAGAAACCTTTTCAGAGCCTTTATCAAAAGTATCAATAGTTTCCTCAAAACACAATTGGATTCAAACAAGCAGGAAAGCAATATGTATGAATTCCTGTCTGTGAATAAATGCAGTTTCATTCCCAAAACCTGGGAGTTCTTCCTTTTATTTATCCTTCTCGACAGCACACAGTTCTAGCAGCTGTTAAACTAAGGACATTCAACCAGAAGCACCCTCAGCTGTTATTATTGCATTCAATATCCCCTGGTTTCCGGTATTGGCGTTCCAAAAAATGTGAGTAGCGGTACTTTTTATTGGGAATAATGACAAGCTTTGTGTGCATAGATTATGTTTAGTGTTGGTGCTTCATCTCATATTCAAGGCCAGAGTGCGTTTCACAACTCTTGTTTATACAGAATAAATGCAGTGGTTGCATAAGTGCCAGGTATGCGAGATTTTTGGTGGTGTCCAAAGGTCAGGGGGCAGATTCCCCTATACTTGGGGCTAGGAGAAAACATTGAAAATAATCTCTTAAAAGCCTTGTTTTCAAGTCACTCAGTCTGATCGAGTATAAACAGTAACTTAGATAGAGTTGTTTTTAAACTAGCAGCATAAACGGAATAACTGCAAATAAAATAATAAGGTACATAGTAATGAATCTCAATTACCATAAATAACATACAAATAAAATCAATAAATAACCAAAATATGCATGAATTACGTTCTAATGATTGACTGCATAGACACATCTAAAGTAAGACTTTAGTCATCATTTGTAACTTGGATTATAAATTAAATCGCTTCTCAAACATATAAAGATATTTGAAAAAAAAAAAAAAAAAAAACAATTTATAAAATCTACCATTTCATACTCTATTCTTATTGTGCATTTTACATGGACAGGTGTGGGTACTATAGTAGACAGTTAATATTCTTAAAAGCAATAAGGCAAGAGTCTGCCCAAAACTGTGCCGTTTATTGAAGGTATATGATTAACTTAACAAATGTAACAATTGCGTTTATTTTAACATATAATACTTTTTCAATATCCATCTCTGAAAACGATAGAGATGTACACGTTACTATAAACTACCAATAATTACTCGCATTTCATTGAATTTAAGGTTCATAAATCGAGGTTGGCTAATTTGTACCTGAATTGTGCTTGTAACCTTGCCGGTTCAGTTAAATATCATAATTTAGAAAGGGGAAACATTTAAATAGTCATAACTTTTGCTAAATTTTTGTGACTGTATTTTGATTTCCCGTTATTTTTACATTTCTTTAGACACCTACTATGTCGGGATGCGACTTTGGTTAGACATCGCAAACAGTTTAATTTTCTTAGGGGTTTTCTACCTGGGTTATTCTGTGCATGATGATTTAAGAATAAAAATGTTTGCATCTTTGTACTCGTGGTAATTTTAAATCAAGAGGATGTGAAATTATCTTAAATCTCATGTTTTCTTTAAGCTAATTTAAAGTGGCCTTTTTTTCCCTTTTCTTTGCTGCAGGCTTTGTGCTAACCACCCTTCCCCTTGTAATTAAATCTCACTGGACGGATTTGATTCATGAGCGTCTGGCGTATTCAAAGTGTTAGCTAGATCGTTATCACCAGGCAAAGTCATGCATATTAGATTATATTTAATTAAATTCTGTTAACATATATAATATCCACAACATTTGCAATGGATTTGTGATAACAAAGTCCGTATGACCTACACAGGACACCAAAATAATTAAGCCAACAAACCTGGAGAAAATGAAAACTACAGAATTAGTGGATAATCAAGCATTTACACTCAGGCTGTCTAAGAATAAGTACAACAAATATGTGCAATAACTATTCAAAGCAAAAAATAACACGACGAAAGAAATGAAAGTGCTTTATTATTCGTCATCCAATAGAAGCCCCCCTCAAGTCAGCAGCCGACGATTATTCGCTGATGAATAATAAAGCCAAATAAAAAGAATATGTGTGGTTTGGGTTACCGCACCGACCCTAAATATGTTTTGCTGGTGAAAACGGGCTACACTTTTCGCTATCAATCTGAAAAACTGACCACTGTGCGCAGCCACGTTTTCGCCCATGCGATTTTCCAGAAGCCGCGGAGCAAACAAAATCTTCGGTTCATATGAAATGTTGGGATTTGAGCAGCACGGCAATAGTTGTTTTTTTCACTATTGTTTGAAAAACACGACCACAGAAAAAAAAATTATAACCAGAAACATCAATTAAAAAAAAAAAAAAAAGATAATCTGAAACGTCATTTCCTCTGCTCTCTGGATAAACAGTAGCCTACTGAAATTGACGTGTCAACTAGTTTTTAAAGGGCAATTGCATTTTAATTTTGTCACGTAACATGTGTTGATTCAGTTATGACATTATTAAAATAAACTATGTAAAAATGAGTATAATTGCTGACCTTGTTTTCCTTCCAAAACTGACAAACTAAACAACAGCACACAACATACTATACTGTATGTAAAAAAGGGCACAAGTGTAAGGCTAATATTGTCAGTTTATTTATGCTTTCGTTTTTATTTGTGCCCTGCAGTTTCATTGTCTTTTTTAATGGCTTAGGATGCAGTAATCATATTTATTCAATTGGGTGTATGCTATTAGTGTGTATGCTATATTGTGGACATTTTGAGGACTTCTCTTATTTGAAAGAATGAAAGAGTTGCTATATTGTATTGTGACTAACTGTGCTGTGTCAAAGGACACTGTATCATTTTGAGAGATGTCCGCCAGTGTGTGGGCGGAATATCCTCCAGTTTTAAATAATCATTGTGTAATCCTAAACATTTTTAAACCATACATTTAGTGTATGTAAAATAGCTGTTTTTTTTTTTTTTAATTGGGACCAATTAGGAATGAATATTCAGATTATTTTTCAAATGGTTTCATGTGGGTACATGAGCATTAACATCTTTGAAAATCCAATATTGCACTGAATAAAGCCTTGCAGCCAAATATTTCTCAAGAATAGGCAAGGATAGCCCTCAGTTTAGAGCGTGAGTCCTTTTCTTTATTCCTGGCTGGGAACCATCCAGAGAAAATCTACCCAACAGGGAGATTAGCAGCATTTTCTACTATTAATTGTAATTATTATCCTGATTATTGATAACCTAAAACTTAGTTCCAGTCTTTACATAGTATATATTTTTACATGCAAATAAACTTTTTCTCATCCAACTAACAGTATGATTTTTCAAGCAGGTAGGCAATTCCAGTATGTTGGATTGTTAGTGAACTTGCAAATAAATTACCTACCTGCTTAAAAAGGCATACTGTAGGCTGGATGGAAAAATGTTAATTTGCATGTAAAGAATTATATTATGTGAAGCTTGGATGCAAGTTCACTAATAATGCAACATAGTTTCAGAAAGCTGAAACTGAACGCTTGTCTAATCTAGCCATTTTATCCATTGACTTTGCATTGGCCAACTGACTTTACTGACCACATTTTCAATACAGAGGTAGTCAACATTCTTTAGAGTGATAAAATATGAGTTATGGATGGTTTGGTTACAAACATGCAAAACTGTTTATGCATGCATAAGAAAAAACAAATATTCTGACCATTGGTTGTATGTAAATTGGCTTATTTTGAGAAAGCTTTAAGTTAATTGGTTCAGCACTAATCAAACTGTATGGCTAGTTTTAATTAGCCTAAAATGTATTGTGTTTCTGTAGTGTAACACTTTGTTGTTCCATCCCTTGTATTTGAGTAGTGAGTATAGTCCAGTAGTTTTTTGATACAGCTTTGTCAGGATAATTAATCAAGATTTCAAGCTTCTCATCTCTTGTACACACACTCATTGCAGGTTGACTTTAAAGAGCAAGCTTTGAAGGTGTGCCAGTCTAGACAGCCACCACTGCAGAAACAGAGAACAATTACATTGCATTGGTAGTAAATGAAAAATAAACATTCAAAAGGGCATCCTCCCATGCCTGCTAAGCACCCATGTGTTACTGGAAGGTAGAGAACAGTGGTTTGTAGTACCAGTGCACTGCTACTAGTAAAGTTAGACTGAGATTAAAGCTGAGTTTCTTTACACTATGCTGTAGCTTCAGCTGAGATATGGTGTTGATGAATGATGAAACAGAAAGATCAGTGGCATAAAGAAACACATAGCAATGTAAAGAACAGATCACCAATAACAAAACATCAAACAACAATTATCCTCCAGGCATGGCTTGTGACTGAACTGTTCCTCCGATTGCTACCTGAAAGAACTTTCTTCCTCGATTGTTTAGCTTCTTAATGAATCTCAAATGAGCTTGGCCAAAGAGTAGTGTGGCTGCTGATGTGCTATCAGGGAATCAGGGGGAACAATAATGAAGCCTTGCACACATCACAGCCATCTGCTATTAAACGTGATGTTCAGGGACACGTTCTTAGTGTAAAGGAAATGAATAGTGCTGAGATGCTTGGCATTTCTGACTAATTTAAATGGCACAGAAGACACACTGCCTCCTAAAACACAGTATTACAGAAGTGTGTGTGTGTGTGTGTGTGTGTGTGTGTGTGTATATATATATATATATATATATATATATATATATATATAGATAGAGAGAGAGAGAGAGAGAGAGAGAGAGAGAGAGAGAGAGAGAGAGAGAGAGAGAAAGAATAGGGGTTTCAATTAACACAATATTTCATAATATCATAATGAAGAAAAAAAATTGCTCCAGTGCTTTTCCTTTCACGGTAGTACTACAAGCTTATCGATCATCTTAGTCATAAGTAAGATGATTCCTCTTTTTGTTTAACATATTTATTTCAAACGGTATCATAAATTTGTATATGGTCAAATGTGTTTGAAAAACTGCCTGGCTTAGTGATTTAACTACAGTGTACACAGTTAGTGTTTGCTGTTAGGAGTGTTAAAACTTAAGCTGGAAAAAGCTAAAGAAATGTCCAACGCTGGACATTGTGGCAGGACAATAGCCTGCTTGTTTGAATAGTGTGGGAATGTAAGGTTGGCAGGGATGGGATTCATTCTGTCTCTGCCAACAATAACAGGTATGGCCATTCTCCAGTTAGGTAATTGAGTGCTAATTGGAGAATGGCCATCTGTATAACATTAGTATTGTTTTTGGCCCTTGTTCCCAGTTTATTTGTTGTTCCGTTTAATAAATGTGCACACATGTGCTTGAAATGCAGTTTCCTTGTTAAAGCAATTAATCAGTCGTTAACAAATGTGCAAATCAAATAAGCAAATACATCTTGACATTCTGAACAATCAGACACACATCTTTCCTTGTCACCCTTTTTTGCTTTTAAAAGACTATACACCTTCTAACCCATCCTCAGCACCATTGATTAAAAAAAATAAACTAAATTTGTAGATATCCCTCTCTCCCCTCACTCCTCATCCTGCCAACTCATAAAACCCTAAAACAAAAGGAAAGACTAAAGCACTTGTCATGTAATAAACAGAGGGTGCATTTGGTGCACTGTTCTTGGACACTGCAGTCTCTCTTTATATTTAAAACCTTTGACATCATCTCGGATTTTATCCATTTAATGAATGATACCACTTTTGTGCATTTGATGGGTAGTTTGCTTAATTGTACACCAACCTGTATTTATGGCTTATATCTAAAGACAGTTAAATCAAGTAAATAGCATACTAAGCTACTATATTCATGTGTCATAGAAAATGTTTTGTCAAGTATAGTACTTCAACAGTTCTGTATGAATCAATTAAAATAACTTTACAAGCTTTCACTTTAAAACCACACCATATGCTCTTCAGATACTATGGCGGGGTGACCAAATTAGACTGGTATGGAAATGAAAGGTTACGTGAATCAAATTGGTATCTTCATAATGCCACTTCAATCTTCTCTTACAAAGAAAGTTCACAGCGACCACCTTGAGATTAGGTCTGGCACTTTTGGTTCAGCCAGTAAGCTTGATGGCCAAAGCAATTTTCAGCTTGTGGTTCAAGTTTAAAACAATTTCCCCTTTCGACCAGTTCTTTAGCAAACAGTCTCAACCTTTATTTAATCTGTCAGTTCACACTGAAAGCAATAGATGTGCAAACAGGAGCATTAAATTACAATCATGTGAGCTTTCCTTTCTTGACACATTTTCACACTGATGTAAGCAGTACAAAATTAAACCATAAATTCACCGAATAACAGCCTTATTCATTTTTAAATGACAAACACAGTGTGTTGCCTGGGGGTAATAGTATACACGACCTTAAGACCCAAAAATGCAAAAACCGAAGTGAAAGCTGGGAAGGATGTGGAGGCCCCTTCATTTTGAAGAATTTTCAAGTGAAATGCATAAATAGTAAAGTGTTTTTTTATTATTTTAGCTAGCCGAGGGGGGGGGGGGGTTAAAGATACTCTGGGAAGATTACCGTAGTGTGATTGTGTAGTATTATATCAGGGTTTACTGGGATTTAGGATCATTGACACCATTAGCTTATGACCCATCTACTGTAAATCATGTTAGAACTTCCATTCAGTCATTCCATATCACACCAATAGAACTAATTTCAAACATATGCTATTTAAAGGGTGAAAATATAAAACAATTGAAAATTGTAAATTGCTTATTGTACTGTCATGTGAGTTCTAACATAGACTAACACTTCAATTGCTCACTATTGTTTAAAACCGGCAATACAAGACCACCTGCTGTTAACGGGCAAGCAGAAGATATGGTCCTGGACGGTTTTGTGTTGTAACAGAAAGATAATTAATTCATGAGAAAACACCTGGGTCTTCTGTTAGTAATTATTATTACTTTTACTGTGTGGCCACACATGGTCATCATGTATCATCCTCCATGAAAAATCAATACACATTTTTATGAACTTTTCTGCCTGTACTGCATTGGTAGGGTATTTCACTTTCATGGCTTATTTTTGAGAAGTGCACAAACCCCGTTTTAAATGGCTCATCTTTTGGAGTATTTGTTTTGAGCTGAAGGTTCTTCATTGAAACATTGTGAAACATGTTCATTGTCAGGTTCCCGAAACTTAATGCAACCGGCAGATATACCAGGAAAAAATAGTGTATAGTCAGTAAAACCACGGGATTCAGTCCCAACATGATAAGAACAATAAACACACACTTTAAAACACCTACTGAATCACCAGTCCAACAGTGAGTGCTCCGGGTTCAACTGGTGTGGTGAATATGTGAAATTGTGCTAACAGTGGTGCAGTGCAGTCCGGGTTTGATGCTGACTGAATAGAGACAGCTCCCGGTCATTCTGTAACCATAACAGAGGAACAGATCGCACGGCCACGCACCCTGATATACCTTCAGTCATGCTTCCTTTGGTAGCGAATGCAATCACGTCTCCTCCAATCCGTGACTGACACATCGCCTACCACAGTAAGGCGTTGACTTCTAGCATTGTGGCTTCACCCCCTTTTTGGATGGCCGACTTCCGACTGACACTGGAATGAACTGTCAAACCATCCAGGCACACTGTTCCTGTTATACCGTGCCCTCACAGGTCGGGAAGGAGTTTGTTGACTCTGACTCATTCGCTCTCTGTCACACTTCTGCATTAATAATGCACTACAGTTTTGATTTTATTCTGTGTCCCTCCTTATTCCAATAAGGATGTAGGGGGCTTCCAGTCTGACAAAGGCGGTGTTAGACGTGATCGATTCCAAGCTTGTCTGCTTACCGTCCTGGATGTCCCCCTCCCTGCTACACTCAGGTGCTCAGAAACCAACAAATAAATTCATTATCATTAGGCCTTGTCAATACCGCCAAGCTGTTACACATTAGCAGGTTTAGATTATGTTACAATAAAGAAAGACTAAAATAACTATTCTACGGTATGTTCATATCGGTTCAATTTCAATTTGCTCATTGAAACAGAGGAATCAATTTAAGGAAACTAATTTATCTTTAGATCAACCACACCTTTTGCAGTTTCTTCTAATAATATTAATATATCTCAATAATATTTCAACAGTTTTCAACCATTCTACATTCAAAGAAAATCAGAAAATTAAAATTAGGATTTGGTGTGGTTTTTAAAGATATTTTGAAGTTGGTCATAAGACTTTGTCTTTCTTTTCAACTTCAGCAAAGACTATCTGTAGAGCCAAGTTTTAAAGCCATCAATCCTTAACGAATGATCAACAATGCAGTGACATTACAGTGAAAAGAAATCTTGAACTCAATGACAGCTGCTGTAGAATGAGATATAGGCAGGATGCTGGTAGCATTTCTATATTTTTTACTTCCCAGTAGTCTCACAAAGCTATGCACCTACACACAAAGATAATCCAATGCAGTACTAGTGTACCAAAATACAGTGCTTGTTCCAATTCCATAGTGATTCCCCATTGCTGGTAATGCTGTGGTCTGCAAAAGGGTGTGTTTGAGTTTTTTTCAGGGTAATACACTGGATTGCAAATTATACACCAGTTGCAATTTATGAAATTCTTCTGTATGTGTGTCTTATATTCTGAAAACATTAGGGATACAGCATGTTTGTAATTCGATAGTAACCAGGCCCAGGATTATCTGGTGTGCTCCAGAGGGCTCTCATACTGCCAGTCTGGACTGACGATCCGCCCCCCCCCCGTCTGATTAACTACAACTTTTCGGTCGTTGGTTTACAGCACGTTTTATATAGACTTTGAAACCGGAACACAAAGGAGTTGTGATTTGACTTATATATATATATATATATATATATATATATATATATATATATATATATATATATATACACACACACACACACAGTGGCTTGCAAAAGTATTCAGACCCCTGACCAATTCTCTCATATTACTGAATTACAAATGGTACATTGAAATTTCGTTCTGTTCGATATTTTATTTTAAAACACTTAAACTCAAAATCAATTATTGTAAGGTGACATTGGTTTTATGTTGGGAAATATTTTTAAGAAAAATAAAAAAACGAAATATCTTGCTTGCATAAGTATTCAACCCCCACACATTAATATTTGGTAGAGCCACCTTTCGCTGCAATAACAGCTTTAAGTCTTTTGGGGTAAGTATGTACCAGCTTTGCACACAGTGTCGGAGTGATTTTGGCCCATTCTTCTTGGCAGATTTGCTCCGGTTGTTCAGGTTGGTTGGATGACGCTTGTGGACCGCAATTTTCAAATAGTGCCACAGATTCTCAATGGGATTGAGATCAGACTTTGACTGGGCCACTGTAGGACATTCACCTTTTTGTTCTTGAGCCATTCCAATGTTGCTTTGACCCTGTGCTTGGGATCATTGTCCTGCTGAAAGGTAAAATTCATCCCAAGCTTCAGTGTTTTAGTGGACTGAAGCAGATTCTCTTGCAGTATTTTCCTGTATTTTGCTCCATCCATTCTTCCTTCAATTGTAACAAGATGCCCAGTCCCTGCTGATGGGAAGCATCCCCACAGCATGATGCTGCCACCACCATACTTCACTGTAGGGATGGTGTGTCTTGAGGCATGGGCAGTGTTAGGTTTGCGCCACACATAGCGATTTGAGTTTTAGCCAAAAAGTTCTATCTTGGTCTCATCTGACCACAAAACCTTTTCCCACATTGCAGCTGGGTCACTCTCATGCTTTCTGGCAAACTCCAGACGTGCTTTCAGATGGTACTTTTTGAGTAACAGCTTTTTTCTTGCCACCCTCCCATACAGGCCAGTGTTATGCAGAACTCTTGAGATGGTTGACTGGTGCACCATTACTCCACTCCCAGCCACTGAACTCTGTAGCTCCTTCAAAGTGATTGTTGGCCTCTCTTTGACTTCTCTCACAAGTCTCCTTCTTGTTTGAGCACTGACTTTTGAGGGATGGCCTTTTCTTGGCAGTGCCTGGGTGGTGTGATGCAGCTTCCACTTCCTGATTATTGATCCAATTGTGCTCACTGGGATATCCAAACACTTGGATATTATTTTGTACCCTTTCCCTGTACCATTTGTAATTCAGTAATATGAGAGAATTGGTCAGGGGTTTGAATACTTTTGCAAGGCACTGTACATATATATATATATATATATATATATATATATATATATATATATATATATAATATATATATATATATATATATTGTTTGTTTTTTTGGATGCCGACATCTAGTTGGGGTTTACCTTTTCAAATAACAAGGCCCTGGAGGAAACAAAGCCCAGTTCTCTAACTAGCCTTCAGGGAAAGGGATATTTGCTCAGTTCAGTCTAGGCTACATTCCAGTTCCTATAACAAGTGAAACAAAGCCTGTGCAGATAGTCCTGTATTCTCCTAGTTGTAGGCATAACAGTTAAAGCAAAGTGTTTCTATAAATTCCCTTTTGTATGCAGACAAGCAGCGACAGACCTTTTGTTGCATGATGAGTTGAATTACTGTTTTAGTTTTTCAATGAGTTGCAGAAGGATGCCACTCGCATATAGATGTCCATGAAAAGCCTGGTTTGAAGCACTACACAGCTCTTCGACCACATATCCATCTGCAACATTAAACCAGTCTGGCCTGTAAAACTCAATCTCATCTCATTATCAAACATGGCATAACTGTGGATCCATTTCCAGTCTATAATGTTATCTGCAACAGTACCATACACACTGGTCAAAGATTCCCCTGTATGCTGTTTTTGTTTGATTCACATTTAAAAATGTATAACTGTCTGTTTTCGGTGGCACTTTACATTAAGTATCTCTAATTACTATGTATTTACATATTAGCCACTTAGTAAATACATGCATACTTACACAGTTACACAATGTTATTATGCATATTTACTTAGAGCTTCATTTATTAAGTGTTTACCATACGCAAGACATGATTACTGTGTGCAGTTCTGTCCCCATCCTCTTTTTCTACCCCCATTTCTGTGTGGAAAGCAAGGATTTAGCAGATTGCATTGAATTAATGTTGTTTACGTATGCAAAGTAGCATGTTAAACACAGATAATTAGCTGCCATACGTTCATGAGATATTCACAAAGTCTGACAAGGATTTTGCGCAGGCAAAAATGACACAAAAATTCCGCTAACTGAATGCTGCCACAAAGCAGAAAGCATAGGCAGCAGAAGCTGTGTACCGATTTGAAATGGCAGATATTTAAGGTCCTGTATAGCCAGAACGTGTTCATGCGACAATATGGTTTATTCTGGGCAAATTGTAAGTAGACTAAGCTAGAAAGAAAACATGCTGAAATAATTTAGTTTCAATTTAAAATAATATTTTATTATCTATGTGTCTCACAATAATGTGAAGCCTGCAACGCATCAGCATGGTTTGCTTTGTATTACATGTATGATAGACTAGGCTGATAGGTATTCATTTGATTTTAACACTGTACTGTTTAAGCCTATTGTACATATCTATATTTTTACATAATGTAATGTGTACAGGGAACACATTCATGTTATTTTAATAAGCCCTCATATTTATTAGGCTATTAATATTTTTACCAAATAAACATACCCTGGTGTTTTTTTTTTTTTTTTTGCAGTCTTAATTTTGCCTGATGAGTCTCAATTCAAACCGGTCCACAGGTGGTGGAAATGAACACAAAGGACCTGAATTCTGTCCCTGTGGTAGATGAAAACATTGCATTTAAAAACATGTTTTAAAATATTCACAGTTGGTAATAGTTGTTGTTGGTTGTATGTGTATTTATTTTTTATTCATCAATCTATTTATTTTCAATTGCATGTGTGCTTGCTTTCCTAACATCACAGTAACAAAATATTGAAACCAATGCTATTTTGATTTCTTCCTGGAGCTCAACATGAAAGCTAGCGTTATCTCAAAACAAGCACATTGCCTCAGTAAAACAAAGAAACACAACAATTTCCATTGCACATTTGATAGGAGTACCGAAAACAATCATACAAAATGTATTTATTAATTCAATTTGTAGTGATTTCAACCCGGACACCTCAAAACTAGTGTTTTTTCATGTGTTTTATTCTTTATTTTTTTTAAATAATATTAATAATACTGTTTTGGATGGGTCATACAGCTACAACAAATTCTATAATTAATTGTAAAAGTGAAATTTCTCTTCACAACATATTTCTGTAGAATGCAGCCTTAAGGATTTTACATTTCTAGTAATATTTGGGATGATGTACTATCCAGTGTGATGTACAAATCAAAGGGTTTCAGTTTAGCATAAACCTTGTCATGTTCTTGTACAACATGCCAAGCCTCGACAGCAATGCTGAAGAATTAAAAATGTGATGGGCTAAGGATTTGGAATCTTAAAAACACCAAAAAATGCCTTCATCTCCAAATAGGAGTTCCAAATAGAATTATGACACAGCGGTCCTGTTAGTTTTACACTCGCATGTCTATTGGTTTTGTTTACAATTTCAGTAAACAAAGTGTTTGTGAAAAAAAAAGTTGAAAAAACTCCAGTACAGTCCTCAAAGTAGTACTCCTTTGAAATCCCTTATTTTCCACAGTAAATGGGAGTTTTGTGAAAGCATCTGCACTTACCGAAATTTCCATTTGACAGTCGGGCGGCCAGTGTAATAAAACCTGTTACATTGTCAGCAAGGAGCTGGATATTTGCTTCCTTGCCTTGCATTGACGCATTCAATGAGTTCAGATGCTCAAAAAAATTAACCAAGTAAGCAAGCAAGCAGAGACAGCCAAGAACAATCACGAAGGTGGTTAACAAGATAAGAGCAGGCATCAATTGAGAACTGTTTCACCTCCTCGCATAGCTCAAAAAGTCAAAGTAGTACTCTCCCTCTTGACAGCCGTCTTACTTTGGTGTGAAAAAATAGGTGCTGGTGATCACATCCCATTTCCTGACAGAAAACCGAAAGTAGGTGTGCATTAATTGACCATGCTCTAATGTAATTGATTACCTGCACTGCTTGCAGCATTACAGACTTCAATGTTTCAGGCATTTTCTTCACGGCCAAGGCTTCTCTATGTATCACGCAGTGTGTCCATTTAGCTAGGGGGGGCTACTTGCTGAACTCAAGTGACTAAACAACTCAACTTCCCAGTCATGGCTCGAGCTCCATCACTGCAAATCCTAATGCATTCATCCCACTGCAAACCTTCTTCTCAAATGAAATTATCCAATTCTGCAAATATTTATTCGCCAGTTGTGCACAGAGGAAGAGGTTGGCAAAAAAGAAATTCCTCCAGAAGTGAATCTTCATGCACAAATCTGATGTAAACGAGCAGTTGTGCAGTTCCAGCAACTTCCGTTGTCTCGTCAAGTTGTATGGCAAAGAATTTACTCGTCTTGATGTAGTTGTCGTCTTGATCACTGGTAAGTTCTGAAATCCGGCAACTCACTGTGTCATTTGATAACGGAAGTGCACCAACCTGCACGGCAGAGCTTTCCCCAAACATAGCGGAACAAATGTCCTTTGCAGCTGCAAAATCAATGTCTCCGCTATAGTGTGCGGCTTGCAAAGTTTAGCAACGCGGTGTGACACGGCATCAGAAGCCTTAAGACACTTGGCAGACACTGTATTATGCTTGCTCATAGTCCCTTTTTGCTGATTTAATGTTTTCTTTTGAAAAAGTCGAGTGGTTTATCCTTCATTGCAGAATGTCTCGTTTCCAAATCACGTCTTAATTTGCAAGGCTTAAAACTGTCATTAGCCAGTACAGTACACCACAGATGACATATTGAGGACATGGTTCTTCTGCAGTTCCAGCAAAGGTAAAGATAAATTCCAAGTAACTTCATATTTCCTAATTTTTTTTTTAGAAGATGAAGTTGTACATTCGGTATGTCTTTTTTCATGCATCGCAAAATGATCCATTTTGTGTAGCCTACTGAAGAGTGTGCAAAGCGGTGGCAGAAACTTTCACTGTGCTATTTCAGCACAAACTCACCCGATTGACTCGCTGCATGTTTTTCTATGTATTTATTTTAAACGTAAAAAACATAAAATATAATAGCAATAATGAGTGTAAATGTGAAATATTCACATTTAAAGTTTTCAAAATTATTATTTTTGTATTTTATTATGATTATTATTGCTAGTGTGTTATTATTCAAATGTTCACCACGCCCCCCCTGGAAGGTTTTGCCCCACCAGTTGAGAACTGATGTGTTAGATCATGGTTTTCGGCAATGTCGGGACCAAGTCCAGCAAAGGGTTAAGTTAGCTTTCAAGGTCGATGGCGCAAGGATGGCAGAGTTAGTGAGCCAGTCATGCTGTGCACAGCTCTAGTTTGCCCCATGTGAGTCACTGGTGGCGTGAATGCATTCTGAAGTTCTTGCTTCAGGAGCACATGAAGGCTGTCCGTGCCACATCTTAATGGCTTATTGAAGGAACGCAGGCTGGATTCAGCCCTTGATCTCTTTGCAGACTCTTTATAATCTGAGCTGTGTGATTGAGTATGCGACTCGCTCTCACATCTGCACAATCCATGCACAGGTTCTCATTCAGCTCCTGTTTCCAGTGATCAGCATCATGTGATTAGTGTTGCTGTTGTGTGCTTGCAGTAATACAGTGCAGCCACTGTAACGATTTTGAAGCTGCTGTTTCTGCGTCTCACTGTGGTGGTTCTAAATGTTAGGAAACCTGTTCACCAGCCAGTTCCTTATATTGCCTCAGCAATGCAGAGAATTCAAAGGGACACCCCTTCAGGAGATCAGTGTTTAGACACAATGCAACGGGAACCTGAAAACTGGCCCTTGGTTTAAAACACATTTTAAACCTGTTCTAGAAGAAAACAGAAATTATAATTATGAACAAAATAATCCCTGATTTCAACATTTCTGAAAAATATTCATAGCCCAGTGGTTTATATTGTCCTCAGCACTCTATTAAAGGAGAGCAATGTAAAAATAATGGTACCTGAATACAAAAATAATCGCTGTCATTCTTTTAAACTGCTTTCATCTGAAGCCAGTTTTAACTGATTAACAAACAGCGACTTCGCTGTTGTGAAGAGCTCAGAATATTGCAGATTTGTAATTTTGATCAATGATGTGTTGAAATTGACCAAAAGGGAATTGGGAATTTGAACTGGGAATTGATTTTTAAAGAGGAATTGGGATTGAAAAAGAGATATAGATCCCCACCCTGGTCTTATCAATAGCAAGTCTATTTCTCATGAAACAAATGCATTGTACACCTGCACAGTATCACACCTGATCCAACACAATGAGAGTTTACAGGTTACTGGAGATTACTGGGGGCGGAGTTAGAACCTCAGCTTACCCAATCCTGACCATGCACAGTAATGCAATTGTACCTTCAAGGTAAACCACGCCTCCTCTGGGCTCCACCACGCTGTTACCAACCCAGTCTGATCACCGCAGGGCTCTCTAGGCTCTCAGAAACTATGATTAGCCTGGGTTTGCTTGTAGTCTGGTTACACTTTGTTACACATTCACATTATTGTAGTATGTTAAGATTTTTTAACAAAGTGCATTTTTCAAAATATTTTTTGTCAGGGTTAATAATCGAATGATTAGAGATTCTGTTTGAAAAGTGTTTCTGAATCTAATTAATATACAGTAGTTGTGCTGTGAACATGGCACGTCGTTTCAGCACTTTCAGAATGTAACCCGTATGTTGACGTGTGAATTCAATATATTTAATAATAACTATTAAAAAAAAAAAAAAAAAAAAAAAAAAAACAAAGACATTGAAAGACTGTACGCTGGCATGCGCGCAAACAACATAAAGACAACTTCAAAACACAAACTAACCTGAACTCGTCCGCATACTGACAGGTGTGCCACACTTACCTAACTTTGGGTACATTATGATGTATAGCACAGCCCTGGTTAGTATTTTCTAAGCAAAGAACTCTAGTCTCTGAACAGGTTACTACCACCAACTATGTCATAGACAATGATGTAGCCATTGTCCATGTCACTAAGTCACTCTCAGCCAATCAAAAAGCCAGACTTAAGAACATTCCAGTGCATCTTATTTTATTGCCTGGTGCACAGCAGATTCTATGTTTCCATCAGTCTAGTAGGAGGTCCACATAATAGACTGGCCATTCCATTCCATCCACTCAATAGTGTAACCCATCACAATTAGTCATATTTCAAATCAATACAGCACTGTACAGTATATACGCCCCATGTGTGTTAAGCATGGCATCAACAAAAAATACTTACATTAGTGATCACTGGATGCAGTGAAAGCTTACAGAGAATGGAGTGCAAAAACAGAGCCTTGTTTTTGATGGCATGCACATGACTGTAGATATAGTAAGCCTTTGTCAGATCCAGCTGAGATTTCTAAGAAATGTCACCTGGCTGACAACAACCTTTTCAACTTTTTCCTAAAGCCACTTTTTCTTTTCTCCTTTCACACGTTCCAGGGGACAGGTGTGACTTTCGAATCGATAGGTGGTCTTTGGAGACCAAAGGTCTTTACGAGACTACATGATAATCCAATTTGGTCTGTAATAGCTATTCAGCTTTGCCTTGGGATTCGCTGACATTTCTCTTTACTGCTCAGGAAAAGTCATTTAAAGGTACTCTATTATAAAGGTTTTGCTATTTTTTTTTTTTTTTACCACCTTTGTACTTGTAAGACCAGTACATGGAAGACACTCAATGTAAAGTGCTACCGAAAAGTCTTTTATATAATGTATCATGACCCTCCCCTAATGTTTATGACTACCTCTTGGTTTTAAAAGACGTATGCTACTGCTCAGCGAACTTCCTAATATTTCAGAGTGGTTAACTCATGTGTATTTAACCAGATTCAAGGTCCCCTCCCTTGAGTGTGTAAAAAGCCTTGTGAAGTTTGGTCCAGTCAATATTACAGCATGGGCATGCACAAATACAATTGTCAGCCAGCTAAGATGGAAGCTTTCACATTATCAACAGAAGCATGACTTTGACCATAATACAGTGGAATCTTGAAAAAGGAAATGTAAAACCATTTACTCTGAAATTATTTCAGAGATAAAGATACAACTTCCAAGAGAATATCGACCCCTAAGCCTACTTGTGAGACAGAGCTTAGAATAATAATAAAAAATAGAGGGAAAGATTCAGGATTGAGATTTTTATTTAATAAAAAAAAAAAAAAAAATCAATGTCGTTATATGGTTGGCCTTGAACTCTGGCCAGAATCCAAGAAAACAAAAATGAAAAGACTGGAAATGTCAAATAGTTGGCGAGCTACAGACATTAATTACCCTTGTGTATAATCTTATCATAAGAGTCATTGTCAGAAACCTTGTACCACCAATACCTTTGAGGATTTCTTAGTTCTGTAATAAATGAATGATCTGAAAAAACACACAAAGAAAATCCAGAAAACATATGGATAGCTGGCAAGACTGTGAATCTATAATGTTTCTATCCAAAGTAAGAATATTTTATTCATGAAAATGTTCCATGTTTAATATTATTTTTTTAGAAATCTTATGAAAGGGGGCTGGGGAATTCTATCAGACTCCTAGTTCCAGTCAGAACAACCTATCCCAATACAAAAAAAACACATTTTATTAGAGAATAAAAACAGTTGACATTTATCCTTCTGAGGTCGGTTCTCGAGTTTCTGGGTGTAAAATAGGAAGCTGGTACGCCCACTGAACCTTCAGTTTTCCTGAGCTGTGTCGGGAATTGACTGGACATTCCAAACTGGGGAGAAAATTGGGGGTAAAATAATTGACACACTAAATTTAACATGTATGTTGTACGAAACCGCAAACTGTGCAGGAGTATATGTAGTTTGTAAGCAGTGAAATACATTTTACGTGAATGGTGATGCCCCAAAATCCTGGCAGTGAAGCCTGAGTGTTTATACTGGGGATCGCCAGACTGCCAGGCATAACTTTGCACCTCCACCCACGGAAAACACATTTCACATTTAATGATATAATTTCTGCAGAGTATGTCACGTGAAACTATGCATAGCTTTACTGTCATCATTAAAAGAAGCTATAAAAGATAGAATCAGTAATCTGACACATCAGTTTGGATTTCTCTGCTACAGAAAACTCAATCAAAGCGACAGAGTGAATATGCCTTCAGGCTGCTCTTTCTTTACATTTTTTTATTTTCCTGACTAAGACATTATCTTAACATATGCTACATATTTTTGATAAACCACGAGGCTAAATTGTTTAAAAAAAAAAAAAAAAAAAAAAAAAAACTACTGTGATGAGGTGGTACAGAAAATATAGATGTCAGTTTAACCCTTTCAGGACCAGATGTTTTCAGTGGGAATGGTTCCCCAGGACAAGGTGTTTTCAGAGGGATGCTCCACCAGGACAAGGCGTTTTCAGTGGGATGCTCCCCCAGGACCAGGCGTTTTTCAGAGGGATGCTCCCCCAGGACCAGGCGTTTTCAGAGGGATGCTCCCCCAGGACCAGGCGTTTTCAGAGGGATGCTCCCCCAGGACCAGGCGTTTTCAGAGGGATGCTCCCCCAGGACCAGGCGTTTTCAGAGGGATGCTCCCCCAGGACCAGGCGTTTTCAGAGGGATGCTCCCCCAGGACCAGGCGTTTTCAGAGGGATGCTCCCCCAGGACAAGGCGTTTTCAGAGGGATGCTCCCCCAGGACAAGGCGTTTTCAGAGGGATGCTCCCCCAGGACCAGGCGTTTTCAGAGGGATGCTCCCCCAGGACCAGGCGTTTTCAGAGGGATGCTCCACCAGGACCAGGCGTTTTCAGAGGGATGCTCCCCCAGGACCAGGCGTTTTCAGAGGGATGCACTACCAGGACCAGGCATTTTCAGATGGATGCTCCACCTCACCAAGCGTTTTCAGAGGGATGCTCCCCCAGGACCAGGCGTTTTCAGAGGGATGCTCCACCAGGACCAGGCGTTTTCAGACGGATGCTCCACCAGGACCAGGCGTTTTCAGTGGGATGCTCCCCCAGGACCAGGCGTTTTTTGACTGTATTCTCTTGCTACAACAATTCACTAAAATGTATTTGTTACAGTAGCATCTTGGAAATGGTGTCCTTTTTTTCAGAACACTCTGGAGAACATAATAAAAGTACTTCAGAAACCATACCAACTGTGCTTTATTTTTCCAACGCGATATATATATACAGTTAAGTTAAGTATTTTTTATTATGTATTCTGCTTAGATATACATATATAAAAGCATCTTATTCTATGACCTGCGGTACCTTACAATAATGCTTGAAGAATGCTGATGTTTGGGCAAACTACAAGACATTATTTTAAAAGCAATATTGGACACTACTCGATTATTTTATCCAAATAAATATCTATAAATAAAATATTAGTTATTCATACCATTTTATATATATATATATATATATATATATATATATATATATATATATATATAAACACATGAGACAGAAGAGATATTCTAATATAACTATGTCAAATACACTGGATTTACAGCATTTTTCCATGTCTTTCTTACCTTTCTTACAAGTTTCTCTGAAGCAGGAGGAGAAAAACAAAATAAGGTGGCCCTGGTAAGTCATCTAAACAAAGTGTTTTATTTTATTGTCACAAAATAAAAAAACACACAATTGTACTAGGGCCATATTTTTTGTAATACTATATATTATAATATATATATTATATATATATATATATAATCATATATATATATATATCTATTATATATATATATATATATATATATATTCAAACATTTAGGGATTTGTAAGGAGTCTTAAGTTTTTCTATTCATTTTAAAAAATGTTATTTTTCTTTTACAATTGTTTTTGCTGTAACAGTTTTGAGAATCTAGCCAATGATGTATTACTAGCACTAAAAGCTACAAGAAGGAACCTTATATTCTTGCCATACGAATGAAATAGATATATTATAGATCAGTTAGTAATTAATCTAGACTGACTCCATCTTGTTTTGTAATTGTTATCTGAAACCTCACTACCTTGAAGGGTGGTCTTATCAAATCGCAGACGCTAACTGCCCATCCCATGTCAAGCTAGATTAATATTGACTTGCCAGGGGTTTAATAGCTTTCCCACTCCAACACCAAACCAAACCCCGATCCCCAAACCACTTCTGGTAACCAATCAGAACTCAATCGAAAAATTTGTGGAAAACATAGCCCTGCCCACTTTGAGTGGTACAGATTGAAATGAGGATTCACTGTCAAATAATGTTTAAGGACTGCCCAATAACAAGTGAAATGCATTTTTAAGATTAATCAAAAGGACAAAGAGTATACAAGTAGAACATGCCCCACACAATGACAAGTCCAATCAGACTTGCTTTGGCAAATTAGCACTTTCAAGAAGCACTAAATAAATACATTTGAGCGATGGCTTTAACATGTTAAGTAGGCTGCTACTTTTTTTTCTTGTTGTTTTTACATTTAATTTTGGGTTATTTGCTGCAATGAATTGTCACGAAATCAATTTAAAAAAAAGAGGCAAGTTAAATTATGAACATCCCAGCTAATTGCCCATTGTTTTCTTATTAAAAATCTGTTTGATCTTTACCTAAATTACAGGCCAATGACTCTTACTCATTGCAGAAATTAAATGCCATACATTTGAATGCAGATATCATCTAAAGTGGTATTTAAAACCTAGAATTGTTTACTTACCTTTAAGTGCAATAGATACAAGTAATAAAATATTACAGTCTGAATGTGTAATAAAAAATAAGTATCTGTTCAGATTAGTCTAGGATATTGCAAATCTGTACAATACTTAATTGAAACAGGTGACATGAACTGCATTGTTTATTAAGAAAAGTACATTTCTCAAAGCATGTGTTTGACAATTGACCTTAACTGGAGCAGACCAAATCAAAGTGAGTTTCTATTGCACACGGCTTAGCATTTGCTTTCAGATGACAAGATACCTCTTTGAACAGCTGGTTATTCACCAACAGGAACTACTAAATTATGCACTGGTCATGGTAAAGGTTCCAACCCAATACACTCTCATAACACTGCTTTTCTGTGATCAAAGTGATTACCATAATTTCAAAAGTATAACACGCACCCTGTGTAACACACGCACAACTGAACAGATGTGAGTATATATGGAATTTGTCATAGACATTAACTAAACACTATAGTGTTTACACCAGTGGTCATGACCAGTTCATAATATTTCATTTAATTATATTTGTATATCAAATGCTTTGTTTTCTCGATATTCTTTACTGTTGTTTCTGGTTAGATCATTTGCCAAGGCGTTCCAAGTATTCTGGCAACCACAATGTCTGATGGTTTGAGAAATGACCAGTAATGGTGTGGAGCTGCAATCAGGTGATTTTGTGTAGAGATTTTCTGTTTACCAGCTGGGGAGTGCCAGAAATGCCCTGCATGGGTTGGATTGCTGCTACACCTTTGGGGTGACTTTAAACTACAGCGCATGAAATGATTAGGCACAAGGAAGCAGCATCAACTTTGTATCTATTGTGTTGTCATTGATAAATGTGCATATCCCAAACTAAAGTATAAAATACAAGCTTCAACAAATTGGAGATATATTACTGTAACCCTGCTATGTGGTAAAGAGTGCCCTACAGCTCCCCGCGACCAGTCTGAGCTTCAGCTACAGCCTTTCTAGCTCACAGTACCCTCACACTGTACCTCTTGGAAATGCCATGCTTCAGGTCCAGTGTAACTCATCAGGTTCCCAAAATAACCCATTTATTTATCCACAGAGTGTGCCACAAATACGGTCTCATCTTACAACTCCAAGGGATAACCCCAAATGCAAATCCTGACATCACTGCCAATTGTCCCAGTTAAGGTGTCCCCCCTCAGGTGGTTGAAACAGTCCCCAGGCTCAGACGTCTGGGTGTTAGTGACACACTACAATATCTAACCTCACAATTCTTCACAAAATGCCCCCCTCAAATGACAAGAAAAGGCCTATGATCGGACTACTATGTAAATCGACGTTCTTCATCCGGCTTGTGAGAGCCTTCTGCCTGACCTGTCGGACGTCAGCTGCAGTGCAGCCAATTTTTTAATAAGTAATTTGATAGAGTGCATCCTTAAACAGTGAAAGCAAATAGCTAAGTGTTATTTTTTTTTATTTTGATTTTTTAAGATGGCCAATTGCTGATCCAGGAGACTCAGCCAAAGGCTTTTGCAAATACTGCAGAATCTCAACGAAACATATTAACAATGCTACTCCACATTCTGCCTTGAACAAAATAACGAACTGCTTCCAAGTAGCACCCGTGTTGGAAGTTAGCGCCAAAAAGAGAAGGGTAGAATTGAAACGAACGTTTCTAGTGGCAAATCCCACCACCGTTTTCACTGTGGATTGCTTGTCTGAGATGGTAATGCTAGTTGCAAATATGCCCTATCTACAGGGCATTTGTGTCTAACACAGTTGTATCCCCCAACAAAAGATATGTATTGGCACCACGCCATAATACAGGGACAAATGTTCACTGAACTTTATCTGGTAATAACCCTTTTCCTTACTTGTTTACAGCTCACTCTGTATGTAAGCGACCCTCAATCAATAAGCTTTAGTTTAGTCACACTCGTATGCACATTCACTCCCATTTGCATCAGTACACTCCATAAACTAGCAGGGGAAATTTTTTTTTTTTTTTTTTTTTTACAATGTACTATTATTATTTAACTTCTTCAAATAATGACTCCTCTCCTGTAACTTCTGTCTTTCCTTAATGTTGCTGTTTAAATCCTTGCTGTGCACCCTGGTCCACGTCTGACTTTGAAAATTATTTGAATGTATTGATGCATGCCCTCACAAGTGGGGTTTAGTCCCGTCAATTTTTTGTTCTGCTCCCCACCTCATCATGCAAAGTCTAGCGCTGCTGTCATGGCAAATTTGCCATGCCACCGCCACTGTTTGATATGCTTTCATCACTTAACTTGCATGCTTGTTTTGCAATAATGCTGCGAAAACAGGCGGTGTGAGCGACTGTCAGAATTTTAGACAAAAAGAAAGGAAATCAATTTTAATTTAATGGATCTAATACAATTTCAATTGACAGCATGCAGTTTTAATAGCACTGATAAAATATGTTTGATTTATATTTGTATTATTAAATGGCAATCAGAAGTCATATCATTGCAAGTGGTTACCCTTCTAGATACACAAATCATGAGCACACTGTGGCCACACAAGATTTGACATTGCCTTATCTGGCCCTCCAGTGAATGTAATTGAACACCCCTGATGTAAACACACAGTAATTAGAGACACTTACTGTAAAGTGTTATTCACAATACACACAAAAACACCACAGCACTATTAGGTCATGCTGTCAAAGTTTAAATACTGTAAGCAGCTGAGAACAGGTTTCCTTGTGGCCAAAGTACAAGTTAAAAGCCAAAAGAACCAAACAATGTCGTAAGTTCTTTTCTCGTTTTCAGCAGTGAAAGGGTTAATGAAATACCCTTGCACTGGTAGTACCACGAAACATGTTGAAAGGTTGCACCTATGCAAGCATTGCAAGATTTATGACGTGGACACTTTATAAAATGAAGTAGTTTATCTCGGGACCAACACCATGAAAAGCAGAAATGTGTAACCATTTTTCAGGCTTCTCAACCAAGAAGTAAACACGTATTTTCATTCTGTATTCATACTCCAAACATTATCAAGAATAAAAATATATACATAGTTCCATAAAGAGCCTTTTAGTACATATATGGAACAGCACAGTTATCCTAACTAATACATTCCTCTAAAGTTCACTTTATATATCAGTTTCTGTTTTATTACATCCTGGCAATCTCCTGGATGTAAAAAAATACAACAGTAGGAATGCAGCATTGAACAAATGTGGTATTTGTTTAATCCACTGGGGAAAGAATGTTGCAGGGGGACAGATTAATGGGTTACACTTAGGTCTAACAGCTGTACTTAGAGAGAAGCCATATTTGAGAGTTCTATAGAGCTCTATATTAACATTCCTAAAGTCACCAAGATGTAATGACTGAAACAGGAAATGATATACAAAGTGATTAAACAACAAGCAGATTTAAGATAACTGTTATATCAGAGCTGTACCAAGTTTCTCTTTATATTTTCTTATGTTTTTAATATTTGTTAGTGAACTTTAGGATCCTACTTGGAGTGCAAAATAAAAATGAAATTACACCTCAAGAGGTACAAATTATTCTGTAGTTCACAAAATGGTGACCCTCGCTTATTTTTGAACATTTGAAGTTCCAAAGATTACAGCATCTGTTTCAATCAGCTATTATGTTTTAAAAAAAAAAAAAAAAAAAAAAAAGATTGGACCTATAATCCTTAGCGTATCTATCTGGACAGTGTAGGTGTAATATGCTTTACAGGCTTATTATGAAGCCCAATTATTTGAGAGGAGTGAACAACTGAAAAAAAAACCTAGTTGCAGAAAGCTGAGCAGTTTCTCTCAAGTACACTTGCTGGCAACCACTGCACATGTGTCCACATGTGTGTATGGTAAATTGTTAGGTTAACTACAAGTGAAAATCCACTCTGAAAGTTTAAAACAAAACTCTAGTCGACTTTTCTGCTGTGCAGTGACTGTCACACATTGACATCACCTTTCCCAAACACCAGTACCATGGCAACTCTCAAGTGCCTATATTTATAGTAGGCCCAGTTACCAATGAACATTAATTAACCCAGCTGGACTCCAATCTTCCTTAATTAATCCCCATATACTTGCAGATGCACAGAGAGAGGGAAATGTTCAGACCAACCTAACCACTGTACTAGACAGTGATAATTGTAAACACACTGCACACAAGTAATGCTTGAAACGTACTCATAAAACGCACACATTTTAATTATGACAGACTGATTCACTGGTTATTATTTCTAGAAGATAAGCAGGATAAATCTTCTAATACCCAAATCAGTATCTTTCTAATGGGTCATTATCATCACATGTGGAAAACGTGACTGTTAATGGAGTGGGCAGTAATCCCATGGTTTCCATGCTTGTGGATAAGGCATATGATGCAACACTGTTAGAGGGACACCCTGCTGCTATTAAGAGGGAATGGTGAATTAAACCAAGCCACTCTTATTGATCTGTACCAAAAAGTATATTTTACACCATGTTTACCATCTCTGGCTGTCTCTGTAAGGTTGTACAGTTACAGATTGATATATTTGCCTACAGATTAACACAGCTTTGAAGTACAGGCTATTTAAAATGCTCCAATGACACAAGGGCTCTTGTAATGCAACACTTAACTTGCTATCTCTGAATCATGTTAAGTGATCCTCACTTCCAGTCCTGGTCTTTGTTCCAATGAGTTAATATTTTATTTAATTAAGCCTGCTAAGGGGTGATTTAATAATTTATGCGGCGTAGGGAGGAACACCGTTTTGATCTATACTATACCACATGTACGGATTCTATGTGTTATCTATATGTTCTTCCACATTAAAAAAGATTATACAATCATTTGTTGTTTTAATTGATCATTTTTCAAATCAGCTTAAAACTGTGGTTTTGTCAAAGAGAACTGTGGATTCGACAGCGAATTGTCACCACATCCACAGTTGTCAATTGCTTGTTTTCCTCTGTGAAAGTCGATCACTTTGAAAGCCAACATAGCGTATACATGTTTATGTAACACTTACAAAACCAAAGTATTTGAATGGAAACAACCCTAACGGCACCCAAAAACATAAACAGTTTCACCAATTGTAGTGTATCCCTGTGACAAGATAATAAATAATAATATCAGGAAGTGAAGAACGAATGTAAGATTCCACAGCACAGGAAGACAAGTGTCCCACGTGTTTGATAAGAAGCTGGTTAACATTAACATTAGCTGCTGCGGTTGCTGCACCTATACGAAAGGAATGAGGTAAATAGAATTAAAAGAGGCAGACTAACTGCATAAATGTGAGAGTAAAGCCAATTTTTTGTTATGATATCAAGGTTAGCACTGAGTAACAGAGGATCAGAAGGGTTGGAGGAGTTATGGCAGGAAAGATAGCGAGATAGGGAGGAATAAGGACAAAGAGGAGAGTTGAGTTTACAGAGGAACACGAATTGACCCTGGTGGAGCTGGTCTGTTTTGGAGATACAAAGAAAGAAGATAATGTGAATCAGGGGCTAGAGTTAGGTCACAGGAAAGAAGGCGCAAGGATGGAAAACAGGCGGGGACAGGGAATTCAGAAACAGCGTAGAAAACCAAAGAAGACAGACAGACAGACAAAGGGATTCCTTGACTAAATCATTGAAAGAAGAAAAACATACTCGACGGAGGATTGAGATTAGATGCAAGAGAATATCAGTAGAGGTGGGGAAATGGGAAGGAGGATCAGGAGGGGCACTCTTCGCCACCCCCTTAAGGAGACGATAGTGATAGAGAATGCCAGCTAGATAAGATTTGAGAGTTCCCAGGGAGAGGTGCAGCTTGTCTTCTACATGAACGAGGAAAGGTCATGAAGGTGGACCAGTCAGTTGCATAGGAGGAACGGGCAGATGGAACAAGGCTGGCGACCATATAGTTTTGTGCAGAAGCAAGGAGATACAAAGAGAAAACTTTAGTTGAGTATCAGATTGCTGAATGGAAGGAAGATACCAGGAAGATGGCAGGCTTGCAAAATGAAATCATTGGTAATTGAAATCCAGATGACGCGGCGTAGGAGTTGCATGATGAGAGGGGAGGAAGAATGGCCTTTATTAATAATATGCACAGTAGATTGATTATCACAGAAATATTAAATGGATTAGATGGATTTTTCCTGCCATATTGGGCCCTAAAGATAAGCTGTGAGGAATAGTTCAAGGAAGGCTGTGGATTTATTCTGAGGGGACAGAGATTGGATTTCCAGAGGCTAAGCACTGGAGAACCATTGACTGAGGAAAATGCCACTAAAACTGGTGGATGAAGTGTCCATACGAAGCGAAGTAGAGGGAGTCACAAGCATGAAGTTTGGCAGCTGGACAGCGAGGGCGGGTGCTGCTGACATAGCAGACATTGCTGTGGCTGAAGCAGGGGAGGGGCGGACTTCCGGCTCCAGACTCGTAATCGTGTTCTTGAGCACTTCCAGATCAGAGATTAAGGAAACACACGCATTGAGAGGTTGAATCAAATATCATTAAATATTTATAGATGCAAGGAGAAAGAATCTGACGTGGCAGAGTGAGAAAGTACAGCTGGCTGTAGGAATGAATGAGAGACAGCAGAATTGAAAGCTGGCACTGAGTGGGAGGGGCGTCCACTGACAAGCCTGGATCATTGAACTGAAGCCAGCGGAGGAAAGACAGGCTTGGCTGAGATGCATTTACAGTATAAAGAAAATAAATAAATTTGATTTTCAAAAGCTTGTCGGTGGACCAGTCATTACAGAAAAGCTGAGCTAAGAGACCCCGACAGGCCCATAACTTCTTCAGTAGGTCCTTTTGATGCGATACAAGGACTATTTAGATTTAGAAACAAAATGTTTAAAATAGCGTGACTCAATGTACGCTTTGAAGAACTCAAATTGCATGCATACAAAACACACTACAGCATAATTGATGCATAAGTATGTATCTACAAAATGCATGTGTATGTATTACCTTAAGTAATTTATCTAACACAATGCTTTCTTTACATTATGTTCGTTTTTCCCAACTGACGCTCGCTATTCTGTTAAAAGCCTTAATGTAATTTGTTTCATTTTTAAATTTTCACTCCTTATGACTTGCGCAAAGTCGCATTTATTGTAATGATTACAATTTGCTATATTCAGTCAGTAATTAAGAGTTGATGGTTTGTTATACTACAAACTTTTCAAAAACCTGTTTGACACATTTAATACATGAACTACCAGACAGTTAATTAGTAAACAACAGTCACAACAACTGATTCACAGGACAAGACAAGAGAAAGAAACATAACGAGTAACATAATGAATAATACAACGCGCTACTTTTTTTAAATTAAGTAATAAGGACATTATATTCAAGTAGTAAGTAATAAGTTACTTTCTTTCAGTAACATGTCCAACACTGCTAAAAACTAAAGATCCAGTATCAGAATAACAGCACAGTAGAGCAACTCTCCATTATTAAAAAAGAGAAAGGTCCGTTGCTCAGGTCAACTTGATTGATGTGATTTAGTAAAATTGTTGGTCTAATTCCAGCAGATCTCATCCACAAAAGTTCTCTTATAGAACACACTGTTGTGAAAGTGTCCTGTAATTCGCGACAGGTTTATTGGATTTTCATGCAGTGGCTTTACCTTCCACGAAGAGCATAATGCTCTGTGATGTATTGCCTTTCAGAATCCTGGATAGGAGACCTTCTTTCAAAATGCAAACAGTTACAGTTTGTGCAGCAGAGCTGGGTGCTCCTAACAGGATTTGTAATAAG
Source organism: Polyodon spathula (assembly GCF_017654505.1). NCBI lineage: Eukaryota > Metazoa > Chordata > Actinopteri > Acipenseriformes > Polyodontidae > Polyodon > Polyodon spathula. The sequence continues at coordinate 5,103,996 of NC_054564.1, read as the reverse complement.
GGTTGGAGAGGTAAACATGGATTGCAATTTTACGTGTGAATGGTATCTGAGCTAAACGTATTTACCTTTGAAAAATGAATGCCTACAGAAGTGCACTGCTGTAAATCTTAGCTAAAAACATAGTACTTTTTGTTCCCTGTAAAGCACAGGTAAACCTGCATTTATTTTATTTCTTTTTTGTGATTGTGAATTAAGTGCCCATGAAAATGAGACACTAATGAGCAATTCTGGGCAAAGACACCAAGCTAATGTTTCTTATAAACGACATACAACTCACACTAGCCCTGGGTTTCCTAACTGTGTTTAGCTGAGTGTGCTACTTTAATAAGCATGAGCCAGGAGATTGGTTTAAAAAAAAAAAAAAAAAAAATTCTGTCCTTCTAGCAAACAAGCAACTTTTTTATTAAAACCTACAGACAGATGTGTGTTTTTTTCATGCTGTGATGAGTGCTGTAGATTTACGAGGGGTCTAATTGTTCAAATTTCTGACATCTGGTCATTTCAATTTTATACCTAAACCAGGCCTTGAATGAAATTAATATTTATGGCTCTGCCTTAGCTAAACTTCCTAATGGATCAGGTGGGCCATCATTTTGTTTTAATCCAGGTCCAGGACAGTTCTGAAACCCAGAACTGGGTGCAGGACTAGTGCTAGTTTAAAACTATGTTTAAAACCTGAATCTGATTCAAAACCAGGCCTCCAGGCCTGTGAATCAATAATGTGTAATTCTGTAATACTATTGTATTTTAAGCTGTCCACATGCTTATTAGCAACATGTACATGTTCATCCAAGTGATGTATGTTGTTATTGTACAACACCCCTCATTCAGTGTAGTAAATGTCAGTGAGGTCTGTCTTTCTAATTCATTGACATTACGATAAATTGAGCTGTGAATTTAAATAACACACACACAATGGGTGGTGTGTTGTGTTGCTATGCAAATGAAAGCCTATACCTGAGTAGTTGCCAGAATCAACTGTCCTCTGCACTCGAGTGGAACTTTCACCGTCTATGATTTATTTTCAATGGCATAGCTTCTCGCATAGAAATGGACCAATCAATGGTCAGCTTCAAGATAGATTACATGTATTATTATAAAAGATCCTTGAAGAAAGGTCAGAGCTCATTGAGGTATCAATCAGAGCAACCAGGTTACACCAGCCTCCAGTTCTCATTGAAGCAAAGATGAATCATAATGCTTGTCACGAGGGACCAAGGTTACAGGTTAGGGTTGAGGCAGTGTGGAAGGACATGACAAGAGGCCATCATTTATCTGATGTGAAACGATGCTGATTGTTTGATGAGGCCAGAGAAAAACAGACCATTAATTCTTTCAAACAGTTTTTTTTTTTTTTTTTTTTAAAGGTTTGTAATTCAGATACCAGGATACTAAAATTTGGCACTTGGAATTACTGTCATTGTAAATTGGCTAATCGTTGATTTTTGTTGTTTTTTTTAATCTTATACTGAGCGAGTGGGTGAGCAAAGTTTTTCTACAGAGAAATTTTAATTTATTTGATGTATGGGTGTGTAGGGGAAACCACAGTGCATGAGCTAGAATGAACAATTTATCTGGTAGTTAAGTCCACAAATAATTATAAAATAAAAACATACAATTTTACAATGTTCAAATAAATATGCACCTAAATTATGTATACTGTGTACATTATTCAGATAAAATTATAATAAAAAAAAAAAACATCATAAACTGGTCGACAGTCATATGGTTATGAAAAAGTAATGTATCTGTGAATACTAGTACTGATCACAATCCTGCCAGTATAATCTATTGTAAATGAGATATGTTAGCATATTAAGATTATAACCTGATTAAAGTGTTCCTGATTAAAAATAGAAATTAATGACAGATCTGTGTTGTGCATCCTCCTTTAGTACTTTTAAACAACAATCTTCACGTGGATAAGTGTAATTAAAAGGCAATCTGAATACAGATATTCTTATCCGCAAAAGTACTTTGGCATTTCCCAAGGCTACCCCTTGATAAAAGACACAGCATGTGTTAATTAAAAGGAAATAACAAGCTAAGTTCTCTGTACAACCTTGAAAGTACAGCTTTAATGAGATTTTTGTCACCTGCTTCCCCACCCGGTTTAAAAAAAAAAAAAAAAAAAAAAAAAAAAAGCAATCTAATTGTAAATGATATGTTTAACAAAATAAACAAAATAATGGGACAGGTCAAAAGACTAGGGAAATGGTTTATCTAGAAGATGAAGGTCATCCCTCTGCCGCATATCAATAATCCAGTGATTGTAACCTCATTATTCAATACAATTGTTATGTGGATTCCATTCCAAATCAAGGGCACATATAGGAGTTGTATTTGATTGCTTATAATTAATATTTGTTGCTATTGAAGGACACTGTAATATCATAACCCATGTGTACACATTGAAATGTGGCCAGTCTTTACCAAAAACTTGAAATCCATTGCAAGGATACCAGTGTTTTGTCTTGAAAAGACTCTACAGCTATGACCAAAAGTTTTTCATCACACTATAGAATTAACACATTGTGCTTCATAAAGCCAAATTAAACCTGCTAACATATTCAATTACATAGCACTTTGTAGTTTTCCCTATACTTAACGAAAAACTGACACCATTTAAAAAATGTGACATTTTGAAATCTAACATGAAATACTGTACTGCTATTATGGCTTCCGGTACACTTTTACTATATCATTGTACAGTTTGTTTGATTGCATGATGTTAAATAAAATATCACAAATGTTTTTATTTTGATTTTATTATGTATCAATCCTAAAATTCTAGGTGATGCAAACCTTTAGGCCAGAGCTGGATTGTGTAAATTGTGACATGAAAATAATTGTGGCTAGTACATTCACTTTTATTCTGTTCCATACTAAATACTTTTTCTCTAATCATGGTTTTATGCTTTGGATAAACTTTTAAAAAAAAAATCAATAAAAAGAAATACAGCTGTGCATGTTTTATAGACTAATGTTACTGAAGTTTGGTTTCTATGGTTGCTATCAGCATGCTTTTCATTATAATAGTGTGGTTGAAATTATAGGCCAGTGCAGACTACGGGGGTTTGGACTGGGGAGGGAAGCCCTGCCACTATAAGGGGCCTCATTTATAAAAAGTCGTTAAAATTTATGGTGCACGATAATTGCATTACTGTGCAGGTTAATGATTTCCGTATTTACTATTGCAATTGTATTCATTATCGTGTGTAATAGCAGGCATATTATAGTGCACACTCATTTTATTGTGCCATACTGTGGTAATCAGAATGAATATGTGATTTGCATGTTAATGCATGATAATGTATTTAAATGAGGCACCCTGCTCTGAATAATGAGATGAGCTTCATTCACACCGTATGTACTAAAGGGCGATAATTGCATTGTGCACATTAAAGTGAGCGATACTTTGTTTGGGCACCAGGGTTTCACCAGTGATAGGTGCGGTTTCCATGGTTTCTTAAAGTTAAAAAAGTCCTTCCTTTTCATTAAAACTCCATAGCTTCTTTAATTTCCCGTAAACACAACACGTTGCTTTGTGCAGCGTACCACAGTGACGTTATATGGTCTAATCTTTCATAACTGCTACCCTTGCACTGCAAATCAGACATATCGCCTCGCCGTCAAAATTATTCAGTGAAAATAATCATCTGGCTAACGATTTTCGAATCTTCTGTGTTCCACCTCCACCTTTCCCTTCCATGACATCTCCAATTACTTTTTTCGCAACTTATTTTACACAAAGTAAAATAAATAGTTTAAAAAAGCCTTCGCTTCGCTATCCTAATCAAAATTATGTGCATGAGGAAATAGATCCTGTGTGTGTTTTGATTGGCTATTTTACTACTTCTGTGAGCTGTGATTGACTTAATGGAAATGTGTAGCAAAGTGCCCTCCCCGTTGTGTATAAATGTGTGTGCACTTATTATTATTGTTACAGTGCGTGTGTATTGTGCAATATGATTTATTATATATTTTAGTGTTGTGGACAAAAGCAGCTGCCATTATGTGTTATTGTTTTGTGTTTATTTTAAGAACTTCGTGAAGATGCGATACTGATCAGCTACGGAGTAGTTAATTAGCTGACAGTCACGCAACATTATTAAACTCGTGCAGATTATGGATAATTACTTGCTAGTTAACCCCTCGGCCAGAATATAAAAGACCTGCAGACTGGCTGCACGGGGAAGTGTTCAGAGTGGAGAACGGTAGTGGAGAGTCAGGAGGTAAACGACCAGCAAGGTACTTGTCTGTCTCACCATGTTTGTTAGTATCTGTCTGTTCGTTTGGCCATTGTGCCCTTTATTTTTAGTGTTTTGTTTTCTGTTTAAACCTTTTATTTGCAATAAACCAGCGCACGAAGTGCACTCACCATTTCACCTTGCAGTACTGTGTGTTTCTTCCAGGCCTAACGTCACCATTCAAGCCATCCTGTCACAGAATGTCACGTATACAATGCAGAATGCATGTTATATTAGACAGGTTGTTTTAAATAATTCCAAAACCATACACTGCATCGATGCAATTTTATAAAGTAAATGGGCGAGCTGCCAAAAATTGCCCCGTGAGCCACATGTTTGACACCCCTGCTTTAGAGTATTAACTTTATTTTAAACTATGCCATTCAGCTTTAACTGCAACCTATTTAATAAACTATAATCTACACAAAAAAAGCTGTTAAAGCTCACAGGAATTATATTAAATTTCCCAGAGGACAGGTTTACAGTATGGGTGCTATTGATTGTACTCACATAGTATCTGTTATTAAACGTGCGCGATAGTGCTTCACTGCAGCTTTCTTGACTCTGAGTCTCTCTCCCTGCCACTAACATCTTGGGTCGTGATGCTACCTTGTCACATTGTGGTGTCTGAAGCGGGATATCGCTCTTGCAGGACTGCAATTGAAAAAAAATAAAAAATATTTAATGAAAAGAAAGGAAACTGCATGAGCAGCAGAGCCGGTTGGAGGCAGAAGGGGCTAGCGTTGCTGCCAGCATTGCCGCTGCCAACACTGTCGTTGCTGGAGTGCCCCGCATCACTGCCAGCTGCACATCCGGAGGGGCCAGCAGTGCTACTCCCACACCCCTCTTCCCAGGGCTGTGGGGGGGGAGCTGGGACACCTACCTCAGCGCTAACGAGGCCTCAAGTTGGTGTCTTGTCTGTGGGGATTGGGGGCACTTCATGCTCAACTGCCCCCTCCAAGAGGAGGAGGAGGAGAAGGAACAGCTGCCGGAGTGCCCAGCACCACACCGCTGTCTGCAGCTTTCTTGTCTCCGAGTCTCTCTCCCTGCCAGTGAGAATTGTGCCGCTACCCTGTCACAAGGGTCTACAGTATTATTGTTTTGTACTTTTGTATTACTGCTGTTCAAAAACATGTTCTATCCACAATGAAGGATGCCTGGCATTAAGAAAAGGAGTGTGTACCTGTTAAGATGCTGCAGTTCACTATAACTCAAACCTACCATCCAAAAGATTTGAACATATTATGCCTGTTCTTGCCTGCTTTCTGGTGAAGTACAGTTATTTTTAGTTGTATTAATGACATTTAAAGCTGTTTCTGGAAATGGCCCTGCTTACATCAATGATATGCTTTTACCTTATGTCCCTGGACGCCAGTTGAGATCTGCTGCTGCTGACCTTCTGGTGACTACAATGATAAAACGCAGCTCCTGTGGTGGAGGAGCCTTTAGTCATTATACACCTGGATTATGGAAGAATCTTTCAATTGAAATCCGTAATGCTGACTCAATAAATGCATTTAAATCAAAGCTTAAAACACATCTTTACGCAGAGGCCTTTTTGTAGAATGGGATGGCCTATTTTAGAGTTTTGTTTAGATGTTTTTGATATTTTATTGTATATTATATTGTGTTATTGTATAGTGTGTTTATTTGTAACGCGAAGCATTTTGGGATGCCTTGGCATGAAAGGCGCTATACAAAATGTGATTGACTGATTGATTGACAACAAATGGAGGGCATTTTAGAAAATGCACCCTTCCCCAAGCAAAGACAGATGTGTGCTATTCTGAGCACATTTTCAGTTTGATTATTAAATATAGAAAATATTTGCATCAGCCCTAAACTATTCACAGTGCATGATTGTCCAGATTTAATTATTGGTCATACATCAATTCCCAATTGCAATATGCAAAACTAGCTTAGTCTGAGCTACAGTACCAGCATACGATAATGCAGCACATTTAATGACTTTCCTTACCCTTTGAGTTCTATTTAATATGCTGTTCTTTCAACCAGCGGAAACAATTTCATTTATATCTGTTCAACATGTTAATGATTATAAGGTGATGGTACTACATTATATGAAAAGCCATTATAAAAAGGTAAAGGAGATTGAAAATCAGTCATTCATTTCCATCAGCAGCAGTGAGATCAGCCTGATTAGAATGAGGTTTCTGTTTGCCCCAGTTAAGATGCGGGGTTTAGTGTGCATTGCAAATGTCTAAGCAGAAGCGGGACACAAACCAGCAGCCATGCATCCTGCAAGCAATTGAGCAGGTATTTATAAATAAATAAATAAAGAAAGAAATATGGAAACTCTTAGCTTGATATCACTAGCAAAATGTTACTACTGCTTCAAGTTGTCTGAATGTATTAGTAAACAGCAACCAAGCCAGCAAAAACACCTCACAACTGTGGAAGTGCCAGCTTAATTAAAATTTCAACCCATTTCAGTAATATTACTGACAGCCGTAAAGGAGGGGAGGTTAATTCTGAGATTAAAAGTTGTTTTAACATGCCAAACCTTTGACATATATATATCTATATATATATATATATATATATATATATATATATATATATATATATCATAGAAAAGAAACAAAATGTGTTTAGCTGATCGCTTCGTGGTACATCTAAGACGTATATGAATTAACACCTTTACATTTCCTGTTGCCAGACATTTTAACACAGATGACCACACTGCAGAAGACATCAGAGAAATCATAGCTATGGGACAAATACAGCCAGGAAAATAAAAAAAAGCGCAAATTGTTTTTTTTTTAAATTAGGCACTTTGGAACCTGTTTGAATGAACACTATTCTGAAGTCATCATGTCATCATCCTCTGGAACGTTTCTTTTGTAAAACAACTTGTTTTTAACAGCAGCTTATTTACACACTGCTTTATCCATCCAGCTGAAGGTCTTTTAGTCCAAAACATCCTGATATAATTGATTTTGCTTTTATTTATTTATTTATTTGTTAATCAATTATTCACATTTTTTGTGGACCTACATTACCTTTTACCTTTTGATTTTGCAACTTTTGGTACAAAGCAATTTTCACAGCACCAATCAAGCGAAACACCTTTTCCTTAAAATGATGTTATTTTTTTGCATTTCAACATCTACCCAGGTCAATTCACCTTTCCTGAATTATCACAAAGAAAGTATAGATTTAAGATTCTTTAATATTGACTTAATTTACGTTATTATTATTCATTAAATTCACTTGCAATTTGAACCTTAACACCTGTTTATTGTCTTTGTATTTATCACAGATAATATCCATCTATTATAAAAAAAAAAATAATAATAGATGGGCTTCAGTGAGTTACAGGAAAATAATTCCATCTCGGGTTTCTGTGACGGTTCATAAACTACTCAATCTTACGTGTTGTAGTTTAGGACGTCACATAAACCGTAGATGGAATTATTTCACTGTAACTCACTGAAGCCCAATAAGCCCATATATATATATATATATATATATATATATATTATATATATATATATATATATATCAAGTTTTTTTGGTGTTTCCATAGCGTATTTAGCAAATAAATACATAGCAAATATTTAGCAAATACAATTCTGTTAATCATGGGAACATGCTATTAACATTTCATAGCTTGGGTTACAACATGCATATCTTAGTTTTAAACTCTCATACAAACAGTGGGACCATTGATGCAAACAAACGAAAGCTACTAACCAGAAAGGATGTATCATTTACCATTCAAACAGTGTTGTCAGCCTACCACGTCCTCTCCCAATTGTTCATGACAGCTGGAAATAATAAAACAAAACACTTTTTAAATTTAATTTGCAATACAACAGAAAGTCCTGAAAAAATAACCTAAAACTTTAACAGCTGTTTTCACAGACTATGATTAGATCTAAACTTGGGTTAGGTAAGTGTGAAAGGGAGAGAATGAATCTTCATATAAACCTACTTCACGTCCTGGAAGGGCGCTAAGTAAGGCTGGTGGTACGCAGCCGTCCAGGTGAGATATTTACCACCTCTTTTACGCATTACATAAAAATTTGCATAGCAATTTTACTGAGCAGCTTGTCTCCCTTACCTCCCGCCTCCCCTAAAACTTCCACTAACAACTACATCTCCCAGAATGCAATGTCTTCAGTTACTAGGAAACTACACAAGAAAAAACAACCAAACAACATTATCCAATCTCTGGCTAGCTCTGTTGTCTTTGCAGCCAATCACAGTAAGAATAAGAAAAATTCAAAGCTACACAAGTTGAAGCGTAAACACCTAGGTACCTATAAAATTACAAACTTATAACTTATTAATGCATTCCCTTATTTTATTTATATGTATGACTTTATATTGCAATGTTAATGTTCACTTAGTTTCATGTAATAAAGTCAGTGTGATACCTTGAGCCGATAAACTTGAAGAACACACATGTGGTTGTACAGTAGTTCAAAGTAACATTGCAGTTAAAATGGAAGGCTCTTTTTTAATGTTAACCCCATTACCATTAAAGATTGTACTGTGTTTAAATCGAGGTGCATTTTACCAAATTTTTAGGTTTTCTTTTTTTCCACGTATCCTGCCACACAAGCACTCTAAAATGAGCGCTCTATAAATATAGCTCTCCGTAACCATGATCTTCTCTATAAATGTGTACAAAACAGCGTTTTTAAAACTGTATACTTCCATTTAAAAACAAAAGATTGTGAAAACACTATTATTATTATTATTATTATTATTATTATTATTATTATTATTATTATTATTATTATTATTAGTACACGCCAATAATTATTAAAAAAAGGCTTCCGTGAAAAATAAACTGAGGACAAAGATTCTTTGAAACGAAACTGTGCAATAATAATATAATAATAATTATTATTATTATATTATTATTATTAATAATAAAGGAACCATTAACTAATCTTTCCTTGGTAGCTCGTTAGAATGTTTTTTAGATATCGAGCAGTTATTAAAAAAATGCTTCCGGGAAAGTGTGTCTTCGTGGACACTGGAGCACAGTCAAACTTTGAGACATCGCAGCGTGCTCGTATTTCCTAGATGCTTTGAGCTATTTCTCATAAAGAGTAACTGTAGAAATTATATATATATATATATATATATATATATATATGATATATATATATATATATATATATATATATATATATATATATAAAGTTAAACCGCTGCGGGAGCCCTAAGTTCACGCGTCAGTAAATTATTAGAAATACAATAGAGGCCGCCCTTGAATAAACACTGCTATCAGTAAAGAAGCATTAAGGTTTTTTTTTTCCTCCCCTTACTAAAAAAAAAAAACAAACAATAAACACATAAACGCACAACACTTACTATGTACATGCAACGCCCCTGAAGAGACGGGAGACTCAATCTAGCACGTAAATTACAAACTAATATACACACACATAGTAAGCACACTTTATTTTATGGTAGTACAATTCTGAAAGAAAATGCAAGATAAACTATGTACAGAACAGCAGTCCTTCTGAAGTTCTTATAGGTGGCTTTGTTTTTAGTTCAATTGTAATTCCTGTACTCAATCCTGTACAAATAAAAACAAATGTGCTTATTATCTATGAGAAGATTTAGTTTTGGTTTCTCGTGCAGGGAAATTACAAACAAGCAAGTTACAGTGAAAAAAAAAAAAACGAGTAGGATATATTGTAGTTTTTTTTTCACAGAAATCAAGTTGATATTCTGAGGTAATTTTTGTATTTAACTGCCACACCAGCCTCTTAACAACCAACACACACTCCTGATTCGCTGGTACAGTACTCCCCTGACCTTCTAACTCCCACCTAATAGGCTCTCGGTAACTGTCACCGATAAATGTACTGTAGTCAAAGTAGGTTAGCCACACACGTTGCTACATACAGGTAGGCTACTGTATTACAGAAAATAAGCAACCGCCATACTTCTAAAATGTCATAAATCATGTAATCAAATATTGCAGTGTTTGAAAATCAATATTATTAATAAAGGTTGATCTTGTATAATGGCCACCCTCTTTTAAGCGCCAAAGTCATTTTGATCAATTAAAAAAAAACTTGGAATTACAGAATGATACCTCGTCAGACAGATTTGTAAGCAATGTATCTTTGATGCCTGGAAGACAGAAGAGTCCATTCCAATGAAGCAACACATAGGGACATATTCATAAAAGATGGGAGTAAATACTGGCCAGTATTTAAACAAGATCTATAAAACTACTGTCTGGTTATTTTATTGACCAGTAATGGTTTTGATGTGATTTACCGTTACGAATTGTTAGAGAGAATGTATCTAACCTTTTACAATACATGTTTTTATTTTGAATATAACATACAATAGTCTGTTTTTATTATACACAAGCCTGTTGTTATCTCTAACCCCACTGAGCTTATAGCAGTATGTCTTTCAATAGAATATGGCTCTTGAATTCTAGACATGTGTTATCCAAAGATCTATTGTAATCCTAGCAGTTCCTTGGAGAGCTGGCGTCTGTCTGTCTACGTGAGCGTCTACAGTCTGCTGTCATAGAGCATTACTATTTTGCTCTCACAGGTACACTGACAGGGACTAGGCTGGAACTCAAAATGGCTCAAAGAAGATGCATGATCACTCAAGAAGTGATTGATATGCTTACCGCTTTGTCCAAAAATTATTCTGATGCAGGGAATGTGAGTGATCACGACAACAAAAAATCCTGGATTTGTGAAACATGCAGTTCACCAGTGAAAACGAGGGAGGTGCCACTGAAGCAGCAGTCCTGGGGAATCCTCTGCAGTGACAGTCACTTTGCCTGTATCATCTCCTGCAGTGGCAGCAGGCGTGCAGCCATGCCAACCGCTTCACCCGCAGCAGTACCAAGGTGTGGCAGGCTGGCTGGGTTGTGTAACGTCACAGACCTAGAAGAAGTAGCACACAGACAGCGCTGCTTGTGCGTTTTAATTATAAATAAAAAGATTTAACAAAACACAAACACTTTATGAAACAGAAAGGCACGGTGGCCAAAACAAATAGACAAACAAATAACTAAAACAAGTGTCATGCTGGTGTTGAACCAGTACGCTTAATAATTGTTTCTTTGGTTTTCTTCTTTTACCGCCTCTCTCTACTCCCATTCTCTACTCCTGAACACTTCAACCTTGCTTAGCCACAGCTCTGGGTTTTTATACATGTGACCATCTCCAAATTAGCAATAAATTAATTAATCTGGAGACGGTCACATTCTGCACAAGGTTAGCATGTACCCTATCTACAAGGCAGCGACTCCAGCATCATAGCCAGTACGAACAGGCATTCAGGAAACTGGGGAGGATGGCACTATTTAAGAGATTATAAATCCTGCTGTTGAAGCTGTGGGAACATGGGCTGCACAAAATGTTTTGACTGATATGTGAATGCTACACCACATTCAACGCTGTACTGTAGCAGAGGCACATAGGACACAAAATGATGATTGGCAAAAGAGTTGAAGAAAAAAAAAACTGCCTGGTTGGAACAGTGACCAAAACAAGAAGAGAGCTTCCACCATCTGCGCAAAACTTGCAACCACAGCTGTAATCCAGTACAATTTTAAAACAATGACTGCTGCGCTACCTGTTTACAAGTGTAAGCTGGGAAAAAAATGTAATTATTCTCAACTCCCTTTATAGGTCAGTTGCCATCTAGACTGTTGCCAGCAGAGACTGTGGATTTCTACAATGACACAAAGTATGGAGTGGATGTTTTAGACCAGAAGGCAAGTCAATGCTCGGTTAAAGCTGGTTCTCCCCGGTGGCCAGTTTTTGTATTTTACAATGTACCGGACCTGGCAACCATCAATTTCTTTGTTTTGTACAAGGAATGCAGCAGTGAAAATATCAGTAGGAGAGATTTAATCTTGAAGATAGTCACACAGCTTCAGCAAAAACATTTCAATAAGAAAACTGCAAAGCAGCAGAATGCTGCAGTAGCTCAACCTGGATTCAGTGCTGCACCCAGTGACACACACAACAGAAAACAATGCCAGGCAGCTAAATGTATTAAAAAATAAACCTTAGTAAAGAGCAAGTATGTTGGTGTTATGTTGTAAATGCACAGGGGAAAACTTCTGATACATGTGCTCAACGTAGAAGAGCAGTATGTGGTAAATGCACAGGAAAAGTTGAGAAGCGTTACTTCTGTGTGGATTGTACTACGTAGGGTGTTACTTTGAAGTCTGTTTCCCTGAAAGGGCATTCACGTTACATAATGGGAATTGAGTTATTTTTTATGTTACTTTTAAAAAATAAAAAGTTTTTACTGTTTTGTATGTACATATACCTGTTTACACATTAGTTCCTTTTCAAATGTTTATTTTATTGTAGTTTTTCATTTTTTGAAGTAGTGCTTTATATGTGGTAAGTTAGCAAATAAACCCTTTTATGTTTAATTGTTAATTTAAATACAATGTTTCGGCTGTGCAGTTGATTGATATGATGTGCTTGAATAAAACATTTGAGTTGTATCCGATTGTTTGATATTGAGGTTGTTTAAAATGTAACCATTATAATGCGGCGTTTCTAGGCGTGAGTATAACCGCGGCGGTTCTAGGCGTGAGTATAACATCGGCGGTTCTAGGCGTGAGTATAACAGCGGCGGTTCTAGGCGTGAGTATAACCGCGGCGGTTCTAGGCGTGAGTATAACCGCTGCGGTTCTAGGCGTGAGTATAACAGCGGCGGTTCTAGGCGTGAGTATAACCGCGGTGGTTCTAGGCGTGAGTATAACCGCGGTGGTTCTAGGCGTGAGTATAACCGCGGCATTTCTAGGCGTGAGTATAACCGCAATGGTTCCAGTGTTAAGACATCGATGGTACACACCGTCTGTTTACCCGTCACATTATGGCTATGGGACATGTCTGGAGACAGGCTGTCAGAAATATCAAGATTTCAGGTTTAAAAAAGGAAAAAGAAATTGCACAAAAACACACATCTTTACAGTGCTCAGTTTATTTTAAAATCATTGCTCGGAAATAACATTAATGTTTTCTCCATACACATTACATTATGCACAAATATACATATACAGCTTTGGCCAAAAGTTTTGTAAAATCCTGTAGAATGAACATATTGAATTACAAGTCGAATGAAACCTGCGAAAAATGTTACATTAATACATTGAATTACATACCGCTTTGTTGTTTTCCATATAATAACAAAAACCATTATTATTAACAGCAAAATGTTTGTTGCACAACAGTAGATTTAAACTATGTACTGTCTGTATTGTTAAAGGTTATTGAACAATAGTTAATTGAAATGTATATAGGTATATTAACAGAAAAAAATAAATCCAGGGCACAGTACTTGCAGTAGAATATTGTGACTATTATACCACAAATATTAAATGTTCAAAATACTTAAGTATTAAAATAAAACTAAAAAACAAACCAACTGCAGAAAGTCTTGATACATAAACACCACAATATTCAATTTGTGAACAGAAATTCAAACAAACCACACAAGAAAAAAAAAAAAAAACAATACAAATTCTACTAAAAGTAAAATACTCCAGATTCACCTTTAGCCGACTATAATTTATAAATTAATTAAATCAAATACATCAATTTGAAATAGCGATTGTTTCACTATAAAACAGACTAACAAAAAACATGAGACCCTTAAAATACAATCTATAACTCCATAAATGTACAAAAAAATACTGTCGTTGTCTGTGACAGTGAAAGAATGAATCTTGGCTATGAACCTCCCTCCCGACCTGTGAGGGCGCTGTATAAGGGAAAGAGAGTGCCCCAGACTGGATGGTTTGGCAGTTCATTCCAGGGTCAGTCGGAAGCCAGCCATCTGGAAAGGGGGTGGAGTCACAATACTTGAAGTCAGCGCCTGAATGCGGTAGGTGATGTGTCAGTCATGGATTGGAGGCGACAGAATTACACTCGCTACCAAAGGGGGCGTGATTGAAGGTATATCAGTGGATGTGATAAAGCCATCTGTTCCTTTTGTAGCGGTTACAAAAGACAACCTCTAAAGGACCAAAAAGTACCGTGAGTGTTTTGTGTTTGTCTGTTTGTTGTTCTAAGTGTACTTGTTTGTCATTCTTAGACAACTAACATGATCCAGGAGCTGTCGTTAAAGGCCAGCACCAAACCTGGACAACACTGCACTACTGTTCACCAATATTATATTTCACTACTCACACTTAAAAGCACTCACTTTGGACTTGTGACCGTGTTTGTGTTCTGTGTGTGTAGTTACTGTAATTATGGTTTTGGGACTGAACCCCATGGTTTTTACTGAGCAGTACACATAGTTGTGTACTGCCAGTAATTATCATTTACATTTGTCAAGTGACTTTTGGATTATAAATAAATCATCATTTCACCATGAACTTTATTGTTTGTCATTACTTTAGCACTGCATCACCTCTATACCTGCACACTGCAAACCACTTTGCCACATTGCCACATAAAAGAAAAGAGCACAATAAGTTAGAAAAAGATTAAACATACAGGACAGGATTTTCAAAAAAACAGTGTTATTGTAGCGAACTCGTGGTATAGTAGCAAGAGCTTTAGTAGCAAGTGATTTTCAAATGAAATGCATTAATTAAATCAATCCTTTAATACTTTGAAATTGAGTCGAGGAGGTTGTTAATTAACGCATTTCTCGTTAAAAAGCTCAATTATCGCAGGTCACCTACATTAGTTCCTGTCTCAATGACTAAATAAGGGAAACTCCTTAATCAAATGAGATCAAGTAAAATTAATTAAAGCATAATTTGCTGTTATAGAAACTACTAGCGTACAGCGAGACAGCTTTCTCACCTGCAAGCTCTCTAACCCTCTAACATGGGGGGTGAAGGTCAACAGCAGTTTTATCTAATTTAGAAGAAACACAGTATAGTTATCGTTTCAAAAATAACCCTCAGCACGTCAGTCTATGCAGGAGGTTGATGATAGCATTACCAGAAAAGAAAACTTCTCAATCAATGCAATTAAGCATAAGCTAAAAGTGAACAAAGCAAAGTTCTTGTAAAACGTCTTATGTTGGAACAGCAATTTTCACAATGATACTCGTGACCTTCACACTCCATTTATAATTCATCTTCAGCGTATGCATTCTTTCTTGTGCTGATTGACCAAGTTTTTATAATCCTGCTTTTTTATAAAAGATGGACAGTTCACCTGAGGAAAGAGGTCAGAGTGATCCAAGGGAAAAGCCACACACAGTGCACTATTTTCCAAAAAAGATACGCCCCCTTCTAAACACAGAGATGTTGAATAAGTATGTGCTACACATGCATAAAATCAAAAATAACATGTTAAAATGAATGTCATACTTTGACAAAAGTATTTGGACAATCAGCACATTTCGTATGAAACCCATTCATTCCTAATTATTGATTATCATGATTGAAAACCAACACCTGATTATAATTATAGAATAAATAAACACAATCATCAAGTGCTGAAAAAATAAATTGGAAATTTGTGATTCACAAAAGCAACAAAAATGATAAAACTAAAGAGTACAGCAACGATCTCAAAATGGCAGTGATACAACTAAATGAAAAAGGAAAAATAACAGAAAGACTCGGTTTACCAAAAAACACTGTATGGGCTATTAATGACAAACACAGGAGAGCAGGAACTACTGCAACTAGCTCCAGGTGTGGAAGAACAATAAAGATTTCTGCAAAATCTGGAAGAAGGATTGTTCAAGCAGCCTGGCAAAATCCTGGGATTACTGCAAAAGATTTGGATATAATAATTGAGAGAAGATGGTCAAGAAAATCACGAATGAACAATTCAACGATACCGTAACAAGATGAATGTCCATGGGTGAAAACATTTGATAAAAACACTACACAAAAGAAAGCGATTGGATTTTTCCACTGAATATTTGAAGAAGCCTTCAACCATATTTTATGGTTGGACGAATCCAAAATCTAACTTTTTTCACCAAGAAATCAACAATATGTTTGGAGGAAGAGAGGAGAAGAACTTAAAGAAAAGTTCATCATGCCCAGTGTTAACCACCCAGCTGCTTATCCTGTGATTTCCACATGGAGCGCATGAGAGTCCAAATTCGTGCCTCAGTGAAAAAAATAAGAAAACTCTATTGTAAAAGTGTATGCAGTTTTGTTTTTTACTGGCAGGTGGCAGCAGTTCCTAAGAAATGTGCTTGACAGACCCGGTCATCTCTATATACACAGGTGAGCGTGAGAAATGGATGCCAGTGTATCTACAGAAAATAAAGCCATTTGTTTCATTTGATTACTTTTCCAGCATCATTTATGGACATACTTTCAGTAGACTGAGCTGCTGTTGCCTCTGAGCGTGATACATTCCATTTCCTGCTGTCACCACATATGAAAGAACTTGGACCCGCTTGGCTAACAGTAGGGTTAATGAATTTACTTCATGAATTTACTAATGAATTTACTCTTCACTGTGTGCCCTGGTTTCCAAATGCAAACCTTATTACTTGTTTTAAACGTGGGTACTCTGGCATGTCTCTGCTTGTCTATATATTCCTTACTTTTCTACTGCTTTTGTGCAACTTTTTCTCTGAGTGGGTCTGGATTTGTTAAGGTTTGGTAAGGCCTGAAATGTCAAGTCCAGTTCTCTATTGTCTCTTGTGTAGTAGAGCAGGTGGTGTTTGCGAAGTTGTAGCATGTGGAGTAGCATGATGAATACATAGAAATTCAAGTACAGCTAATGTCCATGGCTTACCTTCTAGATTTGCATCCTTGAGTTACAAACCCATTGGCTTGAGATAGTAAACTGAAGAATGCAAATGTTTTATCTGCCTTTGCGCTAGGACTTTTTGAAAAGACACTTTGTAAGAATTGTCTCACCGAATCAGTTGTCACGTTTACGGTGAATGCTACTTCTGGCCATTTGCTGTAGTAATGAATAAGCACAGTTGCACACTTGATTTTGACTGGCACAGATTCACAATGTCTATGACCACTTTATCCCATGGACCTTCGTGGAAAGGTGTAGGTTGCACAGGAGCTAATCTTGTGATGGCTGTTTTATCACTATATTGGAATGTCACACAGGTCTTTCACAATTACTCAACCTGTGCATCCATTTTAGGCCACCAATATAGTTCTCAAAGACATTGCTTAGTCCTGACAATTCCTTGGTGACACTCATGCACCACATGTATTAATCTTGAAGTCAGGCTAGTAGGTACAGCCACTCTGTCACCTCTCCATAAACAATTATATACTGTTCCTTCCTTGAGTATGTTGAATTGTGCTTAGAGATCTGGTTCCACATCTTTCTTCTTAGGCCATCCAGGCACGATGTATTTCATGGTCAATTATAAGGTAACATCATCCAGTGTAACAGCTTTTATTTCTGATGCAGTCAGTACATTCGATTTGTATTCACCCTGTAGCATGCAAAGGACTTCGTCTTCCACATCCTCTCCTGATGTAGTCAATGGAGGTAATCTAGATAAAGTATTGGCTACTTTATTTGAATTTCTTGGTTTATATTCTACTGAGTAATAATAATAATAATAATAATAATAATAATAATAATAATATAATATAATAATAATAATAAATAATAATCTTTATGATTATATAGCACCTTTCATAGTGGACCACCATCACAAAGCAATTTACAAGTTACAAAATTAGGGTGTGTGAACTATGCATCAGCTGCAGAGTCACTTACAACAATGTCTCACCCCAGAGGCGGAGCACAAGGAGGTTCAGTGACTTGCTCAAGGTCAGACAATGAGTCAGGGGCTGAGCTGGGATTTGAACCGGGGACCTGCTGGTTACAAGCCTGTTTGTAATTACACTGTCTTGCCACTTATCTTGTGATGCGTATTGGCTGTCGACCCGTTCCTTGTGTAGTGAGGGCCTGGTGGTCAGTCCTGAGATTTTCCGTCCACACAAGTATGTGTGCCATCTTTCACATGCCCAAACGCAAGCAAGAGCTTCACATTCTCTTACATATTAAAATCGCATTTGTCATTTAGTGTGACAGGGAGGTTGGTTCTGTGTGCAGCTGGGATGCGGAATAGGAGGCACATTGCTAGGCAACCAATTGAGCAGTTAGGCTCACCCAGCGCTGAGCTGATCGGGAGGTCTGGATTGACTGGGGGGCATGCCTGGGTAGGCTGTGCACAGCTCAAAAGACATGTGCGCCACAGCTCGAGGCTACTGCATAGCCATACAGATGGGCGCTGAGCGAAAGCTTGCTGTGTGAGCATCGAGGTGGAGGAGAGGGTCAGCTCTATGGAGAGAACTACTACACAAAACCCTTCCACTCCAAGACGGTGCTCATGAAGGCATTGCCCAGCTGAGGCTATCAGGAAGAGGCCGGAGTCACCAGGAGGATGACTCCGGAGATTAGGAGATTTGTTCTCAAACTAAGTATGGAGAGGGTTTCGTGGTGTAGTAGGTTCCTGGAGCAGGACGTCTCTTTTAGTGAGGCTACTGCTCGACTTGTATGGCAAACTTTTATTGTTAGCTTTGTTTTCTTTTCTTTGCTTTATTAAATCTGTCACTAGCATTACCATTGTTGGTACCCTAGTGTCGGGGCCTGTGTTTATTAAATCTGTGCGCCTGTGCGACGTGTCAACACCCACTGCTCTGTGTCTGACTCAATATTTTTCAGTGACGACCCACGTTTGTAACTTCCCCTTGTTATATTTAGTTTCAAGCCAAGGTTTCTGAAGCATGAAAGTAAATGCTTGTAAGCATTTGTCATGTTCCTATGTCCACACACGATGAAATCATCTAAGTAGCTCTGCACCCCTTTACGTCCACAAAGAGCAGTAGACATTTTTGACATGTTTATAATGAAATAGGCCTCATGGGTAATGAATGCAGTCATATCAGTGACTGATCAGTGACTATTGCTCTGTGAGCAGTGTTTTCATGTATTTGTGTTTAATAAACGTGCGTCCTAACGCTTAACCTGCAGCTACTGTCTCTAAGGCTCTCTAACCCATTGCCTTCATGTTTTATGCAGACAGTAAACTTACTGACAGTGATCCTGCCCTGGGATTATGTGGCAAAGTGGCTGGTAAGGGGAACAGTTGTAGCGGTGATGCGATGCAGGAGTGACAGGCAGACAATGGTATTTCAGTGACAAAGGTGCTTTAATTATAATCCAGGTCTGGTGACCATAAAATAATAAATCCCCGGCTATACACAACAATGTGTAAAGCGCGGGGATAACAAAAACAGGGCACAGTCCCGAACCCAAAACACAAGATGCGGTCACCAGTCCTGGGTGCATGCAGACGTGCAGGTGCTCGGTGCAGACACAGGTTGTGTGGTGTGTAGTGGTGCTCCGGATCGTGCTGACCCTGGCGACAGCTCTGGAGGTGTGCTTAACTGTCTAGTGCTGAATACAAAAACAGACAGTTACAGGGACAGACACAACAGTACAAAACACGACTACAATCCACTCTGAGAGCTCCTCTCTTAGTCCTTTTCTCTCTCCAATCGTTTAATCTAAACGAAGGAGAAGATCAGCGTTACCCTGGCCCCTATATGTAATCCCGCATGATATCTAGGTAAACGGTTGCAGCTGCATTATTACTTGAAGCTGCCTCTCATTTACCTTTCAAATCAATACGGTCTTACAACAGAGTCTCGCTTCTTTCCAGGCTGACCCACTTCCCTGACCCGGAAATGAACTGTCAGGCCAGCCCTTCCAGATACTTCTCTTCTCTTTCTTTAGCGCCCTCACAGGTCGGGAGGAAGATTTATCACCAGAACTCATATTTCTGTCACACATTATTAACAGCTTTATAAGACTCTAACAGTGTATTATAAAAAAAGGGACGAAAAGGCAAATCTGAAGGGTAGATGTACTAAATTGTTGCGGCTTTTGCAATAGTCGCACACCAGTTCTAAACAAGTTGAAAGTCTAGGGTGAAATGTACTAAAGAAGCGTAATGCTGTTAGCCAATTTTTAGGGAATGCTTTGTGGCAGCAGGTTTTGTTTGCACTTCAGCTTTAGATGAATATGTACTTATGGCAGTTCCTGCATAAATTCACAAAAATGGGGTGGAGTGCAAATAAGGGTTCTCAAATTTTATAATGAGATGTACTAAAGCTGCCAGCAATTGCATCAATTTGTTAAGAACTTTTGAAAACATGTTTTAAACAGTGGCAATTGCTTCTGGCATTTCCCAGTCGTTGCATTGCCAGTTGTGCTCAATGTATTTGAGGCAAACACCCAAGTACCTATTTTTCACTAAAAGCAGGGTGTACTTTCAAGCCTTGAAAACAAATTTCTATGATATTTCAGGTTTCCTCAATGTGTTGGGCTCAATGGACTGCACATGTGCCGCTAACACCCTCCAGTTAATTCTGAGGATCTGTATAAGACCATGATCTGTTTTGTGTTAATTGTCTAGGCTACTAAGTAGGCCAAGTTAAAACAATAATAGAACAAAAGCTAAAATCATTTAGTTTCAATTTAAAATAATCTTTTATTCTTATTTTTTACACCAATGGTTTCAATGCAGCAGCATGATTTATTTTGTGTAAAAGGAAAGTGCATTAGTGTCACCGATGGCTTTGCGTGGCTTGTGAGTGGTGATGTCAGATTCAGGAAGCAATAATCAAAACAAAGATACAGGTTGAAGCACTATGGCTGCTGGAGGAGCAATTAAATAATTGACAATTGTTACAAAGATCGAGGATTTACTATGACCACACGTTCACGTGCAGACACAAGGAATGTTTAATCAATAGTAATATTTTATTAAGTAGACAAATAATAAACACAAATCAGAAAAGTTAGAAAGTGAATCTCTTAGTCTCTAAGCACAATTGAAATATGACATTGCCTGTCTTCACTCACACAAGCAGCAGATTCAACAGCAAACAAACTGTGACAGCTAGAACCTTCCTCACAAACACATGCTCACATATAGACACAGCCTCAACTGAGATGATGCAGACAATCTTAGAATATATCACATTAAGCTTATTAATGTTATATAGATGGAGTATATGGCAAACTTACTTTTAAAGAAATTCTTCATACAATGAGGTAGATTACTTAAAGTTGCTTCTTCAAGTTTCACTAAAAGTTATCCTTCACGCAAAGTGTGCAAACTAAATAATTAACAGTTCAATTCTATGTGAATGTGTTACAATTAATTAATTTAGTCCCATGAAAGGAAAATGCAACTGAAATCATTCTCAATGGTTCCTTGAAGCTTAGACTTTTGGTCTGCTGGCTTGGAAATTAAACCTGTTGAAGTGTCCAGTACAAAAACTCTCCTCTCTGCAATAAAGTCTTCAATCCTACATTGGATCAAACTCAGCAACAAAGCTTTCAATTCTCGATAGAATCAACAAACATCTGGAACAAAGTCCACAACAGCGCCCTTCCGCTCTGTCCTCTTCGTTGAGTCTTTTAGCTACGCAGGTAGCAGGGCACAGTTTCTTTTGGATTCTGTGATTTTGGGTGTACAGAACACCTAACCTGTTTTGTCTGATAAGTCTCAAAGTTTTCAGGCAGTCCTCCAGCCAGGCCTTAGACTTGTTGCTTGTGGTCATTGACTCTCTTGCAGCTTGCTTCCCTGTCAAGATTCTGTTTTTAGTCCCAGAGTTGCAGCTTTGCTTAGCAGAGTGACAGCACCTTGTTTAGCATTCTATGTGGAGCACAAAATATTTATAGCCTTTTTCACTCAGCTAGCCACTTTCATGAGATCATTTGTGTGTCCTGCCTTTTTTCAAACTCCCAGTCCTTTGAAGTTTTAATGTCCTTTTCCATCGGGACATCGCTAGTTTGTCTTCCTTGTGTCAAAACGATTGTTGTTGCATATGTGAATTATCTGTACATAATTCATAATGATTGCTAATCAATCATTCAATTTGGATCTCTTGCACCCTTGCTTGTATAGCAAACCACAACTCAACTCCCTCTAGGTATTCTAAACAATGTCGCCAGATTCTCGCAATGCTAGAGATCTCGCTAAGATAACACAATAAATAATGAAATTACTACGGCTCTTTACATTAACATATTTTCTGTTAGTACTTACGACAAAATGTATACTTTGCGAATTATCGCAACACAAATGTTAATTGCGATATGTTTGCACTGCGACTGGCCCATCTTAATACATCTACCCCTCAGTCTTTTTATAAAACTGAATACATTTTGCACAGACAGTGTTTAATGCCATTCCCTTGGGAAGAATGCATGTTCTGAATATTTAATTGTTGCAGAAACGTAAAGGCTTCTGTTAAGTTCTCATCACCAGCTGTTAAAATGCTCAGATGTTTGTAAACACTTGTACTGGTAATTTAATGCAGAAAAGCTGGGGCGGGACGACATGACACGACATGGCTTAGTACCAAATGGGTTTCTGCAATGGGTACTGCCAAGTCGGATACAACAGTTACAGAAGGTAATGCTTAAGGAAAGTGAGGGATCACCAAACTCTTTTGTAACATGAACAGAAGTACATTTAAAGAGTTTCACAATTTCTAAACACTGGAATTTCCTGTCATATTGGATTGTATATACTACACTTGTGGCAGATGTTTAGCTAACAATGGTTGAATTAAGAAGCAGAGAGTAGACTTCACATGAATTGCTCTAAAGAGATTTGATAGTCAGAAGTTAAACTGACAATATTTAGCACTTGAAAACAAAACAGGCTAAAAACAGACACAGACCTTTTTGTCCTCGAATTTCAGCACCCTTTTAATCAGAGTAAAGTGGACAACTCCTGCCAGCACATGGGCTCTGCAAAACTGGACTCCCTGCCTCAAACTAACCTGAGATTTCCCTCTGCCTTCTTCACACAGCCACCCTGGAACCTTAACTGTGCTAATTGTGGAGGTATGCTCCAGGGATTAACCCCTTCCTACCTCAACCATACGACCTTGCGCTGCTCTGTCACTATACTGCATCTTCATTAAAGGGTACATAAGGACCTTTTTATTTTATTGCTTTACATGTTCCCATGTGTTGCTACAACTGTTTACGTAAGGTGCTTTGCATGTATCCGCAAGGACCTCTCAGAAGTACATTTCCCATTATCCTCCTGCTCACATATGTAACCAAGATGGAGCAAGAGGATGATCGCAAATGTAGTTCTGAGAGGTCCATGCAGGTACATGTGAAGCCATCTTGAGGCAGGGAATGCAATTTAAAAGTTTAAAAAACTTTTCAAAATGCAAAAAAATATATATTTTAAAAAATACAAACACCTTACGAAATGCAAAAAGTATTCTTGTGTGGAGTGTGTTAACACCCCTTTAGGCACAGAACAACGCTTTTGTCAAAGGTACGGATGGGTTAATGACATTCCAAGGCTTGTTAAACCAGGTGATTTTTTTCTTTCTTGTTCTATTCATATGTTGACAACCAGTAAAAGTAAAATGGTACTGAAGCCAATACAAGATAGGGAGTGGATTTTAAAACCTTGGGAAGCCATATTTAGGTATTGATAATGTTTCTTAATATCGATAAAGTGATTTATACTTTATCAAATGATTTCTTTATTATTTAATTGATTCTACAGACTATGTAATAATCAAGGATGTGGTTGAGTCTTGCAATGGAATGGAATATAAACACCAAGGCTACCCAACTCTGGACTACAGCATGAAATGTTCTCCACTGTTTTTTTTTATTTATTTTATTGTTATATTATAGTTAAGGGGTTATGGCATTGCTGTGGAGTACTGCAAGATAATAATACAACTCAGAAGCAAATAAAGCCTGAGGTCACAGGTACAAGGACATTTAATTACTACAAAGGAACACGCCACAGCAATGCCATTATTGCACTACAACTTTTTCAAAGTATTTCTTTATGTACTTGTGTTTGAAGCAATCGTTGCAGTGCAGTGAAGGAGTTTACTGCTTCAGATAGCCCTGTGAAGCATTACAGCAGTTGTTTCAAAACAGGAGCTGTTAATTAGTGTTATTAATAACATAACGACTGGCTTCCACAGAAAACACTGCCTGATTATTTTATATTCTATTCCATTATTACTCTATAAGAAAGCCTCCCTCTACAGAGCTTTCCCTGTCAGGTAGATCCCTATTTAGTTTGTCAACAAAACAAAACTGGGTTTCATAATTCTTTATAAAAACAAAATAATAATAATCTAGAAGGAGCCCCCCCAGAGAAAGCATTTCTGACAAGAGGAAGATAACAAGACAACAAGATCGGAAAGGGAATTGCCAGACAATTTAAACAGCACATGCAACAGGACTCTTAAAAGAAGCAGTGTTGTCTTTGGGGATCTGTTCTCAATAGAGAACACAGTTCTCGCTCTCTCGGTTTCTTTCTTTCATTCTTTGTATTATCAGCCAGTGCTGTATCCATATCTTGAGGGCTACATCCCTGCATGTGGTTGACTTGAATCTGTTGTTGTGTAACACAACTGGCAGTACAATCAGATTATTCATGTACTTGGTCAAAGACATTATTTGAAATCCTCCCCATGGCACAGACAATATAAATACCTGATTTGGCTCTCATCAACCTGCTGTGAACTGTAATATCTTTCTATACTCCACTAAGTGAAGACTCTTCAAATATACAGTATATGGTTACCTGTAATGGAAACAGTGCTTTTTATTTAGTTTTTAAAGTTTAAGACTAGATTTATTGATAATTTGAGTTCGACAATATGGTGCATTCATAACACCTTCATAAGGGCTGCATGTGTATTCTACATACATAATCCTTCACACACTTGGGAAACTGACATAGCATGGGTATAAGTATATGGATATATGCTTAGAGTACTGTAATTGCCTTTCAAGCGCATATGTGACACAAACTCCAGAAACAATGTATCTGTAATTAAGATATTAAATAATATCATACTTTAGGCTGGTTTCAAAGACCATGAACAACACTAACCTTGAATTGCCTTATATAAGGTAGTCCAAGATTAGTGCTAATTGGCTCTGTTAAACCAGCCAAAACAGTATTAATCTTCTTTAAATCGAGCAATGGTATAAATGTAATTTTGTTGACCGAAATAATTCTGGACCATAGTGTTTAGAGCCGTACAGATATATTTGTGTATTTAATAGCTTTGTTATTATATTAAAATGTATAATGATTACTTTATTTTAGCATTTCAACCATGTCCTAAAAATGTAATTGAAGCCATTAAACTCCTGATCAGGTTTTCAAGTACTTAATCATTTCATTATACTTAATAGACCTGCAACTTCAGGGTTTCAGAGGCTTTATGATTCAGATTCAATTTTAATATACAAGATGGCAGGTGCTATAAGAAATTATGGTTCATGGATAGGTCTGAGATAAAAGTCATATGGGTTATCATGCTGACAAAGTCATTCTCTAAATGACTTGTCAGCTTGGCTTGTGTTTCCTATAGTATTAGCTCAATCTGTGGTTGGTGTTTAAGAATCTCGCCAAGGTTGTCAATGTGACCTTTTACTTACCTACCAAAATATATGTGCAGCTTAACATGTTGATGAACAGAACTGCAGAGGATTTAGCTCTGAACAAAGTTGTTATTGAATGAAGCTGTAGACAATGAGATCCATTCAATCAGATGACCTCACAGTATTACAACTGCTTCAAACAGCTAAAAGAAAATGTATGTCTGTCTGATAATTCGGTGTCTTCAAAGGCTAATTCACTTTGGTTATAACAGTTAAACACTCAAAGCAAAGTTCTTTAGCACTAATTACTCAGCCCATAATGAATGCAACTCCCAATAATGCTTCACTGTATAATCAACCATTTTAGTCTAAGTGGGTTCAATTTGCTCCCGTCAATAAATCAACAGCTGTGCTCAGAAAGCTGTAGGTTCCAACACTTACTAAACAATTAGTACACCAGGCTCCACCTCATCAGTGCCACTCTTCACCAGGTGTGCAGGTGGTTAGATTGCTCTTTATGGAATAAATACTTTGCTTTGATCATCCACCACTGCCTTTACATCACTGCCTAATAACCTTCTCCTCAACCTTCTATAACTCCCAGGGTGTTTGGATCTCAGACTAACAACCAGACCACCCCAGGAGCTCACTGGAACCACACAGACTGGCAAGTAAAATGGTTGTTCTTTATTATGTCAAACAATAAAAATAAATAGAACAGAAATGTCAACAAC
This sequence comes from Polyodon spathula, assembly GCF_017654505.1. NCBI lineage: Eukaryota > Metazoa > Chordata > Actinopteri > Acipenseriformes > Polyodontidae > Polyodon > Polyodon spathula. Next base: position 5,077,641 of record NC_054564.1, on the reverse strand, counting down.
AAGAACACATAAAATAATAATGGTTTCCCCAGGGATGCTATAATTTAATATCCACACAGTATGTATTTAGGCAAGTAAACAGTATAGTTCAGTCCCACCGGAGGATTTCACAATGCCCACATTGTTTAAAAGGTAGATTAATTATGTCCATGTGACAGAAATATGAGTTCTGGTGATAAATCGTCCTCCTGACCTGTGAGGGCGCTAAAGAATGAGAGGAGAAGTATCTGGAAGGGCTGGCCTGACAGTTCGTTTCCAGGACCAGGAAGTGGGTCAGCCTGGAAAGAAGCGAGACTCTGTTGTAAGACCGTATTGATTTGAAAGGTAAACGAGAGGCAGCTGCAAGAAATAAGGCAGCTGCAACCGTTTACCTAGATATCATGCGGGATTACATATAGGGGCCAGGGTAACACTGATCTTTTCCTTCGTTTGGGTTAAACACTTGGAGAGAGAGAAGGACCGAGAGAGGAGCTCTCAGAGTGGATTGTAGTCGTGTTTTGTACTGTTGTGTCTGTCCCTGTAACTGTCTGTTTTTGTATTCAGCACTAGACAGTTAAGCACACCTCCGGAGCTGTCGCCAGGGTCAGCACGATCCGGAGCACCACTACACACTACACAACCTGTGTCTGCACCGAGCACTGGCACGTCTGCACGCAGCCAGGACTGGTGACCGCATCTTGTGTTTTTGTTCGGGACTGTGCCCTGTTTTGTTATCTTGTGCTTTATACATTGTTGTGTATAGCCGGGGATTTATTATTTTACGGTCACCAGACTTGGATTACAATTAAAGCACCTTTTTCACTGAAATACCGTTGTCTGCCTGTCACTCCTGCATCGCATCACCGCTACACCTGTTCCCCTTACCAGCCACTTTGCCACAGTCCACAATACCAGTATAGTGTCACCTGACCGCAGAGTGTCTCATTCCAGATCCCACGTCCGCCTCCAGGGGTACTTCCTCCCTCTCTTAGGTGACGTCGATCCTGGAGAAACAAAGAAAACAATCCATCCTTAATACTCACCCTCCCGTCCCCGTCTCACTCTCTCAGCGGGGCTAATTCACACACTCCGCACTCGGACCCTCTCTACATGAGCATTAGTCTTCCGACCCGACCACTGATACTTAACTCTACTAGGTGAGAGCCTCGCTTATCAGAGTGTCTGCAGGTAATACAGCAGTCCATCTTTTCAGCAATCCCTCTTCTGGAACAGAGGAAGAGAGAAGGCAAGCCCTGGATACAGACAAAGCTACAACATGTCATCATAAAGATATCTTCCAGTGCAACAATATACTTATTCCATTCACAGCCTCTATGTATTGGAGTCGTGTAACAGTTAACAAGAACACTAGCATCTATCAAACGGGACGATGCTATAAATAACACGAGTTGTACTCTCAGTCCATTGTGAAACAGTATTCGCTTAATCTCAACAATGCAAAGAATAGTTAACTTTGGTTTTTGTGACGTGCAGTTTCCACTGCATTTTAGTTGTGCTGTTTTGTTTCCTTCTGCTTCTCTTCAATGCATTTATTGCTTAGGCCCCAGTATGGCTTCTCTTCCTTCCATGTCCAAAATGGCCACGGTCAGGTTACAATGTGTTCCCCCTCTCCATTCTTTTAGTTCCAGTTATATATAGGAATTAATCAAGTATTGCTGATGACTTGCACCAGACTAAAATTAAGGTCAGTATAACACACAGGTTTGACAATTTCTGACTATTTTCTTTGTCACGCCTTCTAATATTTCCCAAGTGGCTTGTGAAGATTGTTTTGCAGGTTTTACAAAAAAAAAAAAAAAAAAACATAAAAAAAGTGAAACCCTTCCACTCTACCCAGGAGCCTATCCATTTTTTTTGTCTGTGATTCATTTTTTCCTTCTGTGTATTGCAATGCAGAAATCAATAACATTATTGCCCAAAGCTAAAGCATAGCTCAGCATGGTATACACTCATTTGTGTCTCCTAGCTTCTAGAGGCAGATGCTGTTATAATACCACACTTACCGACTGGCTTCTGTGAAGATGGAAGCATAAACATTCTAAAAATGACAGTACCTCAGTGGAGGAGGCCTGCATTTCTCAAGCTCTTTCACAGCAGAACTAAAGCATATCCTGCTGGTGCAGGCTTTTTTATGCCTCAGCCTTCATACCTTAAATCTTATAAGAATAAGAAACTGCTTGTAGTTTAGTTTTCACTGTCCCTTATTTTTTTATGCCATACACAAGCATTCTGAGGTTCTGGTTGTAATTATTGAAATCAATTACAGTAGTTCAATAAAACACATAGATCAGTTGTTTCTGAAGCCTATGATAAGCTTTTAAAACCTGAAGTTTAGAATGTTCTAAATACATTTTAAGAAACATATAAAATATTAAACAAAATATAATGTTTACCTTCCAGGTTTATTATTATTATTATTATTATTATTATTATTATTATTATTATTATTATTAGTTATTATTATTAGTAGTAGTAGTAGTAGTAGCAGTAGTCTTAGTATTCAAAGGATAAAGATAATGAAAATTAGCAGGCATTGTGACAGGGTGGAGGCGAGACAGAGACTCAGAAGGCAGGAAACTGCAGTGCATGCATTAAAACGCACTTTAATAAACAAAAAGGCACAAGGACAAAATAGAGGTTTAAACAAACATACAAAAACTGTTTAGGCTCAGCAGCACCTTGACTGAACTTTTAAAGATACTACAGAGACACAACAACACAGGTTCACTCACCAAACTCCTCTCTCCAGATGGAGCCATGGGCTCTCCTTTTATGGGATGTGGCTGGAGCTTCATTAATCAATAATTAGCGATAATCTAATTAAGGACACATTCTCACATTCTCTGTTTTTGGCAGGGAGGAATTAACCCCATCCAAATACCAATAAATATGCATGGACAGTGCTCACCCTCTGCCACAGTTATATTATTATATTATGATTATCAAACATTTATTTTTGTCTTCAGGAAAAGTAGAAATAGTAGATTCTGTATATGTTACAGGGGTTTTATAAAAACATAAACAATACAGTGGATCTTTTATACTGCACACTAACAGCAACCCAGCAGTTAAGATTAAGAATGCTGTATCAATCTTATGACAAGACAGGCCCTAGGGATTATAGTTTCTTGTCTTCTTTAGTTTCTCCATTCATCTTTATCAGTGATCTTCCCAGCATTTGCCCCAGTGAGAGGACACATTAAACCAGATGCAGCCCTTATACACTGCCTAATTTCTCAGTTGTCCATGGCATAGACCATCTATCCTCGCACAGGCAAGTCACTTACATAGTTTGATATGGGTATGAAATCTCTTAATTAATGTGTTTTCTTTTATGAATTACTAATCATTCTTTATCATTTTCTGTTTCAGTTATTATAACATCCTGGTCACTATTGAAAACATTAAAATTGCCGCTCAAGGTCCTAGAGTGGTACATTCATGTGGTGTGCAGGATGAGTAGTCAAGGGAGCGTAGATTCACATTCCTGGTTGTGCAAGGTTTCTTAACTTCATTGGCGATTGCTCAGGGTGCATCGCATTGACTCTGCCGCTCCAGCGGATTAGGAAGGCAAAATTGTCAGGGACTGTTTCTCCTCACTGCACTTCAGCAGACTCTACTAGAGGCATCTAGTGAGTTCAAGCAGACATCTGAAGGACATTGAGTTCCTGGGTGTAACGAGGCAATAGGCTTGTTGATGAGATTGGCCGCCCACTGACTCTCAGTTCTCCTTAGCTGTCGTGAGCAATTACTGCATTGAGAGGTCATCATTGACTATAGGTGTAAAATTGGACAGATGCACATGGAGTAAAATAATTGTGCATTCTAAGAATAATAAGATGATAAGACGATTGTAACAATTAACTTGTCCTCCTGCTACATTTTGCAATTAAGGGTATAGTCAAGTAATTGGGCACTCAGTTGGAACGTAAACCAGCAGACACAGGGGGTCCCCAGGACCGAGTTTGAGATCCCCTGCTCTAGTAGATGTAAGCATCTTTTTTTTTTAGTACTTCTGTATACAGTTTCTTATGATTAAGTATTTACAATTACAGATAACCTACTGTAAGCCAAGATCCACTAAGAATGAACTTATGAACCCATGCTACAATATCATCTCTAAAGGTGTCTTCAAAAACACCATGCAAAAAAGCAACCCCCTATTTAACTTCTTCAACCATTCTCAGTGGTTCTTTCTGCAATTATTCAAATGTTGTATGTGCTTCTTTTTGACAAGCTGGTCCCCAAGTTAAGACGCACACTGCAGTGTAGTGTAGTGCCAGCAAAACTAAAGGAAAGTGTGAGATCATTAGAGGACACTTGCTCTTACTTCTATAAACATACTTGTAACGGTCACTCTGCACAACCGAAGGGAAGTTGCACTGTTCTCCCTAGGGAGATATTACTGGCTCTATTTAGTATTACCAAACAAGTCAGCAAGAGTGATAGACAGCAAACATAGGGACGCCAGAGGCATCAATTTCACAATCAGTCGCTTCATTGTTGTTCATTGAGATTAGAAAGAAACAGTGATTAATACATAGACAATAATATGAGAAAACAGGTAGAACACATCTAATACAGAATAAAGACAATCCATGTGTATGAGATTAGAAACAGTAACTAATACATAGACAATAATATGAGAAAACAGGTAGAACACATCTAATACAGAATAATGACAATCCATGTGTATGAGATTAGAAGGAAAGGGACAGGTGGGTCAGTGTATCCACCCACATTATGTAGCATTGGGTTTGCTGCACACCTAAGGCTGGTCAAGCCTATGTTACATATATCTATGGCAGGCAGTTAAAACTAAAGAGCAGCTCCCAAACTCAGATGAAAGCACCTTAACACTATATTTGAGTAATTGCAATAAGATCCACTCAGATTGATTACAAACATATAGAAGTAAGGGGGTAGTAAATAAATGGAGCTACTAACTATTTAACTCAATCATTTAGTATGCTAATTCAAGGGTTTTTTTCTGCTAAATGTGTAACATCGCCAATGTGAAAGAAAGTGGTGCAAAGGAAACACTGGGGAATAAATATCAAATAGCCCAGTGAGCTTTGATAAAACAATATGACATTTCCCCATTTTCAAATAGGAACAACAGCATTTAAAGTGTACAACATTTTCCTTTGACCCAAATAAGGAACTCCTTTTGCTGGGAAGACTACCAAAGCTATTATCTCTTCACTGCTCCCTGCAGCTCTTGTGCATTCTGTCTAATTATTGCAATGGTTAGTGTTACAGTTTCTTTACAATACTGTCTTCTCTTCTGACCTGTTACCTTTCTAACTACGATTATGTGGCTTCTTCAAACGCTCCTCAATCACATCATCTGGTACTTGCCATTTGTTAATCTTGAAAATATCACTATGTAACACAATTTTTGTTCCTGGGTAGTAAGTGTTATTTCCTAATTGCTTATGCCTCAAAAGTATAGAAATAGGCTATTATTCCCCACAAACTTTGCTTTTGTGACCAGGACAGTGATATATATATATATATATATATATATATATATATATATATATATATATATATATATATATATATATATATATATATAATATATATATATATATATACTATTAAAACTACTCACTTCTAAATCTTTTGTAGTCATTTTTGTATTACTTTAGTATAAATACAAGTTAATTTGGATTTATATGTTGTTTTTTTCTGACTTTATGTGAACGAAAAGACACACATTTGCCTGTTTTCCCATTGGAAATAGTGATATTTTGAAATATCACTGTCCTGGTCACAAAAGCAAAGTTTGTGGGGAATAATAGCCATTTTCTATACTTTTGAGGCATAAGCAATTAGGAAATAACACTTACTACCCAGGAACAAAAAAATAAATAAAATTGTTACACGGTGTATTCATCTTCCTTTTCTGCTCCCTGTCACTCTCCCTGCATCTATTCATCTTTTATATATATTACTACTTGGATTTTTCTTTGTGTTTAGCTCTGCTTTTACATGTTTCCATTTCAATTGTATTTCCCTCTCAATGCCTTCCTACTGTAATAAAGATTTAGTGCTCAGGAAATGCATGCTGTTGTAGACTGATAGGTAGATTTTTATAATGATTAGGATTTTGACATTTAAAGAAAAATTACTTCCTTCGATATGAACTTTTTCATTGTATATTCTTTCATAGCTCACTAAACACTTGCAAATATTTCAGGCAGAACTTTGGTGGTAATATGCACAGATATCTAAGTTACAGTTTGTATATGCATTCTCAAACACAGAAATAGCCATTTGGGTAGATGTCTTTGTTAAATTGATTTTTTTTGTAGTAACTAATAATTTCCCATTAACCCTTTGCGGCCATATGTCGGGCCAGGTCCGACATTACAATTTTCCCCTTCCAGTTCGATGTCGAAACCTTTCAATGGCGGAGTGAGAATGACAGGAGCCGAATGAAGCTGAAAAAAATGCATATCTCATAGCCCCATACACTACAGAGATAACAAGGACATAAACAAAGGAGATAGCTGCTTCTTCATCCAGCACGCAAAGAATATCATGGACATTTGCATTTGCCTGATGCGTCTGACAAGCGCTGAGTAAATGGACCGCTAAGGGTTAAATTATTTGTGGCAGAGCAGTGATTCTGAATATGTGACAAGGCTCCAACTGTCCGTATCTATTAAATATATACAGACAGCTGGAACGTTGCTCAACCAATCACATTGCTTGTTTCACATTCTGTTGCCAGCCCTGGATTATAATAGGTTATAATCTGGTACCTGTGTTGAACACATTTTCCTTAACGTAAACAAAGTTTGTACCCCAAAAGAACAGGTTTTTTTGTTGAGAGCCCAACAGGTTAAACGTTTTTTTCTCCCAATTTGAAATATCCAGTTGGAATGTCACTTCAAGGCTATAACCAAGATACCAGCCATGGAAGAATTTTGACTGAAATTCTTACTGTTGACACTTCAATTGACTTTTTTGACCAGTACAGCAGTAAGAGTGTCCTGGTGACACACAACAAACCCAGACCATTTTCACTCCATAGCCTGTGGAAACCCAAAAAAACACAAAGATCATGCTAGGATCAACAAAGACCATAAATGCAAGGATAACACAGGAACTCTGCAAGGATAAGGCACGATTTCATGCATGCCTTACACAAAAATGCTAGGGTTATGCTTGAATGGAGGGTCACAAAAGGAATTTGCTAGACATGATCTTGACTCCAAAGTTTGTTATGAAAGTTTGTGCATGTTATGGAGGAAATACTTCCTTAGCCTTGTACAGTATCATAGTTGAATAGTTCTTGCTTTAAACGGAATAGGAAACACTTTTCAGTTTGTTTGTACATACTATAATAAAATAGATGGGAAAGCAATGTAATCTTGGGTTTGTTTTGATTGTTTTTGATCAGTATATGTCAAACGAGCTGTTTAAATTCCGCGGTCTATCAAACGGTAATCTGCCATTGCTGGAAATCACTCCTGTGATGTCACTGGTTGGAGAAGGCAGCGGGACAGGTATGTGAGGTGTGTGAAGTAAGTGATTCCTCTCATGCAAATTGTTTGAAAAATGTCACATTTTAACATGCAATGCAGAGCTTGTAATTGTGACAATGATTACTGATGATGATTTTGTACAATACCATTATAGTAAAGTCCAGTCCAGTTTCCAAATGTCCATAGTACTTAATAGTAAAGTAAATGCACTTGGCATCAGTGACCTGGGGCCCGTTGTACTAATGGGATCATACAGCATTGGATCCCGGCATATTTAGGCTTCTGCATACAGAGTGACATTAAAGATTCATAGGTGGACAAGAGGTGGCTTTAGCAGTGTTGTTTCAAGATAAAAAAACTAAACCCAGGGGTTGAAAATGCTAAACTTCAAAACATAATAATAATAATAAATTAGATAATACGTTTACAACTTATTGTTTAATTTAAAACATTACAACTGTGATATGTATTTTTTAATACCTTAGTTCCAGTGCTCTTGTCAGATTTGTCATCTTTGCTCCAACCAGTGACGTCATGGGAACACTCTGTCAATATGGTAGAACACATCACAATTTAAGTGAGTGGCGGTTGCAGTAGTTTTCAAAGTATTTTACAGTGTTATACGATAAATACAAGGGTGTTTTGAGAGGGAAATGTTATCTTTAGCACTTGATAAATAATTTGAACGCATTTCATCTTTTTTTTTTAGTAAAGCAGGGCAAAGGCCAAAGCATATCTTCCTGTGGGCCCCCAGCCATTTGGTGGTATCTTCACTAGGGGAGTCTCTGTAAACATCAAACACGTAAACATCTAAAAAACAAAACATTTGATAACAGACTAGACCGAATATATCTCTTCAACTGCTTTTCATTGGCTTGCCTGTGTGATGCATTATAAGAATTCAAAACCCTGCTTGTCTGTCTGTAGTTATATTTGCGTACCTTCATCTCTCTCTGTTCCTTTGCACCATTTCCCTACCTGTGAGAATAAAAAAATATTTCTTCTAACAGCCATTCTTCCATTTGATAACTAGTCTGCTTCTACTTGGCTTTTTTTTTTTAAAAACACTGTGTCTCTGATTTATTTACAGCCCCCGGCGAAAAAAAACAAAAAAAAAAACATCAATGCCTGATTGCACTTGCAAAGGTGAAAGTTCCCCTATCCCTTGAGATCATTTACTTCGTCTGACTTGTATCTTGCAATCTGTGCCAAGAATCAATCCATTATTATTCTGTAAACTATCAAAGTATGTAATAGGTATTTAAACAATAAGTAGTTAGAGAGGAGATCCCTCGGAGACCTGTACATCAGCATATTCAAAGAAGCATCCTGTAGGCAGAAGCAACAAGGTTAATATAAAATAGCTTGCTCAAGCTGTAGAATATGTGCTTGTATATCAACTTTTTTACAGTTTTACAGTACGATGTTTGTTCTTAATACAAATATCATGCATGCAACAGATGACTACAATTTTGTATCACTTAAGATTACAGGGTATGGCTAGCCACAGAATAGCGTTATAATTAATGACTGGAAAATGGGCCTGTGGCAGGCTGGTGTGTGGATAGAGGCCCAGAGACTCCTAATTTTATTATAAATAAACAGAAAAATAAAGTGCACAAGGGCAAAATAAAAATCTTTAAACACAAAAAGAAAGACAACAAACCAAAACTTACAAAATTAAAGTTTCCAGGCTGGGCAATGCCTTCACTGGATTCACAAATCACAAAAACCACAAACACCAACCTGCTTCCTTAGCTCCCTCCTCCCAAATGAGAAGCAGAGGCCTCCTTTTATGTCAGGTGGCTGGGCGCTGATTGATCATTAATTAACCTAATCAACCCCAGCCACCTGAACATAATAAACCCAGGCAGGTAGGGGAAATTAACCCCATCCCTGCCAATTTAAAAAGGGCAGAGCTTTGCTCTGCCACACACCTCCCCCCATGTACAACGTACACCGGCCACAATCGGCCAACTCCCCCCTCCCCCCAAGAGTCCAATTATGTCCCTTGGGTGGGCTGTTATGGTGGGTGGTGGTGGGTGGGGTTGATGTCGGAGCCCCCAAGCCTTCTTTGGTTGAGGGGGCCCCGGATCTCCAAGGTAGTACTGCGACGGCGGCCCGGCTCTCTCTAGTGGCAGAGGCGGCGACTGCGGCCCGGCCCCCTCTAGTGGCGGAAGCGGCGACGGCAGCGGACCCTCGGCAACCCTAGAAAACAAAAAGGAGACACCAGCAGTCCCAAGCGATGCAGAGCAGCAGGCAACCCCAGGCGATGAGAAGCAGCAGGCAACCCCAGGCGATCAAAATGTGTCATCCCTGAGCAGAGCGGGCGTGGCATCCCTGGGCGGTGCAAGGCAGGCATCCTTGGGCCATAGCTCCTCCCCTTTGGGCTCTGAGAGGGGCAGCTCCTCCCTCTCTGGCTCTGGAAGCGGCGGCTCCTCCCCTCTGGGCTCCAAGAGTGACGGCTCCTCCCTCTCTGGTTCTAGGAGCGGCAGCTCCTCCCTCTCTGGCTCTGGGAGCGGCGGCTCCTCCCTCTCTGGCTCTGGGGACGGCAGCTCCTCCTCCCTCTCTGGCTCTGGGGACGACAGCTCCTCCTCCCTCTCTGGCTCTGGGGGTGGCAGCTCCTCCACCGCTCTTTATTGGAGTGATCGGGGCATCTCCCATGTCTACCGCCAGGTAATTAACCACCATGAGGGCAACCTCTGGGAAGGACGCTGGGTGGTGTTGTTCCTCCCACTGTTCCCACCTCTCCCCATCTCGATGCCACAGCGTATTGATAACTATGGGGAGATCGTGGTCTGCCTCAGGGTGCATCAACCAGTCCCAGATCTCCTGGGACGGTGGTGAAGGTGGTGGTGCTGGAGGTAGTGGGGTGGCCCCTGATGCCCGGGGTGAATATTGCACCTCTTCCTGGGCCTGGTTGTAGGGGCATCCTGCCCAGTTGTGGCCGTACTCCTCACACCGGTCACACCAGTTTGCCGGTGGCACATCTGGGCAGGACCGCCAACGATGGTCCTCCTTCCCGCACCAGGAACACCAAAGGAAGAGGCTGGCCGGGTCCTCCAGCGGTGGCTGCAGCAGCTTACATTTCTTCAGCTGCTGCTTGTCCTGCCTTTGCCGCTGTCTGCTCTTCTTTCCCAAAATTATCCCAAAAATTCCAAAAATAATTGAAAATAAAAATACTGCTCTGAGCCTCTAGGTGGCGCTATCCCACTGCTAACACCAAATGTGGCAGGCTGGCGAGTGGATAGAGGCCCAGAGACTCCAGAGACTCCTGTCTGTGTTCATATTAAATTTTGCCCATTTGTCTTTTTATTTTATAGGCCCAAAAATAAAGTGCACAAGGGCAAAATAAAAATCTTTAAACACAAAAAAAAAGACAACAAACAAAACTTACAAAATTAAGGTTTCCAGGCTGGGCAATGCCTTCACTGGATTCACAAATGATATGAGAAGCAGTTTTGGTGGATGAATTTATATCAGGTGTTTCTTTGGCGCTTTGCTGTGATCATGAACTTTCAATACAGCAAGTCATTGTGCAGATTGATTTTAAGCTTTACTCACAGTTGATGCAGGCTTCTACTGTCTATTAGAAGCCTACTAGAGCTGTTAGCTGATGATACTAAATCGTTTTCTAACAACTTATTTTTGAGAGTGCAGGGTATAGTGGGTTCCAGTTGGCATTATACATTGTATTATATTGGTTTGTAACTTCTTCAGTCATTGCAGAAGGTCCCCACTTCCACTTCCAGTGATCTCTTTGACACTCCTGAGTGCTTGCTCACAGTCTGACTGCTTTCAGTAACTCAAAAGGGTGGAGCTGAAATCTAGCAACACAGTAAATGACATACAAAGTGAATCTAAACAACCACAAGAATCCATAAATTAAGATCACTGTGATGTGTTACACTCAAAATGAAGTTACTCATTAATGACACAGCCTTCACATTTCCAGAAGTCAATTTGAGTTTCCAAAGATAGAAGATTGATGAGACATGTAGTGAAATCCAGATTCGGAGCATGAAAGACATTATAGATTTATTTTTGTGTACATTTGTAGTTTTAAAAAAAAAGTGGTAGCCCTTTGAATTACTAGGCATACATAAATAGCCATGTAATAACATGTTAATAACTGGGTAAAGACCAGTGTTTACTACTCTTGCATGGTAATATTACTGCTACAAGAAGTGGGTACGTGGAAATGTGCTCTTTACAGGTAATTTGATAAGGTAACAAGATGTTACTCACCAGGTCAAGTCCATATAATTACAAAGCAGTTACCATGTTAATGATTAAGGAAAGACTGCTGCAGATGGGCATTCCTCAACCAAGCACCTATCTCCATAGACCTTTCACATTTCACCCTGATACCCTACACATGGAAAAGTTTCGCTTTGAAGAAGCTACTCTATGGAGTAATTACAGAAGTTGCCCTTTACTAGTGGTCAGAAATAAAACTCTGGTGTGAATTATAGTTCTGTACCATGTTAAAGCAACTAAATTAACTGTCGAGGGAGAGACATGTTTGTGTTTTGCCCTGTGTTTACCTTACTCTGGTGTGTCATCTGAGTCCCTTGGTTTGTTGTTGAAATAATGGCCAATTTATGACATACTGGTGCAATATTTCCTTAACCCTTAGTGGTCAATTTATTCAGCACTTGTCAGGCTTGTCGGTCCAATTTATTTTCACACCGCTGTTTATTTTATACATGCTGTTTGAATTATTTTTTTTTTTTCAGAGTAAAACAGGTCTAAAAGGAACTGAATTGCAAAAGACTGCATCTACAGCCAAGCCCCATCCCTTGTTTGCTGTATTTTACACATACCTCTTTAATGACATGCATACTGATAAATCTGCTGTGATATATCTGTGATATATGCAGAAGCAGCCATCACTTTTTTTTTTTATGTCCGTGTTATCTCTGTGGTGCATGGGTCTATCAGATACACTCTTTTTTTCCCGGCTTCATTCGGCTCCTATCGGTCCCACTCGGCCACTGAAACGTTTTCTCTGCTTTTTCAGGAGAAAAAACGACTAGAGGGCTGTGCTTTATGTCTTGTAGCAACACATGGCAATATGTAACAAAATAAAATAAAAAGGTCCTAATGTATGCTTTAAGCTGGCTGCTTCATTAAAACAGTGACAAGAGGCAGAGAAGGCGCCATGGATTCTGATTACATTTTCTGTTATCGGGACTCTAATGAAACCTTAATGCAACTGTCAGATAACACACATGTTTCCCCTGGTTATTCCTTAATTAACAGCTCGATAGGCCTGCAAGGGAATGTTTATTTATTTGATGGTGTGCCTGCCCTTTGGTTCAGAGCGCATAAAGTGTAATCTCTGACACAGCAATAATCCAGCATCAACTAGGTGATTTATTTAATGTCATTTCAGGAACATAATGAGGGTCACCATGTCCCAGGATCTTTCAGTGCCCTAGCATTTCTGCATCAGGATCATTCCCATTACATCGTCTACCCTGATAGGTATAGTTACACCCCATTAGCTCAGAAGAGAATCGAAAATATAATTCAGGCAGGTTGGGGAGAGACTGAAGTACAAACGGATTTAGAAATTCCTTGATTTATAAAGGCCTGAGCAGTTCTTGTAATATAAGATACCATCTGCAACATACAGTTTTGAGTTCATTATTATTTACTTTTCAAGCAGGGGCAATATGAGACAATAAAGCTTTTAGTTTTTAGCTCTTTGCAAAAGTCCCAAAGGTGATCAACTGGAACAAGGATAAATACTATCTAGCCACCTTATGAAGCAGGGCGATTTTCAATTGTCATATCCTGCATATGTTTATAAAGATTCATCTAGCCAGCTTTGTAGAAGAATGCCACATTCAGGGGAAGGAATCCATTGTATTTGATGAAAGCCCTGATTTTTAAACAAATAAGTGTAGCTTTTTGCAGGTAGATTTTGTAATACAGCTTCAGAGCTATGCGTAACCTTGTCAGCTTTTTTGATAAGTACAGAGGTATAAATGGTGGCTGGTTTAGAATCTCAGTTCAATCCTGGCCTAACATAAAATCTAAATAGAATTTGGTTTTAATAAAGCTTCAATAGTATTTAGTTAGAATTGTCATTGTGTTGCTTTTTTCCCCTTACAATTTGATGGTGTTTGCAATTATAAGAGTGATTCTGGATTCCGTTGCTCTAATATTGAATTGTTATTATATATATATATATATATATATATATATATATATATATATATATATATATATATATATATATATATATATATATATATATATATAAATAAATAAATAAATGGTCAAACAAATCTTATTTCCTTATGACTGTAGAGCCAAAACTTAGTTGTTAGTTGTACACTTTGTGATTTTTCTTAATGATCCACACTACTTAGGTGTCCAAAATTCATTTTTATTATAAAAACATTTAAAAAAAAAATAAAAAAATGCCACGTTTCGACTGCAAGAGTCTTTGTCTGGTCTAGAACAGATCTGGGAGGTCTGTTCTCTCTTTTGATTGCCTAGGGGGATCTCCATTTTTATTGTTGTCTCTCCCAATCTTAATGCATTAGCCTGATGTCCTGTCTGGTTGCTCACATTCCTAGTTCATTGCAATTGCATGAACAGATACTATCATCCATATCAGAGTTTCCTATCTTTTCTGTGCATGCTTGGGTACCCAGAAACATTAACAACTTCAAGCCAGATGGTTCAAATTTCGCAGACTGTTGCCTGCTAGTAGGGGAAATAGAAGGCTGCTCTAGCTGTCATTTTTGGCAGATTTATCACAAAGAGATACATTAAAGAGACTAGCCCTTCAAATCTCATTATCAGGCCAGCCCATTCCCTGTTCAGGCCCAGTGCACCTTATGAGTCTTATGAGGATTTCTCTATTAAATGAATCTACTGAGTCTATTGAGACCCCTGCATTATGTGCAGATGCCAACATATATGACACACTGAACCCTACTCACAAAGCATTAAATAAAATGTTTTAAAAAGATTTAGGATTTTTTTTAAACTCTTGAAATAAAAATTCCTTTTAAAAAAAAAAAAAACTGTATATAAACTATGTAACACTATATTCAAAAGGTGTACTTGAGTATTTTTTTTAATAATAATTAAGGATCGGTATTCACAAAACCTTTCTTTTTTTATCAATTGTTTATCAATTTTTACTCCTGTTTTCCAACCCAATGTCGCCTCAGTGCTGCAACTCATACCGATCTGATGAGATGGAGATCAACAGGCAACCTCAGTTCTTGAGGCCAAGCTGCTCGCCTCTTCTCACATGTACTGATGCAACAGATTTAATAAAGGCACTGAATCCGGACACCTAACCAGTAGTGGTGGATGAAGTAATTTCATCAATAGATGATATTCTGCTTGGAGTGTAATGAATAATGCAGCACTTGTGGGTCTGCAGCCAAAATCCGCAACTTGGTGCAATCAGGATTCAAGGGTAACGTCAGCAGGCTCCCTGCTACAGGGTATGGTTAACGGGGAGTCATCCTATCAGAAAATGGGACCCTGCTAAGATTGCTGTGGAATGGAATGTGAAGGGGCCTTCAGGGCTGGGGCACTGTAAAGGGACTGTGTGAGACTGGTGGGCTGGCGTCAGGAGGGATGGGATTAAGGGGTGTTATAAAAGCAGCAGCATACTCTCACCACGAGGAGAACGTCAGAAGTAACTGAATCGATTGGTTAACATTATATAGAGTTTGTGTACTCGGTTGCTTTGCGTGGTCAAGGCCGACAGCGACCAAGTGCATTCAGACGCCTGTAACAGCTGATTGTAGCCACTTCTATTATTAGTTTAAAGGGACTGCCAGCTGCTACAGCAATGTCCCTGGGTGCTGTGTGTGTGTGTGTGTGTGTACAAATACACAAAGTCACTGTCTTCAGGTGCACTACAAAGTTTATACTGAAATCCAATTGAACACAACCCAAAACACAGTCCGATCACCACTATTTACAATGTGCATATATGTCTGTGACAGAGAGCAAAGGTATTTCAGCTCTGCAGCACCGAAGCTCTGAGGGGGTCTAGTACCAGGGAGATGTGCACCAAGGGCACCAGGGGGTGCTGAAGCACCGAGGCATGGAGCTTCTAAGCACCGAGGGCTCCGAAGCACCAAGACACCAAGGCTGTGATGCACTGAGGGAACCGAAGCACTGAGGGCAGCAAAGCATCGAGAGCACTGAGCTCTAAGAACTGAGGGTGCAGAAGCACAGAGCCACCAAGGCTGTGATACACTGAAGGCACCAAGGCAGCGAGTACCAAGGGAGTGTGCACAGAAGGCACCGAGGGCAAAGAGGGTACCAAGGCGTGGAGCGTCTAAGCACCGAGGGTGCCGAAGCACCGAGGGTGGTGAGCACAAAGGTTGTGTGCACTGAGGGGACCAGGGGCACTGAAGTACTGAGGGCACCAAGACATGGAGCATCAAGCACTGAGGGCACCAAAAAACAAAGGCACTGAGACTCTGAGGCATAGAGCACCGAGGGCATAAGCACCAAGGTACTGGGCAGGTGATTAGCCTTAACCGCGTGTAATCAAACAAACTGAGTAATGAATAGCATACGCCAGGGTGGATACAGAGCCTTGAGTAGTTGCAGTAGGTAATTAGGAGAGCAGTACAGAAATGCATGATGCTGCACCAAGATGCAGCACGGGCAATTGTTTGGATCCTGTGCAGTCATGCACAATCTGGGAAGCGTGTAGGCTGAAGAGCTGAGGTAGAGTAGACAGAATGTACTGCTTGTGACTTTTTTTTTTTTTTTGAACTGCAAGAGCAGTAAAGAAAAAACATACATACACACAACAGCAAGCTGTGGGGTAGAACAGTCACCACGCCAGATGGGAGAACTTTAAATTTTATTTATTTTTTTAATTGTTTTTGTTTGGGCCAAGCGCACTGAGTGGGGGGGCCAAGACAATCCAGCGGCGTTGACTCAGAGTGCTGCACACCGGGTCCCGGTGGAGGAAATCATGCATCTCTTTTTTTTATAGCAGCAATAGCAGGAGAAAAAACACAAACAACAACAGATGCTGCGAAGTTAGAAAAGCAGACTACAATCGCAATGCGATGCAGGCTGTTGAAAAGAGAAACTAGTTATCAAAGCGGCGTTGCGTATTATTTATAGCTCAGTTACAGATGTCGAGTTTCTGATTCTGGGGAAGTGGCAAGCTGACTTCCAGCAGTGTATAACTATTGCAGGAGAACTCCAGAAAAAGTGAGAGCTCTTTCACAAAGACTCAATCACAGCAACTGGAGGGTTTAGTATACCAACCTTACCTACCTGGTGTGAGAAGCAAAAGAGGAAGTGAGCTCCATGGAGTGACCGTTTGTTCCCTCAGGAGGCGGGACAAGGGACATCACTCCTCGGAGGGGCTTATCGGCAGCTCTGACATAAAATGCTCAGTAAATACCTGACCTGTGGCAGGCATATCCCAAAAGGTACTGGTTGGTGGTCATTCATCTTTGAATTGAAAGAGAACAATAAAAGGGAACACAAAAAGGTCAAACAAAAAACTGGGGGAAAATATAAGAGGTACCATTCCAGGAACCTTCTCTCCATCTCACATTAATATACACTATGGTGGGATTAAAATCCCTTAAATTAATTAGTATGCTTGAAGGTAGTACTTACCAACCTGTTGGAAAACATGAAAGAATATGAAATCGAGTTTAAAACATGAGAAACAGGTTTTGTAGAGGCTCTGTTAAATCGGCCCTGAATAAAAGGGTGATGTTAGCAGGTTTCACTAGAAAACTAAACTCAGCTGTGAAACGGCCCACACAGTTCAAGGGAAGAAACAGAATGGACAAAGCCTGGACATTCAGCCAAAGGACCTTGACTTGTAACCCAGTCGCACAAACAAGACTAAAATAGGGTAGGGAAATAAAACATCTGTGTTGATCATACGATGAGAAATTTGTAAGCTCTGTACAAAAAAACTTGCAGATTAGCAGAAAAGCAGAATAACCACCACAAATGAAATATACTGCAACCCCCAAGGGAAACAAAGGGGTGTGTTATAATAAGATGTTGTCTCATGATGATTACACAAAGAAGTGAGAGCATCCGGGGTGTACCTGATTGCATGTCTTATGAATATGTAATGACTTATTATAAGCTTATATGAATTCCTATATTGTTGGACTACTCAGTCACATTCTTGTGAGGAGTTCTCCTGCATAATGTATTAAAAAACGATAATGGTATCAAAGGAATTCAAGTTTCTTTGTTTTACCATCTGCTTTATTTTTACTCACATCAGCTTTTTAAGCCTTCTTCAACTTTAAAAATCTTGATCAGATTTCAGACCCTTGTTCCACACCAGTGATGTTGTAATTGGTTCTCTCTCCCTGTGTTAAGACACACATATGGGAGACTTCAGTCAATCCATCTCCAGCTTGCAAAAGAACAAAGAATCTGTTTTTTCAGCCCCTTTTTAAAGGCATGTGGCCAGGGTTAATCAATTAGTCAATTAACACCTGGCCACATACTGCACGTTAAGTTTCAATTAGGCAGGGAGGGAAGGCTAACCTCCCAGCTTTGCCATATCTAGCACACCCTTTATTTTAAAAAATTAAACTTTTTTGGATTTATAATTAAACAAAACCATATTATTTATAGGGGCAGGCCTCAGCTTGATGAATGTATTGACATGGCTAAATGTCCAACTGAATTACATGACAAGCCACATTGCTTATTCAAGTATATAAGTAACATGACTGATTCCACTCAGCGCACACATTGATTTTAGTTTACTTGCCATGTAAAATAATGTCACTGTATTGATGTTTTCATAAGTGAGAGGATGGATGACCATATCAAAGGAAGATGTAAACAAACTCTGTTCTAGGGCACAAGAGAAGGTCAAAGCTTTTCCAATGATCTTCAATTTTTTTATATAGTTCCTTTCATAGTGGACCACCATCACAAAGAGCTTTACAAGATATGAGACAAGGGTGTGTGAACTATGCATCAGCTGCAGAGTCACTTACAAGAACGTTTTGCCTGAAAAACGGAGCAAAGAAGGTTAAATGACTATCTGAGGGTCACACAGTAAGTCAGTGGCTGAGCTGGGATTTGAACCGGGGGAACCTCCTGGTTATAAACCTGTTTCTTTAACCACTGGACCACACAGCCTCCTATGGCAATTAAGTGGGTATCTACTAAGTACAAATACTAGTGCAAGGTACAATTGCATGAGCAATTGGATGAATGGTACCACAGTGCTAACATTATCATAGACAGCAAAAATATTATATGGGTTAACCAGAATGAGCTCAGAAGAGGGAGGTCATGCTTAACTTGACTTTTTTGAGGATGTTTCAGCTAATGTAGATGATGGCAATGCTTATGCTATATATATGATATAGCTTATAATGCTTATGATATTATGATTTATCTTGGTTCTCCAAAAGTCTTTGACAATGTCCCATATGAAAGACTTAAAAGTAAATTAAAATCAGCAGGAATACAAGGGAGAACATGTAATTTGATACAGAACTGGTTAAAAAACAGAAAGCAGAGCGACTGAGGTGTGAAAAATCAGATTGAGGGATGTACTTACTGTTCCGCATTTATGGAGAGGAACGGTAGTTCCTCGTTACAAGTTAGAACAACTTGGCGGAACTGCTGAGACTCTCTAGCACCAAGAGTTTTGCTGTTTTGACCATGTTGCAGCGACAAAACTAAACAACTTAGGAGTATCATTCCACTTTAAACATAAACTTTTAAGCTTCCTTAGATCGAATGTGAAAAAAAAAAAAACGTAAATACCTTCTTATACACACTGAGATATAAGTCGTCAAACGAAGGTAAAATTGTCATTCTCCTTTTTTCATCATCATCATCATCATCATCATCATCATCATCATCATCATCATCATCATCATCACCATCACCATCATCTCCCGTTCCTTACTCAAGGAAAAAATAAATCTAAAACCCTGAGGGTTTGAAGCTGCAGCATGAGAATCCTACTCTGATATAGACAAGCTTTAGCCCACTGCGCGGCTGATCAGCTGTTGGAATGCCTCCAGTTTTGAAGCTTGCATCTGTACTTGATGAGTTTGCAGTGAAGAGGATCTGCTCAAATGAAAATCTCCAGCTTCCGGTTTTAAAACCAGCAGTATCCAGTTACATTGAGAAAAACGGCTTGACTCGATTTCACGTGTTGATCTACATCAAAGTAAACAAGGGAACGCAAGCACTTTGATATCCATACCAGTTACACTATGCTATTTATTTATGTTTTGAAACAGCACATATCGCACAAAAAAATAAAAAATAAAAATCCTGAGGTTCGAACTTGCAACCCGCTGTGCCTCTGGTTAGCTGTTGAAATGTATTTTAATTTTTAAACTTACATAAATTAACAAATGGCAAGCCAGGAAAATACATGTCATTAATTGATTTGGCTGATGTTTTAGGCCAACCCGTATCTCTCTCTCTCTCTCTCTCTCTCTCTCTCTCTCTCTCTCTCTCTCTCTCTCTCTCTCTCTCTCTCTCTCTCTCTCTCTCATATATATATATATATCCTGTTATATCCTTGGCACTTGTGATCCATAACTTACTGTTTGCATTTGGTGATGTAAAGGTTAGGGCACTTCACTACATGCTAAAGGGCCATAGGTTCAATCCCAAGTGTAGGACCCACTGCTCATATATATATCCTGTTATATCCTTGGCACTTGTGATCCATAACTTACTGTTTGCATTTGGTGATGTAAAGGTTAGGGCACTTCACTACATGCTAAAGGGCCATAGGTTCAATCCCAAGTGTAGGACCCACTGCTCTTTCACCTGTTGCACCAGAAAAAAATGTTGATTCCACTTTAAACAAAGTTTTAAGCTTTCTTAGACCAAATGTGAAAAAAAACATAAATACCTCATACACATTAAGATATAAGTAGTCAAACTAAGGTAAAATTTGTCATTCTTCTTTATCATCACCATCATCTTTCGTTCCTTTGTGTATGTAGTGATCTTGGAAAACAATAACTAAAGAATAGGATATGTACCAGTCATGGCATTTCACAAATTGGTTAACATCTAATTAAACCAGAGAAATCAAGCTCTTTGACCTACATACCAGTTATATTACAGAATTTATTTATGTTTTAAAACAGCACATATCGCGGGAAAAAAAACAGATCATGCGGAGTCAATTCTACGCTGATACAGACAAGCTTTTGCATGCTGCACTGTGGGTCAACTGCTGCAATGCCCCCAGTTTTGATGCTTTCATCTGTGCTTGACCAGTTTGCACATCAGAATCTGCTTGACTCGAAATCTCCAGCTTCCCGTTTCAAGATCAGCAGATATCCGGTTACATTGAGAAAAACAGCCTGACTCGATTTCACCTTGGTCTACATCAAAGTAAACCAGGGAACGCAAGCACTTTCATATCCATACCAGTTACACTATGCTATTTATTTATGTTTTGAAACAGCACATATTGCACAAAAAATTAAATAAAATAAACCCTGAGGTTCAAACTAGCAACACGAGTTCTAGGCTGTGATAAAGACATGGTTTAAACTGCTGCGCCACTGGATAACTGTTCAAGTAGGTTTCAGTCTTAAACTTACATGAATTAATAGATGGCAAGCCAGGAAAATACATGTCAATTGATCTGGCTGATGCTTTTATCCAGAGCAATCGATATTTGTATAGGCCTACCCATATAGAAGTAAAAAAAAATAAAAATAATGTTAAATATATATATATATATATATATATATATATATATATATATATATATATATATATATATATATATATATATATATATATATATATATAATATATAAGCCTATACCGGTTGCCTATTAGTCATGCATTATGACACCATCACTTATGGCACTTCACTACATACTGGAGGGTCATAGGAAAAAAATATGACACAATTGCCCTGAATATTGCCTGCTAATAAATATTATAATAATCTTCAGGCCTGGAGAGTGCTTGTTTTTAAATACCAGCCCTGTTATACACTTACCTTGCATTCTCATTATCCCTTGCACTCGTTGCCATTACTGGTCTTGTTCATTATCTTCAGTGTTGGAAATATATTGCTTCGTGCTCTTTCAGGTATTCTTGTATGTATGGGCTGTATGTATGTATGCACATATGTGTCACAGCATCTTTATTCTGGTTACAAACCAGCTGATAAGGGAACGATCATGTCAATGTAAAGTGGAGCGATAAAGTGGAGTGATCAAAAAAAGAAGCCAAGTTAGAAGCAACAATTGTGTGAATGTTGGGCCCCAGCACCTTTCCAATTGTGTCTATTTGCTTGATGCTTGAAAAGGTTGCCCCAGTTGCTTCTCCTGACTTGGGCTTTTGTGTTTGATATCACCACTTTAAATGGCTGATGCGTTTTTCTAACTTGTTTTTTTACACTTTACATTGTCTTTGTTATAGATTTGGAAACACACTATGTATAGGTAATTGCATCTTTACATTCCAATAACTTCAAAATCTAAAACTGACAAATGCTGTAATATTTTAACCACAAGCTGCTAATCTCTCGATGCATATTTTGGATTGGTCTTCATCAG
Source organism: Polyodon spathula (assembly GCF_017654505.1). NCBI lineage: Eukaryota > Metazoa > Chordata > Actinopteri > Acipenseriformes > Polyodontidae > Polyodon > Polyodon spathula. Next base: position 5,055,575 of record NC_054564.1, on the reverse strand, counting down.
CACATGTGTCACCTGCTTAATAACAAACATCCCTGACCGACAAACAAGACACAAGTGTGTTTTTGTTAAACAGTCACAAACATTCTTCTCTAGATCATTAGACTGATAGGACTTTCAAATCATGTAGAACTTTCATTTTCTGATACAATGAAAAAGACAAGCAATGCTGTTATTTTCCCAGTGCTCAGGGCAGCCAGTTCCTAAATAGTAGTGACACACAAGATTTATGAACGGGCCTCTATATGTGTTATTTTATCAAACAGCTCATTAAGTATCTTCTTACCAGTTCTGCGGCTAACTATAAACATGAGAAACCACCCTGACTAATCTGTGTTTAATTAATTCCACGTTATTGATATATGGGACTCTCAGGGAGAGGATAAGTGAGACATAAATCACTTCAGCTTCGATGACACCTAGTCTAGGCAGGCAGGCAGGCAACGTTTGTGGATTACATATTGAATAAAGGTCTTAACAATACAAGGAATCTTGCATAGACTTCACAGAATCAGTCACTCCATTATTCCACTGATATAACCATGCAAAATTTGTACAGAAAGGTGTGCCAGGGCACAAGCAATGAACACCATTCTTTAGAACCGCACATTCTAAATCATAACACGTTCATTTGAAAGAGTATTGTAACTAGTGTTACATGTTTACAATCGTGTATTCAACATCATATGCAAAGTAGTATATGCAGAAAAATTAATTAAAAGCAACCGCAAGACAAAAAAAAAAAGATTCCTGTATGCATAGGCGTCTAGCCCATAGGGAAAAGGGGGCATGTGCCACCCCACTTTGATTAATGGGGGCAGGGGAGACAGCTATATATTTGCCCATCCACTTTTTTTGCTCTGTGCATACACACTATTCTCTGTTTTGTTATTTGTTTTTTGCATTCAAAAGGTTTAAAATTTTATGAAAAAAAAACAGAAAGGCATTCAAAGAACTCCAGAAGGCCAACATTGATAATAAATAAATAAACAAACAAATAAATAAATAAAAACATCAAAACAATACACTGCACCCTACACTAACATTGGTTAATGTTTTATTAATGTTTTATAAAGGTATCCTAGATGCTTAATAACTATGTTATAGAGTGTTAATAAAGCATTATAGATGGTTTATAACCATGCAATAGCCATAGACAGAATTACAGTTTTATAAAGGGGAAAGTTTTTATACACCTATTCTACTTTGGGATGTTTAATCGTAATTCCGTCTATGGGTATTGAATGGTTATAAACCATCTACAATGCTTTGTTAACACCAACGCGGCCATGCTCTCTTTTTGAACAGCTTTTGCAATTCAAATTTAAATATCTCTGCGTATGAGAATATCGTGTGCATGTCCGTTCTTAAGTGTTACTAAATATTTGATTTAAATACCCATGCTGTGTTCAGCTGCAAAATGGTAAAAATGAATAAGTTATAAGCACTTACTCCTGCAACCGCCAGACCCACAATTTATGCAGCATATTGAAATCAATACAAAATAGCCAACAATTTAGCCTGGGCTTTGTAATAAAATCAAAATCATTGTGAAAGAACGTATTATATACTCCTGTTGAGTGCTGAAACACTAATGAAAGCCATTCTACACATGATATTATTATTATTATTATTATTATTATTATTATTATTATTATTATTATTATTATTATTATTATTATTTATTAGCAGTTGTCACAAAATATACACATTGAATCACAATACAGTGTGATATAGCTACACTACTTTTTTCTTGTCTGCCTGTCCTCTGAATAGAATTACAACCAACAGCTCAAGCCGTGCGAGTCCCCCTGCACTCCACTACACTCCCCAGGCAGAGTGACTGTGCCACCCTGATTCCTCCTCTCATTGATGAGCTCCCCTGCACTCCACTACACTCCCCAGGCAGAGCGACTGTGCCACCCTGATTCCTCCACTCATTGACTCTTAGGGGTAGCACAAAATAGACTTGTCGAAAAGTTATAAGTTTAATTGCCAAACTTAAAAAACAGAGCGTTTCTCTCACAACTGACCTCTGGACATCGGTGACGATGGATGGTTACATTGCTGCTACTGCATAATTACATAACTGAAGTCCGAAGTATTGCCAAATGCAATTATGCCTAAAAGACACATTACTGTAAATATTGCATCTGAAGAATATTGTACAGTTAGTATATTGTAAAGTTAAAAAAATCTTCTAGATTAAGTTATTTATTGGTGTATTTGATTATTATTTTCCATGGCAGGCTATGCTATTGCACATCAGTTTAAATGGAATATCTATTTTAAGTTATGGTTGTTTACTGTACTACTCAGCTGAACATTTGAAAAGTAATAAGTAATGTCAATGTGAATAAATAATTCAGTAGCTTAAATAATTCTGTAAAAAATACTTTATGGTTAACGAATAATGCATTTGTTTTTCTTCTCTATATTTACGTGTTGCCTTTTCTGCTTTTGGTTATCTCCATGCAGCGCTAGCTTTGAAGTTTTACTCTTTTTTGGGTGGGTTAGCAATGCCTCCCAAGCCGATTAGTTTGTTTAAAGCCTTAACATATCACATGTAACTGTAGGTTACTTCTCGGCTTTATTTCTCAAATTAAAATGGATGGCAATGCTTTTGATAAAGAGGAGAGTATATGTAAGATAAAATATTCATCTCTAATGCATCAGAGAAATACTGTATAAAAAATAAAGCAGAGTGAAAATAATATATGGTGGGTTTTTTTCTGTGTGTGCTACTTCCTGACTAGTCAACCAGTTCAACTAGTTTATCCTTAAGTATTACTATTACTTACCTTAACAGTATAGGGGGCAAGGTTGAAAGGTAATAAAACAACATTTAATTACATTTTTGAAGTGTGGAATTATTGTACAAGAAGTATGTAGTCCTTCTTACAACAGATTAGAGAAAATGTTCTTTTAACTCGCCATCTTTCATTTCTTACAGTCGTGCATAATTTAATCTTTGCACTAATGCATTTTTGATACATTTTTATTTAACTTTCTCTGTGAGCAACGGGTCGACAGTTATTAATCAAGCACATGGATCTTTTATATCCAGTATGTGAATGGAAAAACAATTAGAGTTTTACAAAACAGGATGGATAACTTGACCTACAGTAAATATCCAAGCTACATTTCATTTCTAGTCAAATTTGTATTTTTAGAGTCACTTTAAATATGTGTTTTAAGTAAAGAGCTTATTGAATTTGAATATAAATGTGTTTCGGATTTTGATTAATTCGCTGAACACAGCCTGGTAATAACACTGATGTTGTAAGCAGAACAAAATGTAACATTTCTACAGATTCATTGGGTGAGAATCCTCTGTCAGGATGTCTTGGAGGGGATGTGAAACTTTGAGGTCCCCAGATTTACTTCACCAACCCCCAGAATGGACAAAATCCAGAATAAGTTTTACTCTACTAGTTCAACATTTTCTGAGGGAATATTAAATAAAAACATTTGAGTTGTTTGATTGCTTAATGAAGCAATATATAAACCAGTATGCTAAAGTGTTGTTTAATTATCTACAAAATTGAGCTCAAATGTATCATATTTGCAGCAATAATTGATCACACCCCTGTGCAATTTGTAATATTCACTGAAGTTAACATTAACATCTACTTCAAACACACAAACAGCTTACTTAATCTAAATAGACATATTATCATGAAAAAATAATAATTTAAAAATAACAATTTAATGCACTCACATGCAAGAACCGTTGTTATTTCATTCACATATACTTAATAAGCACACTGTTCTGAAATGGAAAGAATTGAACTGAATTAATTAACACATTGAACTCTTTACAACACCATATGGAGGGTACAGCAGGTTATATATCGGGTGACCTGTAGACACAGATGGCAACATTAAAATCAGCTGTAAAACAGAACGTTTTAAAATTGAAATACAGTCAAGTCTCATTTGCTATGGTAAAAATGGCTCTAACCCAAGTACATGCACATTGAACACTGCAATCCTATGTTAGATCCTTACTGCTTGTGATTAAGGCAATGAGGACAGAGCAAACCAGATTTGAATCATGAACATTTATGTATAGATGGATGCTGAAACATTGTAGCTAATTATTATTATAGTGAGTTTTCAGTTTATCGATTACTTTTCTTCTTGTTATATATATATATATATATATATATATATATATATATATATATATATATATATATATATATATATATATATATATATATAGTGCCAAGAAAAAGTTTGTGAACCCCAATGATAATTATGGAAATTCCATAGTTTTACCATGATAGCCTTCTTGAATCAAAACCAGTCTTTTCTTAAATATCCAATAGGGTTTATATTAACCAATTCCATGTCTTTTGAAACAAAATGATGTATGAATTATACAAACAATGAGTAATTAAGATTCAGGGTATGTGAAAAAGTAAGTGAACCCCTGGTTTTATCAGCTCAGTTAAGGGGATAATTAGAGTCAGGTGTTTAAATAATGAGATATATCTTCAGGGGTGAGTTTGGGAGGCCCCATCCTATATAAAGAACAGCAACTTTGTGAGTTTGGTCTTCACCATACAGATGTGTAAACACAAATGCCCCCATACCATGGTTAATCTCGTAGCTTTTATAATATATATATATATATATATATATATTATATATATATAATATATATATATATATATATATCTAAATGTGTCTGCAGTTACTGTATTTGACTTAAACAGCTGTCAATGACATTTAGGTGACTTTCACTTGATTTGATTAGCTTGTAATGCTGAAATTTGCATAAAACATTACGACCATTGTTCGTATAATTACTTTAATGGGTAACAAGACATAAGTAATCAAAAGTAAGGGGAGTTGAGTTTTCGATGAACGAAATAATATATATATATATATATATATATATATATATATATAATATATATATATATATATATATATATATATATATATATATACGCACGGCACGCACGCACGCACGCACGCACGCACGCACGCACGCACGCACACACACTCGGACCAGCTGGTTGATCCCCAGGTGAACTTGTCTGGTGCTACTGACTGGGAGCTTTAAACTGTAACTCGATACAATCAGGACTCAAACTAGGGAGCTCTGTATTGCATGATTCACCCTGAACTGTAAGAAGTAGTGTTTTTACTAGGTCAGCAACATGGGAATCAATACTGATGGCCTTTAGCTCCAAATAAAACATTGGACGCTATTTGAATTATGAAAAGCTGTATTGACACCTGCACCTATTTCGATCAATTGAATTGACCCTCATGTGTTCAGTTTGTATGTGCTACAGTGTTCACGTTTGTGTGAGTCTCATAATCAAGAGCACTCTATGCAAGGATGCACCAATCTTTGATGTGTCTGCTGCTAACATCATCTATGCTGCTAACAGGTCGCCCTATACACTGAGTGTATTTTCAGGCATTTTTTTGTCAAAATGATTATATTTTTAAACATAGTGATTTTTATGTAAGAAGTAATCATTCACCCTTGCAGCAGATTAAAACATTTTTTACTTTAATGTGTTATCTTTCATATTACGCAGTCTTCCAAAATGTAATTTCTAATTGTAATGTAATTGTATTTTCTAAACAATTTTTTACAGCAAATCCTCATTGATATATGGGTTATCCTTGCTTCTGCCAAATTATGAGACGGGATATGAATTAAGAATTTGTTTCAGTTACATATACAGTATATGTGAACTGAGAGATTAACCATTAATTTCAGCTGATGAGTCAGCCATCCCATTTAAGATGGAAATTAGGCAGGTGTCTTGTAGAGTTGGAACTGCACTTCGATTTTCTGCAGTAATAATAATTAAACAGCAGAACTGGTCTCTAGTGCAACAGGAATGCAATAACATGCAACATAACGTTCCATCGTAATAGAAACCCAGAAGGCTCCTTGAAAAATCAGCAGAAAGAGTTTTCTTTTGTCCCTAAAACACGTGTGGAAGCTTGAACTGTGACAACACAACTGCTCCTGAATTCAGGTTCGACTACATGGAGATGCTTTTCGATCTGGTCTGGTTTAACACCCCTTTGTTGAATTCAGACTGTGACCGGCCCCAGTTTGGGATGAATATTGTATTTTTGACATATTTAGAGGTGAACTCTGAACTGTACATCTATGTCATTTTCCAGTAAGATCCTGTAAAGGAGAAGATTTTAGCATCAACTCGGGGTTGTGCAGATGTTTACACACACTGAACACAGGAGAGTTGCACCACAAAGTACATAGTTAAACAGGGGAGACTTTAGGTAAGAATAATATGATTAGAATAGGACTGTCCCTTTAAATGTTACACAGTTGGTGAACTGGTGCTGGCACATAGAATATTTATTACATTGATGCCAGATTGTCTCTCTGGGTCAGTATTGCTCTGAGATAGGTGAAATGAAGGATGGAGTTCCTTAGGGATGAATCATTGTTCCCATGCTCTTCAGTGTCAATATGCTCCCTCTTGGATCAATTATTATCAAATATAACCTTGGATTTCACTGTTAAGCAGATGGTACTCAAATATATTGTTCTCTTCCTACTAAACCGGAGATGGCCGTGTCTGTTCTGTCTCAGTGCCTGAGCGAAATTCAATCATGGATAGCTATAAATTGTCTAAAAATAAATCCCAAATAAGACTGAGGCGCTATTAATGGGCTCCAGACACAGTTTAGCTGAATCACCCTGTATTGAAATCTAATTTTGACTAATACTGTGAATTACTATGGATTCAGAACTGTGTTAGGATAACCACATTAGCTCTGGGATTCTGGGATGCAGGTTCATACTTTTGTTATGTCTTAGTTAGCTTATTGTTATGCTTTGTTTGCTTGTGCTTAGACCAGTGAATGCTGAACTTTTGGTTGTTCCTAGAAGTGGTTTAAAGGAGGGGCAAAGGCCTTTAGTTGTTTTGCTCCTTGCCTAGCCATATCAAGAAAAGCTGCACCGTCGAATCTTTTAAATCAAATTTTAAAACATGTTTGTTTGCATTAGCTTATTCTTGAGCTGTACTGATTGGTCAATGGCTTTACAAAAAACATTACTGTAAAGCACCCTAGGGTGCTTCACATGAAGAGCGCTATATAACAGCAAATTGTGTGATATTGTATTGCATTGCATTTTATTGTATTTAGGCTGCAAAAGCTAATAGTTTTAGCTGACTAGTTAATTCCAAGTAGGTAGATTGTGCAATTGAGGGCTGTGCTAATATTAGTGCCAATTTCATAAAAACGCCTTCAGCTTAGACCTTCACACTATTCCAGGGATGTGTCCCCTGTCATGAGATGAGGTTAAAAGCTCTATAACCATAAATGCAGTTGAGCCTGGCTCTTATGCATAGTGGTTAAGATGTTCGCTTGAGGTGTACAAAGTCGCCAGTTCATGCCCTGATACATTATGAAGAGTAAACTAGATTGCTGACATTTTGCGAAAATGTACATTTACCAACTCACCATTGACAGGATTTTTATTTACCAGTCCACAGTGTGTTTAGCTGTAATCAAATTAGTCCCTACTCTCTGCTTGAGTGAATGACTGACAGTCTTTGGTCAGTCGATTAGCATTGGGACTAGTGAAAATAAATATCAGAGACCCTGGAGTTTTACTATGCAACAAAATATGAAGCTGATGTTTTTGATCAGATGACTCGGAATTATTCAGTGAAAGCTGGCTCCCGACGGTGGTCTGTTCAGGTGTTCTACAATGTATTGGACCTAGCAACCATCATCTACTCGGTACTTTACAAAGAACACACAGAGAAGAATTTACCAAGGAGCGAATATATTTTACAGTTAGCACAGGAACTTCGCAAGAAGCATTTGGAACAGAGGGAGACTGCCAAGAGTGTACCCACAGCTGAAGCTGGCAACCCCGCTGAGAGCCGCAAGAGATGGCAATGCCAGGTTGGCAAGTGCAATAAAAATAAAACTTCGGACAGCTGTGCCCTGTGCAGAAATGAGGCATGGAGAAGCGCATTATCTGTGTTGATTCTGAACAGCCTTAGGCTCGAAGTAAAGGAATACCCTTTTGGTGAAAAAAGGAAAATAAATTAGACTTTTTTTTTTTGCTGTGTGCTTCTGTAAAACATGTTTTATTTATCTACGTTGTTCAGTTGCTTTTGCTCATCTGATAATAAACCGATTGCTGTTGAAAAGTAAAAAAAAAAATTATTGAAAGTAAAAAAAATCGTTTCAGTTTTAAAAATATGTTCCGTAAGTTGTAAACCAATATCTGTTCAGATGTTTATTAATTTACATTTTCTTGTTTTGATTTGAAAAATAAATATGTTATATATATATATATATATATATATATATATATATATATATATATATATATATATATATATATATATAATGCATGCTTTGGTTGTTCAGACGTTTGTGGCGTACTCAATAAACAAAAAAAAAAAGTAAGCCTGTAATAATGTAGTAACAATTATTGAAGCATAATCACACTATGCAAGGAAGTCACGAATTACAGTGTGTGTGCTGCTGCTGGCATGTATATAAGAGCTCCCTATACATTTAGTGTAGTTTCAGACATTTTTTTATAATTATTCTATTTTTAAATAGAGTAATTATTCTGTAAGTAGTAATCACTACTACGATTTGACAACATTAGCCACAGACTCCCAGAGGTTTCATTTCCCCTAACCTGGTTCGTGTTTCTTCCTCTCCTGAGAGCTAATGGACCATGCTGGCACCAAAGAAAGGGAGCAAAGGTGGGCTGAATGGACCTACAGTAAAGTCTTCTTAAGATATAGAATCATACACTTGTCGTGATCTGCTCGGTATTCAAACTCAGGCCTCCAGTGCTGAAAAGCCTGTGCATTAACCAACTATGTTGCCAAGCACCCATAATCTACTTTTTTGTAAAAGGAAAAAAGGGAATGAATTTATGCATTTTAAGCTTGAATTTTTCATTTAGAGTTTAACGCTCTGAATATGTTTGACAAAATGATAAGGGTCCTTTGCACATAAATTAGTCATGACGCAAATGTAATCCTGCATCGCTGACACCAGTATAGCTAGCATGTTATGAACTGTCACATTCATGTTAACCTAAAAATGAAACTTCCATTCTACTGCAGCAGCCAGCGTACAAAGCCAGTTTGAGGGGTATGAAGTGTTAATTTCTCTCGCATAAAATGTAACCGATGAAATTATGTTTTATGGGATAGAAACCAACAACCATGCACCTATTGCAGTGCTGTTAGATTGTAATGCATTTATATTTGCAGTCAGCATCTCCGCTCATATACAGTAATTAATGGATGGTAACAGACCTGCCACAACACAGGCTTTACTTGAATCTTTAAAACAGAAAAAAAGAAAAACAAAGGGCTGTAAGAAAAGCCTTCCTCTACCTGTACTTGCAATACATGCTGCAAGACCTGGCCTTCTTATATGGATCAAATACACATAATTAGTTACATAATTCCCCTGCAAATAAGCACCAGATTACACCTCCGTGGGTTAATCAGTCTTAATTTAGACAACCTCCAGCAAAGAAAAACAACCGAAGGAAAAGATAAGAGATTTACAAAGAGGTGTTTGCAGCAAAACACATTTCCATTTACACTCTCCATCTGTGCTGGAACATAAGTCGACTCAGCAGAATTCAGAGTTTAATTAATTTCAGTTTGACTTAATCGGAGCATGATCTTATCACAAATGAACAAGGGATTTGAATAAAGTACCCCCCACCCCCTCCCTCACGCCCCATGTTGCCACCTAATGAATTTATTTGTGCAGTTGTTAATATAGTTATGTATTACCACAGTGGATCTCAGACTTGTTCTAGAGATTCCCTTTAAGGTAGTTGTAGCTAAGATAATACTCTCATACAGTAAATCTTGTTGTACAAGTCACTACACTGGTCTCAAATGTGCAGTTTTAAAACATGTGGTCTCCTTTAAGAAATCTCTGTTTGCAAGCCATGCTTTCAGGTAGTGTCAGGCTGGTCATTTCACCTAAGGAGTGCAATTGTTGTTGTCCCCTCGACTCCCGCCCAAATGCCTTCCTTTGTCATAAACCAATCAGCTGCCTCCCCAATTGACAGGAATGCATTCAGACAGTAAGACTTACAAGTGGAAGTAGTAACAGAGTTCTTGAGAACAGTGCATTGGAACTGAGAACTTTCTTTAACATAATGCATTAAAACATAAGAGTCTTTCCCCTCACGGCCACTATAGACCTACCTGCATTTCTAAGATGAACTTTTCAACTTTTATTTTCACAATAAATAATTTTCATCATCTCCTTTTTAAAAACATTTTGAATTGCCCTCACCTGGCATTGAACCCAAGTCATTCAGTGAAATGTACAGAATGTGCTTTTCCACTAGTTGGCTGCTGTTGGATCATTTTTTTCCCTTTCTTTGATAAATTGCTCCCACGGGCTCTGCGGCGTAAGACAGCACAAAACTAAATGTAGTAAAACATCCACAAGGCTGGCTCTGTGTTGGCAGAGCTTACGGAAATCCTTTCTGGCTTAAGAATTTAGAAGCTGTTGATTTAGCCCTTGTGATGATTACTAAGACCTCAGACTTCTTAGAGGTAATTAACTGCCCTTTGGGTGTTGAGTAACTTAGGTTACTTCCAGACATCTATGCTGCAGTAACTTTATTACATTTAGATCTATTCATTTGATCTAAACACTGCCACTATTTAAACAATAATAATTAAGGTGTTTCAAAATTAAATACAGCCCTGCATGTTAATCTCTATTTTTTAAACATATAAAAATACAAATAACATAAGATCATTGCGACAGGGTAGCGTTGCGGGCCCAGGTGGTATCGGCAGGCAAAGAGACTCAGAGGCAAGGAAACTGCGGTTTGTGTAGCTGTGCAGTTTAATAAACAAAAATAAATAAAAAAGTTGAACCAAACACTGCTCACAGAGCAAAATAAAAGGTTAAGCAAAAACAAGACACAAACACAACAATCAGGAACAAAATAACTGTCTCAAGGGCTAAAATCGAAGGTTTAAACAAAAAACAAAACTGTTCAGGCTGGGCAGAGCCTTCACTGAACTTTATCAAAATAATAGTAACAAATTTATTCACTCACCAACTCCCTTCACCAAACAAAGGATTTTCTCCTCTTCCAGCGGCAGCTGGGGGCAGAAAAAAGGCAGGGGCTGCAGTAGTAGAGTAATATTATTGTATTCTGACTGACAACACTTTTCATATCTTCTTAACATTTTAACCCAATTTGGCTTTTAAAAGCATGTTCTCCGTTAGCTAGCAGAGAAAATAAAACAGTAGCCCATCATGGTGTATTCTAATAAACATAACTGTTACATACTGCCAGCCTATATTTTAAAATGCACTGTGTGCAGGATGAGTCACACAGCTTGGACGGCCCCAGTTGTACAAAGAAGAAGCCGAACTTTGCTGTGGACCCCGAGGGGGGTGTCACATTGGCTCTGACGCTCCCAGGGTGGGGGACGGGAAACCGGCAGGGATTGTTTCTCCTCAACAGCGAACCCTACTGGCCAGACACCGAGCAGATTTAGAGTGGATAAAAAACAGGGATGACCTCTGTTCTCCGGGATCGGTAGCCTGCCCACCTCTGTTCTGGATTTCTCAGCGTAAAAGCGGTTGTGACTTAAGGCTAGTGAGATCAAATGATGCTCACACACCCTCAGAACGTTCTCTGCAGTGAGGAGAAAAAACACAAATGGACATTCAAAATTAATTGGACATTCACTTTAAATCAAAAAATTTAAAAATGCATTGTTAATATAACATTTATATTGTGCGTAATATAGCATTTAGATTTCAAGACAACATCACAGGATTCGATTTGTCAATTTTCCAAGGGGGAGGGGGGGTGAAATACACAAACTACAAAACACTACAATACAAAACAACACAAAACTACAAAGCCTCTAGTAAAGATACATCATATTGATACACCACTAGATGCTAATCTCTGCCACCGTGCACATGTTATTGACATTTAATGTATTTAGTATTATTATTATTATTAGTAGTAGTAGTATTAGTATTATTATTAATAACTAATATCAGCTGAATAAATTACATTTTCCATCAGAAAGACATTGTCAGTACAAAATCTATTTTCCCTGCTAGGGATGAAATTGGAAGAGCAGAGCCTGGGATACAAAAATCCAAATTACACCGTTAACCCTTAGCAGTCCATTTATTCAGAGCTTGTCAGGCACGTCAGGTCTGTTTATTTTACATGCGCTGTTTAAATGATTTTTTTTTTTTCAGAGTAAAACAGGTTTAAAAGGCACTGCATAGCAAAAGGACATCAGTACTGCAACTCCAGCCCCACCCCTTGTTTGCTGTATTTTTCACATACCTCTTCATAGTCATGCTTACTGATAGATCCTCTCCTGATCACTCGTTTTATCACCAAAGTCCTCAATAATACAATCCAAGTCATTATTTTATTACAATAACATCTCAAAAAGCTCTGCAAATGTCTGTGATATTCTTTGACGCTGGATGCAGAAGCAGCTCTCTTCTTTGTTTGTGTCCATGTTATCTCTGTGGTGCAGGGGCTATGTGTATTATTCAGATACACCCCCTTTTTTCGGCTTCATTCGACTCCTATTGGTCTCACTTGGCCATTGAAAGGTTTTCTCTGCTTTTTCCGCAAAAAAAAAAAAAAGAATAGAGACCTGTGCTTTACGTCTTTTTGATGATGTCGGACAGGGTCCGACATTGGACTGGAAAGGGGAAATTGTAATGTTGGACCTGGTCCGACATAGGACTGCAAAGGGTTAACATACTTTGCAAAAAATATTTTCCAAATAAAGTTGGTAAGGCAGAAGAAAGGCAGACAAAAATCAAGGACATCCTATAGACAAAATTTATTAAACATAAATAAATGACCAACAAAATAATTATATACTGTTCTGTACTAATGGTGGCTGGTGACTTCTAAGTCACAAGAGGCACAATTGCAAACACGTTGTGTCATCTAATCAATCTGCCATGCAAAAAAAAAAAAAAAAAAAAAAAGTGCTTAATTAATTTCTTTATTGATTTCTTCTAGCACAATAAAGGAAACTGATTCAGTCAGATCATTCTGTATGTTTTTTGACATTCCCGTAAATACTGTTCCTTATTTCCATGTGAGCAGCAAGTAACTTGTCATATTGAGCAATTATTTCTGTAAGTTCCCTATGTCCTGCCGAATTTTGCATTACTTTGAGAAATGCTAATGCATCAGTGTTTCATAATAATTTATTCACCACTGTGGTTTCAATGTGAACGTTCAGCATTATGAATTAAATGCACGTTTTAGACATCAAAACAATATAAAAACACTATAACACAAAACATATCAAGTGAAAATTTAATTAACACAGTAGTTATTACTTTCCATTCTTCCTACTTTTTGTTGCTATATTTGCTTTGAAATATGCACTATTGTAGTGATAGCTGTCTGCATGAGGTATTAATTATGTTATTAAGTATAAGTTTTACATAATGTGTATCTGTGTGTTTTATTTTTATAGTTAAGTTTTTTAATTATTACGTTTAAATTATTTTGAATGTGTTTTTATAGTCATTTTAATTTGCTTACTAATTCAGTTGCTTTAATATGCTTTTATATTACATTTCTATATAGCATTGTGTAAGTTTCGAGTTCTTTGATTTCGCATCGCCAAAACCAACTATGTGCAGTTTTGCATAGCCTTACATGACTCAAAGTCACAGATAGCTGCCTGAGATAAATGCCAAAAGGCAGGAGATAGTTTGAGATGAGGAGGGGAACTGAAAGACAAGATGCATGTGCCCTGCTAGGTAAAATGTGGTATGCAACACCCCCCCCCCCCACACACACACACACACACACACACACACAGAACGCTTACACGTTAACTATCTCACTGCTGGGGACAGGAAGTAACCCTGTCTTCATTCTGTTTACAAGGTACCTGGGGACACGTTGTCTCCTTGATACAAATGTTTCCATTGTGAAAAAGGTTATAGTAACAATATATCCATAGTATGGAAAGATACATAGTTATATCACAAACTTTCTTGTATATAAAGTGTTTCTGAATCGGAAACCATTTGTCAGTTTTTTTTTTCCATTACTCTATATCTATTATATATTTATAAACCACGTATACAACATTAATAAGCAGCACATTAATATAAAGTTTTACTGTGACAGGCTGGCAAGTGGATAGAGGCCCAGAGACAGACTGCAGTTCAACAAAATAATGTTTTATTATAAATAAACACAAAAATAAAAGGGCACAAGGGCCAAAACAAAAGGATTCAAACACAAAAAGAAAGACAGAAAGCAAAACTTACAAAATTAAGGTTCCTAGGCTGGGCGATGCCTTCACTAGATTAAAAAAATTCAAAAATCACAAACAACAAAAAAAACCCCACCAACCCGCTTCCTCAGCTCCCTCCTCTTAATGGGAAGCAGAGGCCTCCTTTTATGTCAGATGGCTGGGCGCTGATTGATTGTTAATTAAGCTAATCAACTAATCAACCCCAGCCACCTGAACACAATAAACCCAGGCAGGTAGAGGAATTTAACCCCATCCCTGCCAATTTATAAAGGGCAGAGCTTTGCTCTGCCACAGTTACCAATCCACGGATGTGTAAAATCTGCAGATAAATGAGGTGCCATTGCGTGTGACTAGAATGCATTAATAAAATACAGAAACTAGTAATGTAAACCGAATTAGCATTTACTGGAGATGCTATGCAGTACAATAGAAAGACAGAAGAATATTTTAAAAATAGTTATACTCCAGGCAAAATCTTTTCAAAATGCGATACACCTCCAACCCTGTTTCCCTAGCTTTGTTACCAAAAAAAACCCAAAAAACTAATAATTACTAATGCAAAGTAAATATACTACCAAAAAACAAAATAAAAAATATACTACAAAGCTACAAGATCATAAGACATTTTATGACAGGAATAAGCTATTCAGCCCATCAGTTTACAATTTTCCTGTAAACTAAGACTTCTGGCTATTAGCAGCTAGAACTATCACAAGCTATTCTATTATCGATAATACATTCCATATATTAATATTAAATAATTGTAGCTAAATGTTACTGGTTTTCTGGGATTTCAAATAAGAATACAATTCCATTGTTTTTTTTTTTATTTTTATTTTTTACTTTAAAACTAAATAAATGCTTCTGCTGTGTAATTTAAACTGGTCTTAAATTTCATCAAAATACGCCACCAACAGAAGTTTTCTTTCTTTTTCTTTTTTTTTTCAAAACAGCTTTTTTTTAAGGTAAGGTTCTACATGAGTCATCGCAGGATGACAGGATGTGACAGCTCAAATTATCGTAAACTGTTCAGGAGGATTAAGATTTTTATTGCTGGAGGATCAATATAGTTGCAAGAAACCTCCATCTGGCCCACCTGATGAAGAACAACTTGAGGCATGACATTTAATAAACACCTCAGCTGAGAGAAATCTTGGCAAGACACTTGCTGTGATTGCACAAGCATTTGTTTATGTGTATTACTCTTCTGAGGCTTAACATTTTGAGGACCCAGGAAGTATAATAGCACAATGCTATTGGGCACTAAAAGTGCAACTTTACATTGCTTTATTAAAAGCTTTGGTAAAACCGAGGAAAGCACTCATATCTTACTTAATCAGAAATTATGACTAAATCTTTTAACACTGGAAGACCTGCGGCATTCATTTTGGTGGCTTTTGGTTTTAAAATATAATTTTCTCCAGTCGTGTAACACATATGGGGCTGCGCGTTCATGTACCTTTCTGTCCGTATGTACTAAATATTCTCACAAAGCATGACACGTGGGAGTGCAGAAATAAAGGAGATACAGGTAGTGGACAAAAAGATGGAAACACCTGGGTAAATGAGGGACACCAAGTATATTGAAAGCAAGGGCTTCCACACATGTGTTAATTAAGCAAATAACATCCCAGCATGCTTAGGATGATGTATAAAAATGCTGGACAGGCCTGGTTGCCTATAATTATGGCTAGCACGGCTGCAAAAGGAGACCTCAGTGACTTTGAAAGAGGGGTGATTGTTGGGGCGTGTTTGACAGGAGCTTCAGTGACCAACACAGCTCAACTTGCTGATGTTTCATGAGCAACAGTGTCTAAGGTGATGTCGGCATGGAACTCCGAGGTAAAGACATCATCAGCAAAGGGAAACAATGGGCGGAAGCGCATCTTCCAGGATTGTGATATCTGTGCATTAATTCGAAGTGCAAGGCAAAACAGGCGAGCAACTGCAGATCAATTAACTGCAAATTTCAACCTGGGGCGCGAGCAGCCAGTTTCATCAAAAATGGTCCGCTGAGAACGCCGCAGAGCGGGATGCCATAGTCAGGTTGCAGTGCACAAACCTCTCATCACGCCTGGCAATGCACGTTTGCGAGTCCAGGGATGCAAAGAGCACAGGCAATGGACACCAAGCAGTGGAGAAATGTGATATGGTCAGATGAATCCTCCACCATGTTCTCGACAAATGGACGAGTGCATGTGTGGCCCAACCTAAAGTGCTCCACAGCCCTGAGTGCTTGTTTCCAACAGTGAAGTGTTCTGGTGGTTCCATAATGTTTTGGGGCACATTTTCCTGGCATGGTTTGGGTGCACTCATTCCCTTAGAAGGCAAGGTCAATGCTAATCACTACGTAATGGTACTGAGTGATCATCTTCATTCCAGGTTGCAGCATTTCTTTTCTGCTGGGGGGGGGGGGGTGTCTTCCAGGAAGACAATGCCCCCATCCACAGAGCACATGTGGTTGCCCAATGATTTAATGAGCATGACACTGATGTTATCCATATGTCATGGCCTTCTCAGTCACCAAATCTGAACCCAATCAAGCATTTATGGGATATTCTGGAACAACGCTTGAGACAACGTCTTCCACCTGGCGTGAGTTAATTGACTTTATCATGGAAGAATGGTGCCGCATTCCTTCTGCAGAATTCCAAAGGCTGGTAGCTTCTATGCTACGGTGCATACAGGCCATACAGGCCATACTGACCGCATGTGGTGGCCCAACACCCAATTAAGTGACTTTACATTGTTGTTTCCATTTTTTTGTCCACTACCTGTATATTACATTATACCTAAAAGCCCTGGGAGCAGTCACATTGATGGCCACACAGAAAAAAATTGTATTTTTATTATACAGAAAGGTATTCTACTTTATTATTTTTTAGTTACCAGTCCACAATGTGTTTAGCTGTAATCAGGTTAGTCTCTACTCTCTGCTCGAGTGAATGACTGACAGTCTATTGTTTTCAATCAGCCTTTTGAAGGCTGGCGCCTGCTTGCCGGCTGTGCAGCTTTGGTCATTCGATTAGCATCGGGACTAGTGAAAAAAAATATCAGAGACCCTGGAGTTTTACTACGCAACAAAATATGGAGTTGATGTTTTGGATCAGATGGCAAGGAAGTATTCTGTGAAAGCTGGCTCCCGACGGTGGTCTGTTCAGATGTTTTACAATGTATTGGACCTAGCAGCCATCATCTCCTGGGTAATTTACAATGAATGCACAGGGAAGAATTTACCAAGGAGAGAATATATTTTACAGTTAGTACAGGAACTTTGCAAGAACCATTTGGAACAGAGGGAGACTGCCAAGCATGTACCCACAGCTGAAGCTGGCAACCCCGTTGAGAGCTGCAAGAGACGGCAATGCCAGGCTGACAAGTGCATAAAAATAAATCTTCAGACAGCTGTGCCCTGTGCAGAAATGCGACGTGGAGAAGCACATTATCTGTGTTGATTCTGAACAGCCTTAGACACAAGGTAAAGGAATACCCTTTTGTCGAAAAAAAGAAAAATAAATTAGACTTTTTTTTATAAATTCTTGTGCTGTGCATTTCTGTAAATTGTTTTATTTATTTATGTTGTCTAGTTGCTTTTGTTCATCTAATAATAAACTGATTGCTGGAGAAGGGTATTGCTATCGTTTCAGTTGTGTGTGTGTGTGTGTGTGTGTGTGTGTGTGTGTGTGTGTGTGTGTGTGTGTGTGTGTGTGTGTATATATGTGTGTGTGACGTATGTTCAGATGTTTATTTATTTACATTTTCTTGTTTTGATTTGTAAAATAAATGTTCATATAATATATATATATATATATATATATATATATATATATATATATATATATATATATAATATATATGTGCATTGGTGTTCAGCTGTTTGTGGGTACTCAATACAAAAAAAAAAAAAAAGAATACTCTCCTACTGTTTCTCCTTTCGTTATACTATTTACAGTGTTTTGAATACAGCCGTCAGAAAGACTGCTGCAGGGTCCTTCTAGTGTTCATTGAGGAATGACCTTTTAAGTTAATTTTACAGCAAATATTTAGAGCAATGCTAACCTAGTCTAACTAATTACTATGAATAACTTCAGTGATTTATATTGCAAAAATAAGTCAAATGATTGGTGTTAGAATTAATAGACCTGTATACAGGTATACAGTATAATAATGGGTCCTATTCACAAAACATATATTCTGGAGTTATAACACTGTTTTTTATGACTGAACACCAACAGTGTAGATTATGCATTCCATTTATTGGGAATATTCTATTACTGGTAAATTAAAGACAATGAGCTTTATTTAGCAACATTCTCAAACCCCTAAGGCAATCGCAAACACTTTTGTGGACAATTAGTGCACCAACATCAGGCGCATGTGTGGGCAAACAAACTTTGCCCATCTATGTGATTTAACAACCGTGTTTTAATGCCCACCTGACAAGTCAGAGTTATCGCTGGACATAGGCTGAACTTTAGGGGAGTGTCCTCATTTACATACAAATGTAGCGATTTAGTAAACCATCAACAGTGTTAGTGTTTGCGTTTCAATTGACATGAAAACCAGGTCTAGACTGTGCACAAATTACACGGTCGAGTATAAACACTGCTGAAACTACCAGGGAAGCAAGTAAAGCAAAGAGAGAGAGAGAGAGAGAGAGAGAGAGAGAGAGAGAGAGAGAGAGAGAGAGAGAGAGAGAGAGAGAGAGAGAGAGAGAGAGAGAGAAAATAGGGATAAAAGAACTATGGAGTGCACAACATGGCCAGACAAAGAGAGAGGAGGAGACATCCCCAAATATTTAGAAGTCATCTATCTTTTCTGAGCTTGTCTGACACATGTATGCAGCAATTCTGCCTCAACACATAAACAATCATTGACATCTGTCAACTGCTTCAGGCTGACCTGGAAGGAGATGCGGAGAGCACACTGTTTGCCTATGGCACTAAGGGTACCCGTTGAACTAATTTTTTATGCCACTGGCTCATTCCAACATATTATGGTTTAATATAAAGCCATAAATATTTGTGACCAAAATATTTGGCGAATAAACCCATAAAACCTATTTTGCTCCATACATTTTGGCTACCTGTTGCAATATAGAAAATATGTATTGTTAGTTGAAATTGATTTCATGCCAAAAATGTTAGCAGCTTTTTTTTTTCACACGCAAAAAACGCATAATAAAAGGCTCACAAATATTTATGGCTTTACAGTATACTGCTGAAATGAACCAGTCAACTGTGCAGTGCAAGATGTACCTGCAGCTTTAGCAAAGCGGGCAGGAGAATTCATCCATTTCCATCTGTCAACAAAATACAAAGCAGGGTTTTCTTGGGAGGTATGGGTTTCCTGGTGTCCCAAGAGCACCATCTCAGAATAGGCACAGAATACATAAATCGTAAGGGGACCTATTCTGTCAACGTGCAACAAGCGTGTGATGCCAAAAACTACAACACAAATGTGTTTGCAAACCACCCTGGCTCAACTCATGACTCGTTTATCCTCGCTAATTCGCAGGTGGCAATCTGAGAGACTGTTTGATAGGGGACAACGAGTATCCACTAAAGCAGTGGCTACTGACACCATAAACACAAAACCAGTATGTGAGGAATTGTATGACGAACCACTCGGAATGATTGCAAACATCATAAAAAAGGGAAGTAAAAGAAAAAAAAAACACTTTAAAATAATTACATTAATACCAACAGTTCAGTAGGAATATACATATTCTGATATTTGTAGCCATTCTGCATAATCCTGCTTACCAGCTTCCTCCCATGTATGATAATAATTTGATTTGGTTACTGGGTTTTCGTCCTTGGATCCCACGTCATTTGTCAGGACAGCACATCTAGTTTTTAAAGCAATGTCTCACTGTGTTGTAACATGATCTCATCTTCCGAAACTCTGTTAAGTACTTGTTTTATTCAACCATAGAGAGGCAATTTTCCTAAATTCCCTGCCTAGAAAAGACTGCAGAGTAATTTACCTTACCCTAATATCCATTTATAGATGAAATTTACATGATATTCACATGCAGCTTGTACTATTTCCATACACCATCAGTTTTATGCATCGAGGCCTGTGCTGTTAAATAAAACAGATCTGTTACTTTGCCCATCAACATCTTTAAATATGCACTTATACAAGAAAAATGTGTGCCACAAAAAAAGAAAAAAAAATTGAATTGCTATGCTAATGTCATCACTCAGTAAGAAGCCTCACTTGTACATTTACATTTTTTACAAGGTAGTGCACTAACTGGCCAATATTGACAATGGAAGTAAAATGGTTTAATGCTGGTTTATTATTATTATTATTATTATTATTATTATTATTATTATTATTATTATTATTATTATTATTATTATTATTATTATTATTTATTTATTCATTTATTTATTTAGCTAGGAGATTTACCCATTGAGACTAAGGCCCCATTTACTGTACAAGAGAGTCCTGGAAAACAATAACAAGACAATTACACTGCACAAACACAATGAAAACATGTGCTATTGAAAGCAGATTACTGAGATCAAATAACAGAATACTACAGTATTATAGCCCATGTTACAGACTTCAGCAGTCTAATAAGAGTACTGTTTAAAGATGCAATAATTTAATCAATTAATGGACTTTTGATCACAATGAATTTTATTTGGCAAGTCTCAATTAAAACAGGAATTGATTGATTAATTGCCCTGGTGCCCCGTTTGGAGCTTTAGGCATCCCCTATCTATACAGCTACACAGAAACAGTGGCTTTATTTGTCTTTTGCTAGACTAAAACTCTTCCGATTATATAAGCGCTTTGTGATGGTGGCCCAAGGTGAAAAGGCGCCATATAAAATAAAGATTGATTGATTGATTGATATTTGTTTTAGGCTATGTCAGAATCTAATGAAAAATGTGGATTTCTTCTTGAGTTTTAATAATTTAATTGTTTTCTCATTGTCTATATTATATTATGGTAACACTTTACATCAAGTGTCTCTCATTACTGTGTATTCACATAGTATTGACTTAGTAAATTACACATAATTACAATGTTATTATGCATAGTTACAGTGTAGTTAATGTGTCAATCTTTTTGTATGATATACAAGTACACAATTGTATCAGAAAACAGAATAAAGTTTAGAGTTAGGGTTGGGGTTATATCGTGCAATAATGTAACATTGTAATTACAGTATGTGTAATCACATGTATTTACTCTGCAACTACTATGTAAATGCACATTACTATGTATAATTATATGCACATGCATGTTTTTACAGTTGTATTTGAAGGCTTGAAATCATGCAGTCTTTTTTTTGCTTTCTTTCCAATAAGAACGCGTTCTCAATACCTCAGTTATTGCTGATTATCACTTCAATTAGGGGATTTGTTGGTCAGTGCACCTCTAGCACGGCTGCATTTTTAACTCATTGAAGTAAACATCCACTGAAACTATGTGGTCATTTAGTATCACCAATACTTGCACAGTTAATTATCTTACACATTTAAAGAGAAACTGTCCTGCTGATAGAATATAAACACTACTGTATTATATAGTTTAGCTACACATCTGCATCTTGTAGGCAGAGTACACATCAATGAAATGTGTTCCAGTGTTAGTTTTTATTTTTGTCTTCATGAATGTTTAGGGTATGCAGGCTGGCAGCAGAGTTGTTGTCCTTTAAGATGAAAAAGTTGCTTTTGAATTTTGTGTTTTATTTATTAATACTGGGGACTTGGCACTAAAGGATGGGAACGGCAATAAAGCAATATACTCGCAATGAGTCTGTCAGAAAATATTATAGAACAGTTTAAATTTCTCTCAATTATGCATGTGTAAACTGGATTACATAGCTTTTAAAAGATTTCTACGTTAATATAACATTTACATATAGAACATTTGCATAAAAGTTGTATGGAAACTGTTTTATTAACCTACTACAATACTTTATTAAGATTTTCACCTAAATTGTGTCAATCGATGCTTCTATCCTTGCAAAATGTATATTATTATTGGTCTATTTTTCACACCAGTGGTTTTCTTACAGTATGACAATAACGTTGCCTTGGTTAAATATTACATTTATTTATTCCTTTCTCTCTTTCTTATCAACCTGTATAATAAGTTGCTTCAAAACACTTTGACATATATTTCATTTGCTAGATCACATACATACGTTATATAAGTAAGCACCAGTACCATATTGTGTAATTCCAGAAACACAGTATTGCATTTGATCCAAAACAGCTGCTCACTAGTATAATAGATATTGCTGGCTTTTGTTTATATGAAGAAACTTTGGCTGATCTAGTCTTTGTTACATATGTCTATGACAGGCAGGAAAGCACCTGCACTTAGATAAAAGCAATTTCAAATATTCATGAAAAATATAAAGGAAAAAAAAGAATACTTCAGTTATTCCAGTAAGGACTGAGAATGATTTTGTGTGTCTGTGTGCGTGCGTGTGTGTGTATGGAAAAACACTGGGCACATTTGCATGTTTGACATACAGGAGATATGTACCAACTACACCAGCCACATGCAGGTCAAATATTTAACAGGTAAAGACAGCGGACAATCTCGACTGCGACATAGTGTAGTGTGTCTTTATTGTATAGGCAGTACATGGGAAATTGGGAGCTGCAGAAAGTGTAATGGCCTTGTAGGAGGCACTCCGAATCAACCAAATCATGTAGTTAGGAGGATTACACTTTACACTAAGTGTCTCTAGTCATCCATCAACAGTTCAAAGCACCTTTAACCATTGGTCCATAGTCCAATTTCTGTGTTTTTGTGCATATTTTAGCCTTTTAGTCTTGTTCCCCTTTCTTAACAGAGGTATTCTTTAAGTCCTGATTTCAAGAGTGACCTTCGTACTGTTGATTTGATGGACAACGACACCTGTGCCTTCTGCCAGTTCTCTTATCAATCTTGTCTTCTTTCTATTCCTTAAGGATATTATCTTCAAGTATTGATCACCCTTATTAGACAGCTTTGTGGGTCTTCCAGTCCTGGGTTTGTCAATTACAGATGTTGTTTCTCTTTACTTGTTGATTATGCTTTGGATGATACCACACCTTGAAAATCAAGCGATTCAAGTTATTTCAGACTATATAACAACCTTGACTTGCACAAAGAAGGAAAAAACATTGAATGCAATGTTTTTCCTTCTTTATGCAAGTCAAGGTTGTTATATAGTAGAAAACACTAGTGGAGGCGTTTAGTAAATTGTTGATGCTCAGAGTAGAAAAATGCAACATGTCTAAGACTTTTGCACAGCAGTGTATATATGAACATAATTTTATTTAACATCAGTAATTAAAGAAACTATATAATTATATTGCAAAAGTCTACCAGAAGCCATAATAGTAGTCAGTATTTCATGTTAGATTTCAAAATGTCATACATTTTTTATTCAGTTTTTCATTAACCTTTTGGTGTCCGCCCAATGTTAAATATCCAGCCGGTGACCTGGCCCTTTAACTCAATTTTTTACTCAGGCACTATGACAGACAGCCCTTGCGATATATCATTGGAAAGAGGAGGCCTTTAAAATGAGGTCCTACTTATGTTTTGGAATATTGCTTGCTGGCTATTCAAGCCACAGTGAACAGCCTCATCTTGTGTCACGTGATCGGGGTCCTGGGATGAATAATTGGAATGTTTGGGGGGGGGGGGGGTTTAGGTTGCTTTTGGTCCCTTTTTTATATATGGCCATAATTCTTTCTTTTATTTTTGATCTGATTTGATAAAAAAATAAATTTAAAAAATTGTTGGTTTCATTGTGCACTGTCAGTTTTGAGCTTGCCGTGCTAAAATATTTTTTACAAACAATAAATGATGTTTTGTTTTTTTTTTCTAAAAAGCGCCTCTTTTTCTTTTTTTTTTTAATCTGTATTGAACAGAGTGAGTTTCAGACTATTTCACTTTTTTTTTATGAAAGCCTAGTGTGCGCACATTCATTTGAAAGATTAGTGTGTACACATAGTGGGCAGTTTTGAGTATCTTTCCAATACTATGACAGAAGTCTGCAGATATGACTTTTCATTACAGTTTTGATTATTGTTTTCCAGATCTTTATACTGTATACTGTAGTGCTGAAATAGTTCAATATCTTCACATAACTCTAAAAGCATTTTGTTACATCAAGGTTGACAAGTGAGTTAAACATAGAAGAATGTGTAGAAATAACCATCTGACATTTAAGCAAGACAGTTTACTCTATATGTGTTATATCACTTCCAATAAAATAGAAACACTTTTTTTAGTTATATTTCTCAGAGTAGATCATATAGCCTTCAAAAAAAATCAATTCCATGCATTTTGCTCTGACTTCCACAGTCATATCTGCTAGGGACTAAAGAAAAAAAAAAGGAAAAGTGTGATTTGCATAGCAGGGAGGGATTCAAATGAGATGCTAATGTCTCCCACGGCTGTCCATCAAGCACTGCCTTATATACAAAAGTGTCTTGTAGAAACTAATCAGGATTTTATTGACCTGCCAAAGAGAATTTTTCTTCTGTCACAGACTGTCTTGGAAATAAACTTCGGAGGAAACTACCTCAGAAACATTTAGCCAAATAAATAAATAAATAAATAAATAAATGCAGTATTCAAATTACTCTTTCTCTGTATCTCAGTCATCTTTTTTTTGTTTACAAGGAATACTTGTTTATTACAATAACATTATAATGATACATTACCAGGATTTAGCTTCAAATAAATTAATGATGCCTTTATTCGTATAACTGTTTATGGAAATTGATAATGTGTAGCTTGCAAATTAAGGAAAAGACATTTGTGTTGCAACTAAAGTGTTTTTAAAGAGCATTTCAGTATATGCACTGCCCTTGTGCTTGCATTTCTGCAGGGAATGCATTTACAATATGATGCCTGCCAACACCTTGTCTAACTTTGGCCACTACCATTGTCCCTCATCTTTCAAGAGCACAACATTCACAAACACCAGCTTACTGCCATGAAGCAGTTAATCACTAGAAACAAACCCAGGTAAGATGAAGCGTTGCTGCCGAGGCTTACGGGGAAATAGGCAAACTGCCCAGACATGATGTCAATGTGCTACATAAGCTTTGGAGCCTCAATGAATCACATATCTAGGAGCCTGTTGGGTGATAAATACACAATGAGAGGTCCTGCACAAGAGAGAGAGCACATTGTCTGAACACTACTCCTGTATCTTATGAAACAACCAGAGTGGATGATGTAAGGAGTCTACAAGGGCAATATTTCCCTCACCATCTCCGTTTAGAGGTTGAGAATTTATAACCTTAAAAGAACAGTCTATAGTTAGTAGACGCAAGTGGAAACCAAAATGACCGTGGAGCTTCGGCTTGGTACAGAAGGATAGCAGCCTACTTAAGCCTAGAGCCCTTATCAGAGGGGGGCAGTAGTACTGGTCAGGCTCTATGAGAGATTGTTGGTTTGCTAGAGGTTCAGCTGTGGTTTCTTCAGAGTAATACACTGGTATTATTTAGTCTATAAAAGTGTTTTTTTTTTTAACTGATTTATTGTTTTCTGAACAACAGCCAAGCAATGGCCTGCGTCAGGAAGCCAGCACTGCAGCCTGCCTTGCTGCACAAAGGGCCGGACAGCCATGTGCAATCCCAAGGATGCACAGTGTAAATTGGCTGCCCGGTCTTTAAACTGAGTATAAAAGCTTTCTGTTCATTCAAGCATGTTTTGGTGAACCGGGGGGATGCAGGAGATGCTGTCCGTGCTATAGCATGTGAACAGAGTGCTGAACTTGGTTGCCATCTCCCACAGAGAGAGAACGACAGCCTGACATTCGGCACAGTGAGCTGGAGGGACAATGTAAAGTCCTGTCTATACTACCTATGAGGGGGACAAGGAAAAGGGAAGGATCCCACTTATTTTATTGAACTGGTTTATTTATTTTATTTACTTTTGATGACAGTTCATTGTTGAACAGTGCTCTGGATTTCTTGTCTGTTTGTTGAAAGGAAACAATAAAGTTCCACGTGCTACTGGTACCTACCATGGTCGACTCGGTTACTCCCACACCAGACTGTGACATGGCCATTTTACAATTAGCAAATATATTAAAAACTTTAATTACTTTTTATATGGCAGAAACTTTCTAAAGAAATTATGAAGATTGTTCTATTATACAATATTATATTATTGCTGTAATTATAGAACCAGATACATTCATTTCGATCATTTGAATTGTTTTCATGTATATTAACCTTGCTCCCTGTAAAAAAATAAAAATAAAAAAATGAAACACAAAAGATAGATGATTTCATGTTACTTCAATATTTATACATATGGGATTTTTGTTTGGTTTCCTGTCAGAGTTAATTAGTGTGCGTCTGTCTAACATGACATATTTCTGTAACCTATTTTATTATTAAATTCTGCTGATTAAAAATCAAATTATGCCTTAATTACTACACAGTTGGTGCATTATTTCATTACATGGTAAATGCAAATTAAGTTTTTGCTGCAGTTTATATATGTCTTTGTGAACGAGCTGGTCTGTGTGGTGGCATCAGTCCAGGAAGGATATGGACACAGTGAGTGAATGTGTTGTTGTGCCTGGTTATTATAAACAAAACAGAATGATCAAAACAAACGGCACGCTAGCCAAAACAAACAGGCAGACGAACAAACAAACAGTGGACAAACCCAAACAAGTCTCGTGCTGGAGGACCCAAGTAGCAATCTCTCTCTCTCTCTCTCTCTCTCTCTCTCTCTCTCTCTCTCTCTCTCTATATATATATATATATATATATATATATATATATATATCACATTTGAGGGAGAGAGGAAAAAACTTCGAGGAGGATATTTTTGTGCTGAAACTGCAAAAATTTCTCAGATTGTACACAAATTAGAATGCCAGCAAGGTCTGATTTCTGAAGAAGCAAAGTGCACAGATAGATAAACAACAAAAGTATGTTACCAGGACACTTTGTTTTAAAGAGTAAAACTGAATGTGAATGAAATCCTACTGCTTTTGAAACTCTGCAAACAAACACAGTTAACAAGGAATAGCAAACCAAATTATTCAATTTACATTGCCAGAATTCTTGAATGAATGTGCCTTTCTTGGACTGCATGGTGGTGTATGTGTAAAGAATCAGTAATAGCCCAAGTACAACATGTTGCCAAGTCATTTGATGAGTTATTGATGCAGAGATAGACTGAGTGATGAATTTCAAAATGCTAACACAAAATTCCAAATATTCCAGCACTAAGGTAAGCAAGTAGGTATTTTCATATTTTATGTACATTTCAAATTAGTAGTAATTATATGACTAAACAGTAATTAACACATAATTGCTAGTCTCTTTTTATCAGTGAATTTTCTACATATTCTAAACTAATGCATTCTATTTATTTATTTAAATTTAGATTGCTGATTATTTTACCTTGTTTACTCCCCTCAATTTAGCATATACCATTATATTACCTCACTGCAACTTCTCACAACAGTGCAGACAATTGCCTTTTCACACCCAGGACCTCACTGGCGCCTGGACAGTAGGGCTGGACAGTATGGGCCGCTGTACCTGAGAGAGGGCTAGAGCCAATGTGAGGATCCCTATGGAATCCCTCGCAAAGAATGGCAACTGTACACTGACAAAACCTGCACTCCCCTGACTGTATGACATCCTACAAATCATGTGGTTGTGCCTATACCAAATAATTAGTGTTCCACGTTTCAGGTTTATTCTGAATTTTACTGAAAAATTACTGTATTTTATTTTTTATTTTTTTTAACTGGACGTTGTTTTTTTACTTATTTATACCTGATTTTTTACTTTTATTCAATATTATCTTGGTACTATTTCCTAGGAAATAGGCAATAATTTGATTAAAATGCTGTTTTGTTTTGATTCGGACATTGTAATAAGCAGCCCTACACTGTTCCTAGGATACAGCAGATGTTTAGAGGTCAGAGGATGAAATAACATTCAACTGTGGCTCTTTGTCACTTCACAAAAACACTATCACCTGTTATGTTGGCCAATCAAAGTCTGATTATTGTGGGAATTGTTGGGAGTAATAACTACTAGCTTGATGAAAAACTAAATTGAAATACTTATACGAAAATGTAATATTTTTTGTGGCTGAGGAATGGGGAGAAAACGTAAATCAGTTTATGACTATTCAAAAGTAAATTAATGTTTTGAAGTAAACAAATAGTAAAAATAGCAGAAGTGGGTCAGATGAGGCAGAGGAAGCATAGCGTTGCAAATACTGCTGCATTGAGGTACATGTTCGCACTGACAATAAAAGAACTTTCTGAAAAACAAGCGACACATTAAACTAAAACAAGAAAGTGAACTGAAAGACAAGCAATCCAGTATGTGGCTTTTACACATGCTTTAATAAAAAGAGAGCGCAGAATGACTGTGTTAATGAGTATCTCAGAGCAATGTGCTTTGCTGGACAGCTACTGTTTATTACAGAGGTCTATATCAGTGACTTTGTGCAACAGTACTGTCTGTCCTTCAGCTAAAACACTGCCTAACACCGACAATCTTAATTGTAAGTATTTGATGGAAAATGGTGATGCTTTAGTTGGTAAACTTACATGGAAAGCATACATAGAAATGTTCAGTGTGATTTTTCATGCCTTTTCCGACGGTTTGCACCACCCAGTTCTGTCAATTTTATTTTATTTTTATGATTACAAGGCAAATAAACCTGGCTTATTTTGTGCTGATGTCACGTTCATGCCTTCTGTAGATATTGTTTCCATCAGCACAGTGAATGCCCAAACATTTGCAAAGTACCAGTTAACTTGAAAAAATGAGCCATCGACTTGCACAGGTTGTGCTTTATCAAACATGCCAGGGACATTAAACCTAATCAGAAACCAGAACTGCTACACATCATATTGCACAAGCAAAGTGTGTATATTGAGTAGTAGCTAAAGAGTGTTGGACAGACCCTAAAGAGATATCAAGGTCAACAGTCAGAAATGACTTGCACTTCACTGGAGGCGATGCAGGAGGTGACTACTTCGCTTGCATGTTTCGTAAACTTTCTCACCAGCAGCCCACTGGGGCCATTGTGAAGGTGCAGGTAGAGGGCACAATAACAGAAGGTCATTTAAAGATCACTGGAGTACATTGTTCCAGCAAGACTGCTGCCTGTTGTACAGCAGGCACTTTGATGTCACCTTTTATTTCTTGTTTCAATTTCATTTCTTCTTGTGCGATAAAGGGCAGAGATGTACAAGCAGCTGTTGTTTGGCAATTCAAAGATTTGCTGGGTCTATCAGGAACTGGAAAAAAACCCCAAAACTATATATAAGAAAATGACAAGAGGCAGCTCCCACTGTTAGAGCTGTCAATGCATTTTCAATACCGTGATATTTCAGATAGCAGTCTTAGTTGGAGGAAATGTTGAAATGTTAGTCTACTTGACTTAGATAGCAGCTCAGTACAAGTAATACATATCACAAGTATTGTTAACTAATGTACTGGATTCACTCCATCCATACTACTGTTTCAGTCATCACAGCCTTGGCCTATATTTATCATTTATGCGTGACTACATTGAATTGTTCGCATGCATGAAGTTAAGAATTGTTGCATGCATAATTAAATCCTGATTTATCAATCTTATGTAAGGCACTTGCTCCTGTATAGCCATATATGGTAAACATAGCCACCTGTCACTGTTCCCATTTTGTAGTGCCCACACTACTGTTTTGAAGAATAAATTAATCGTGGGCTCCATTTGGCCATTTAGTATACAGAGATGGGCATCAGATACAACCTGCATTTTAAACTAATGTTTCCTGTTCACAAAATTAAGTTAATTTACTCTTGGTGCTTTAATTGCTACATGAGCACAGTCTATAGCACTGATAGTATTGGGGAATCCAGCAACTGAGTTTGTTTTCTTTCTTAATAGCCTACACACCTGCTACAAATGATCATATTAATGTCTTCTGTAATTACCAGCAAAACTGAAACAAGGGAGTCACAAAAACATGACATTCTGCTTATTAAGGAACGATGATGAAGCCTACGGGCGAAACATGTTCGTGACTAAGAGCTGCACATTTTTCCAAAAATGTTTTAAATTTAAAATAAAGGAAGTAATTTCTAATTTTTGAGTGCAGACTTTTGGGGTTTTTTGGGTTTCTTTATAGTTTCTGTTTTGCTCTACGCACTGTAACAAACGATTTTGTTTGCAAATCGCGGGGTCATTTTCTTTTTTTTTTGCTTATTAAGTAATAATCGTGGTGGTGACAATTAGTATTTATATCATACTACTGCCTAAATATTAATAGCAATATTAATAATTGCATATTTTGTATATAACGGCAACGATTAATGAAAGAAATATGTGACAAACATTGCAATTTCAGCAAACTTGCATCAATAACATAAACCTAATGAGAACATTATTATTTTACACGTTGCACGGATTGCAGATCTTTAGTTGATTTAAAAGGAGTTTGATCTTATGTTGCAGTACCATCATTCATACACAAGGAAATGGTCATACGCATGGTCCAGAGTATGCTTGCCTCCAAACATTCTCACACAAATGTCCGTGTTGATAAATCACATACTTTTTGTTAGAGTGTGAGAATGCACAGTTTAGAAGGGAGTGATAAATATAGTCTGGTGACTTTTTAACACTATCAAGTTTAAAGCACCCTTGTGGCCTTAAAAAGGCTCAACCATGTCTACTCGCTACAGCTGGTACACCAGATTGCATCCATTAACACGTCCACCTGCCCCCAGTGGAAGAAAGAAACACCACTTAGTTCTACAATATGTGATTCTTACATTCACAAGAGTGTTGCAAGGGAACAGGTTCATAGTTAAGATTTACTGTAACCAGCTGTTGAGCACAGACCATGCTCTCTCCTAAGGACCAGAACAATAACTGTATCACAACCTTTTCCATAATCTGGTCCTTAAAGAAGAATGAGCTCCATTGGCATGTTGGCATATCTGCAAATGTATCGAAGTGTCTACCTGCTTGTTGTGTTATTTGTTGTGTGGAACCATTGGAGAGTGCTGCCTCCGGAACTCACTGGAAATGAGACCTTGGTCTCAGTTAAGTAATTATTCATGGTTCACTTTCTAAATAAAACATGTAGATACATTGATAGATACTAATGACATATTTATTGTATATCATTGTATATTTCATATATATATATATATATATATATATATATATATATATATATATATATATATATATATATATATATATATATATATATATATATATATAATATTAAAAAAAAAGTGGCTGGTGAAAATCTCAAGATACACCTTTGATCCTAGTTCCAATTAACACCCTTCACTGGTACCTGACTTCACTCTTGTGTTTTGTAGGTCTCATCTAGCCAGAGCGTCTTTGATTGCATGTGTTTGCTGTGTGGGTAGATGTGTCAGTTGTTGAGACAAGACAGTAACCACTTCCTAACTTCGTTTCTAAGACAGTGCAAGATGGGAAGGCTTTAATCTCACACAGATGATTCTGATTGTCTGCACCAATGAAAGGAAATCAGAAGCACTTTCCTTCCATTTGCAGTGTTCTTCTTGTCATTGCTCCCCCTACTCTGCCTGCTACTTTAAAATCGTTTTTAATCTTGTTCAGAATGCAATGTTCCTATTGTATCCTGTTATATATCCTTGTCAACATTAAAGAGTAGTGCTTTTACATTTTTTTCTCCTCCTGTTATTTAGTACTTTAAGAAATTTAGAATATTCTCAGAGCAGTAATTGCAGACTACAAAATGTCAAAGCTTTAATAGGGACTACTGGGAAATAATGATGGCTCAAAGAAAATCAATGTTATTTAAAGGAGCTGAAAGGTTAGTTTGTTCACTCTAAAGTGATTAGCATAGCTGTATCTGTTTTATCTGATAGTGGGTGTCCAACTACACTGAGCACCTGTATCCCAGATGCAACTGAGAAATCCAGAAATACTGTGTCTCAAGACATTTAACTGCTATATTGACTATTGCTAAGGTGACGCACGCACACACACAAAAAAGTTAGAACTATGAGTTAAATGTTCCAACTCTGGGTTAATATCTACGCTGCATGAACCTTGACATTTTAGCAGCAATGCCAATACAATGGATTTGGAACACCTATTTCATAGTACTCCTGATATGTTACCATGGTTACTTATGTGCATTGATTCCCTGAAAAGAAAAAAAAAATACATTGAAGGCATTAAGAAAGTCTTCATGTTGAAACTCTTCTCATAGAATTAATGACGTTTTAGTATTTCAAAATGTAGCACTATTGAGTAGATGATATATGGACAGTCAAATGTGTTACTGCACATTTACTCTTCCTAGGCCCAATATCTGACTGCAGTGTCAAACATAATGGCTCAATCAGGAATACCATGAAGGCAAGGCTGGGATTTCTTTTCCTATTTGCCTATCATTAGATCTCTAGTGATGGTATCTCCAGCCATTCATGTCCCTTACCCTGATACTGGCAGTTTACAGCTGTTGCATGTCCATTTCTTTATAGAAACATGATGCAAACTGACAGAGTTTGGGAGTGAATCAGTCAGCTCTACTGCCCCAAACAAAACAGAGATCTGTACAGACGTGCCAACAAAATATCCATCAAAGTACATCAGGAACTACACCTGTCAACCTTGGCTTCGGTCAACTCCAGTGGGCTTTGGGCAGTATTTCTAGTCTAGATAATGGACAACTGTCTCCAGGGAAATGACAGCTTACAGCAGTCAGGGATTAATGAATCCCTTCAAAAATATATAGTAATAATTGCAAGTCCTCCCATTTCTGTAAATGCACTCAGTACATTGTATAGTTATAGATATTCCAAAGACACTGCCAGCGAAGGACTGTATACCATTACACCATACTGAGGGAGAAGAATGGTTGGTATGATGCTAAATAAACAGATAATGTTGGTAGGCATCTCAAACCAAACCAAAAATTCTGGCAGTGTGGATGGGTGAATCATTTTCTCGATAACAAGCCACCTTGGTTAAAGCCAACAATATTGCTGTCTTGTTGAAGCCAACACTGTTGATAACAAGGGTTTTACAGACTCTTTGAAATCAAATAGTTTATTCACCTCAATTGGCAGCCTTATTTGGTCTCTCCTATGAAAGTAGTCAATTTATCTCATTACGTCTCTCCTGCACAAGAAGAAAGCTCTAGTGCCAAGTGAGTCGTGAGTGGGAATTGCTGGGGGCACAACAGTTGAGTTTAGTTGTGAAGACAATTCACAACTGCTTAACCAAAAAGGGTCAAGACATTTTGTGTAATAGACTAGCATGGAGATTATGTAGCATTATATAATAAATGCCCGACTCTGCAGTTATACTGGTGTCTGTTGTCTTTTAAATTGGTGGATGCATCAAGATCACAACAGCAACAGACAATTCAGTATGAAAGCCTTTGTGTGATAAAGAGTGCATTTAAAAGCATTTCTATCAATCCAGCTACACCACTCAGAAAGGTATATTTTACATATTATAACACTATGTAACACAATTTTTGTTCCTGGGTAGTAAGTGTTATTTCCTAATTGCTTATGCCTCAAAAGTATAGAAAATGGCTATTATTCCCCACAAACTTTACTTTTGTGACCAGGACAGGTAAATTTCAAAATATCACTATTTCTAATGAGAAAACGGGAGCTTTTGTGTCTTTTCGTTCACATAAAGTCAGAAAAAAACAACAAATCAATCCAAATTAACATGTATTTATACTAAAGTAATACAAAAATGACTACAAAAGATTTAGAAGTGAGTAGTTTTTCGAGATTTACGATTATACAGCTCTATCATTTAAGAAGGCAACAGTAAAAGAGTTAGATATGCCAGAACAATACTGTACGCAACTCATTGAGACAGAATACAAGATTAATTTTAAAATGGATATATATATATATATATATATATATATATATATATATATATATATATATATATATATATATATATATAATCTTTGCTTATTATTTGGTTTTAACTTCTTTAATAGCATCTAAAAAATATATATATCTCTTAATTTTAATGGCTGCAGACAAAGTTTTAAGAGAGCACAAGTTTTTAACTTTTTAGTGCAGAAGCAGGTACGGCTTGTGTTTCTTCAGGAGATGCACTCAGACCCAAGCGATGAAGCTGAGTGGCAGCTGCAGTGGAGAGGGCAGTATGTGCTGAGCCACAGCTCCAATACCAGTGCAGGGGTCGCCGTGCTTTTTGAAAAGAGTTAGCAGCAGGCATTTCATTGATTGAAGATAATGAAAAGGGACATCTTGTCAAAGTTATAGCTAGAATTAATGACGATGTTATTACTTTTATAAATATTTATGCCCCAAATATAAGAGTTTACAACAGACACTCAAAAAGGTATACAGAGGATGTTTTAATTGTGTCTGGGTAAAGTGCAAATTCAACTTCTTTGCCGGCTCTTCCTCCTGTGCTCCCCAATCACCCCATACCTCATCCCTGCCAGCAGTAGCCTGTCCATGTTGTTTCAACAGGTACGATTTCCTCTGGTGTTCTGGATTCCCACACTTAAAACATTTCATCACGTTTGAAATAGCAAACACCACACAGCTTATGCCCTCTAGATGAGAGGTCCATGCCACCCCAATAACAGCACTGGGGTTGTGCAACATTAAAAAAAAAAAAAAAAAAGTCTTCTCAATGAGTGTACATGCTTCAACCCCGGGACTTCACAACCTTGTGAAATGGGTTTTATTGGACCCATGAGTTTCCCGTACAAACTCAGTTCTCAAGAAACAAGCATTCACTCTCCATATTTGGGGCGTATATATTTATGAATGTCAATTTCCTATTTCAAAACCTCAAAAGCCACCATCTTGTAAAGCAACTACCTGAGCACCAAAACAGCAACTCCCCACACTCACATTTGAACTATGACTTAAAAAAAAACACCTCACCCTTCTAATCCCTAGCCAGTAAACTTGGTTTTCTACATCTGAATAAGTTTCTTGTAAGAGCAACCTTCTGCTCTATAAATGAAAAAGTAAATAATGTTTTTCATTTCTACAGCCATTAACATTAAGGGATCCTACTTGAAAAGATTGCATTGAGACCAAAAATATATTTAAACACAACAATCTAACAACAGCTGAATTTTAAAAAGCACTAAAATAAAACTTAGCCATATTAAATGTTAGCTTTTTTCCACCTTTGCAACACATTTCTAACACTGCTAACAAACTTCTTTAAAGGAAAACATTTTCTCTGATCAAACTCGTCTAGCATTGATTCTATTTCACACCATAATGCTACAGCACACAAACAGTTCCAAATCCTGAAAATAGGATTGTACTTCTACACCCCTTTTCCCCTTAATTCTATCCAAAAAATCACAGAGTATAAAGTTTTTTCCTGATCTTCTGACTGGCTGAGATGTCGGAAAGAGCCCCATTCTCTTCATCAATTCCTTCTGAAAATTCATATTCATCCATTGACTCATAATCGTCTTCCACTGATGCCGTCTCTCCCTGTAGCTGTAAGCCACCCAAGGAAGCAGCATCAGCAGTTGACTGAGCTCTGGTCTTGCCTGTCTCTCCACTCTCTGCACAGGGAGTCTCAACAGAGTCAGGACGAGGTCCTGTTCCATCAACACTCCCCTCCGCCGATTCCTGGTCCCCCACAGCCGCAGCTTGCAGCTGAACCATCGGACTGTGGTTCTCAGTGGTCCGACTCACCGCAGTACCTACATCAGATTTCGCACTGCCATGCGGGCCCCACATTGACTCACCTTCCTCACTGATAGGGGATTTGGGGAGGGGAGTTTAAGCCCGTCTTTATAGTCTCTTTTTTTAACAACTGTTGTGAACAGGTCAGCATCATTCTCTGTGTCAACAACAGTTTGTACTGAATCAGGTGACTCGACCTGAAGTGGCTGTGTCTCAGTCGGACTGTCCAGCGTTTTTCCCTGTGGCGCTGGCTCAGGTCTCTGCTGCCTCACCTCCCCACTTTGCACTTCCCCCACTTGTGTTCTCTGAAAACTCTCGGCCCCGCTTCTTTGTCCACAGCGTCAGCAGGTCCCTTATTCCTCGGACAAGCCATTTTTTGGTGCCTATACTCTCCACAACGAAAACTCTTCATATTTTCAGAGCTTATGTAAATCATATAATCTTTGTTATCCACATTTACCTTGAAACATTCAAAATTTCTTCATGGTCATTCAATATCATGAAAGTTTACCTACGGAAAGACAATACATGTTTTATATCAGGATTTTTGCACCCAAGTAGAATTGTTTTGATAGGGCCCCTGATTTTTCATAATGGGACAGAACTTTTTCCAAAGCTTTATTTCTTATAAATGAAGGCACATTAGACAGCATGATCTTTTTAGAAGGGGTCGATAAAGGGAGCACAGAAACAAAGGATTCCCTAACCCATAGCCCACTTTGCACTATTATGTTAGCAAATGGTTCCTCACTCAAAAAAACAACAAGAGCTTTTTTCATCCTAGAGGCAGAGAATGCAAAATCCACAAGAGGGAAAGCTGCCAATTGGCACCTCTCTTCAAATGTAAGATACATGCCTGGTTTCCTAATGAGTCAGTGTTTTTATTTATTTATTTATTTTTTTTAGAAAAAACAGAAATACAGGACTCAGAAATACTAAAGTCTCATTATACAATTGTTTGTGGTTTACTGATAAAATCAATGTCGTCGACCGTAGGGATTCTAAAACTCAAATCCTTCTTTCATATGAGAATTAAAGACAATGGTGTGGTTTTTGTGTTTAAAATCTTTTTCATCCTGTCCCATTGCAATTAGTGGGTAGTGAAGGATGAATTCCGGGATTAAATGTGTGGGCAAACAAATGGGACAGCTGCAGAGTCAGGGCCTCTGATTTGGAGTTTTTGGGAACAGGCAGGATAAAGTGCACTGAGCCTAAGAACCTTTATTTTCTGAGCTTATAATAATTCTATAAATCCTAATAGTACCCTTAAAGAAGTGTATTAAACTGTATTAAAAAAAGCTTATTTTGACCCAACTTGTAAAGTTCTCATTTGCTCCCAGACTTATTCAGCCATGGAAGATGAATTTGGAGGCATCAAATTTTTGGAATTAGGATAGCAACAAAAACAAGATAGCCAAATTGTACTCTGTATATACATATGACTGCATTTCCTAGCATGACCTTCCATGGTTTAATTGAAAAGACATGAAAGGATCAATGTAAACATGGTTAAATGTGCCTTGGTCTTCCTATACTAACAAGGTTCTTTGTTTTCAATGATTATGTGAGGAGCGCACAAAACACTGCAATACATCACTGTGGCAAAGTGGCTGAGTGGAAACCGGTGCAGCGATGCAGTGCAGTAATTAAACAGACAGAGCCTTGTAATCATGTTTGGAAAATAACTTTTATTTCTTTTAATCCAGGTCTGGCGATCAAACAATAATCCCCCGGCAAAACACACCAATGTGTACTGCACAGGATAAATAGCATGGGAAATGCAGTCCCAAATAATAAACAATATACGCCCCAGATTAACACAGACATGGTCACCAGTCAGTAGTGCTCGTGGTGGGTGATAATGGTGAAGTCATGTTTCGGTTTCGTGCTGGCCCTTGGCAACAGCTCTGGAACTGTGTTAGCTGGCTGGTAACATACAAGACAAGACAATTACAAACAAACAAAACACAACACTCACGATACTCTTTTAGTATTTATGGGTCTCTCACAGTCCTTCCCATTCTAGCAATTCAAACCAATGCGAAGGAACAGATTGCGATTCTCCGTCCTCTTTTATGCTGTCCCACATGACCCCTTGGTAAACGAGTGCAACCACCTCTCCAATCCGTGGCTGCCACGTTGTTTCCCTTCCGGGTCAATGTATTATTGCAACAGAGTCCCACCCCCTTTCTAGCTTGCCGACTTCCCTTGAACCCTTGGAAAGAACTGTCAGGCCAATTTTTTAGGCTTCAGTTTATTATTTTATATTAAGGTGTCATAAAAGCATTTGAAGGGCTATATTTACAGAATTAACAGCTACATTTAGATTTAAAATTATTACGGGTAGGTAGCAGTTAAAAATGCTCCAAAAACTTAATGTGATTAAGGGCAGATATACACTATCCAAGTAGAACATAGGGAAGCAAATGTGTTGGATGAAAACATATCTATCAATTTCCAAATTGTAGCCTTACTTCAGTATTAGAAATACTGTACTGTTTTGAATATCCTTACATCTCCGTCCCCCCTATTGGTATTACTTTTCCAATAAAGAACCGACTTGCGTGCTTGTCTCCATTCCTGATATACTTAAGTCACGCTGGGTTTCAACTGGCCAGAAACAAACAAAAAAATGTAATATTGCATGAGGCAGCAAAGCCTCTTCCTTTACCGCTAACTTGTTGTACAATTAAAAAGGTTTTAATTCTTTCCTGGATCAGCTAAAAATAAATCCATTACTGATGACTGAGTAGATAATTTCCCCTATTATTTTTATCCAATATACACACACTGGATGCTTGGATAGGTAAAAACTATTTTTATTGTTTCTCAACAGGGTTAAAATAGCACACTAAAAACCACACAGCAACAAGTTAAAAAAAAACAAAAGATTGGAAAAGCCACAAAAAATAAAACCCACACCAGGCAGGGCAGTCCCTTCACCATTTCCACCGTCCAGACCTCCAACCGCCGACACCTTCGATGAACCTGGAAAGGAGCGGGGCAAAGAAAATGGCCGTCAGGAAATGTACACTCAGGTAAGTAGAATTACCACCTCTATCCAGAGGTTCTGGTTACTTCCCCTTAGCCTATCTTTAAACCCAACGTGTCTCCTTTCTCTCTCACTGCTGTTCCTGGAACCCCAGTGTGGCATGCTGGTAACTGACACTGGACCTCGACCTTCCGCACTGACTGGTAAGTATCTCCGGACCTGGATGCTGCACCTCGATCCTTGGGACAACGGTAAGTAGAACGCTGGTGGACCTTGACTGTGTCCTGGCAGGACTACAAAGGGATCACTCAGCGTAGTTAAGTACAAAGTACAAAAATATTAAAGTTAGAGCAGTTCTAGAAATGATTAAAGTGCAAATGAAATAATGTAATCTCTTCTCGCCCTCAGACCCTTGGCTGTCTCCCGGAACCACGACCTTGACTCTGCTGGTGAATGGATTGTCCAAGGAGTGCCAACCAGACACAGCAAGGCAGTTACCTAAAATAAAAATCTATTTGTTTGTAAACCAACAAATGTCTTCACAGTCAATAATTCTCTATACCAACCCGTTACCACAAAAAAAAAAAAAGGTAGCTCAACACCGTCCAACAATGGCAGGTGATAATAAAACAAAATCCCCCAAAAAAACAGAAAATCCAAAGAAACAAATATCCATACAAAAATGTCCCAACCAAGTCCCGCTGCAACAAAGAAAAACAAAAACTTCAAACCCGTTCCCTTGTTCCTGCAGTCAATCTTAGACTGCTACCGAGAGTGTTTTCCGTGCTGTGTTCCTTTCCAATACAGCTGTCTCCTTGCTATTCTTTCAGACGCGTTGTGTGCTTCTTCCCAAAACACTTCTCTCTCCTCCTGGTCCCTGTTCCTCCCTTTTTATAGTCAGCCCACTATCATTGGCTGGACTGGCAGGTAAGGCAGGAATTCCTATCGACTGTGGGGAAAGTGCTTAACCCAAACGTCAACATGTCAGTCACAGTGCACAGGAGAATTAGCAGCACTTTAAAAATCACTAATAAAACACATAACAAAAATACAAGCAGTTAAAAACCATCACTTGTGACATATATATTAAATGAATGTGTATGGATGGTTTGCTGTCTTCCCAGGACACCATTGTAGACTACAGTAAATAAGATCCTCTATCTCAATTGTGTTCCAGTATCACATGTCTTATACTCTTTTGCATTAGATGCTAATTAGCTAAAGTCCTCCTTCAGAATGAGTTGGAGACTGATTTCTGGCAGCCTGAAATCCCAACTGGGGTTGACAGAGCGTCCCAATTAAAACTGTTTTAATCTTGTACTATTACTGATGGAAACGGACTGGACTGGTTTCAAAATATATATTTTTTCAGAAAATTCACAATCTCTGCTATGTGGCACCATCACGACAGGTGGTAATCTACAGTGCAGCAGTAGGGAAATGTGATTCACCCTGTAGGTGCTGGAGTTTTTTTTAACAAACCGTTTCATTCAACTTATCAGCTAAGCCATTTTGAACTATGAGAAAGTAAATTTTTGCAAGGAGGCAGGATGATGGTTACACTCTGGTGTACCACATGTACCTAGAGAGAAGACATGCTTGAGAGCTTTACTGAGACCATGGGCTGCTCTTAAAAAGTCACCAGGATGTGGCAAACCGAAAGTACAAAGTGAGTCTAAACAAGGAGAATACAATAGTTGAGATATCGTAACTGTTAGAGTTACCAAGCTGCTCTTTGAACATAGTAGAAATAAAATCTATCGTGAATATGGTTTGTATAAAAAAATAAATAAAAGCTGTATTACAACCAAAATGGCACTACAACCAAAAAACATACAAGAAAAAAAGCTCATCAATCAATATTTTGGTTCACAGTATAGTACAGTTAAATTATTTTGTTATGTGTCACACAGCGGTAATGCGTTTCTATTGAAAATTGTCTAAAGGAAAGTTTGAGGGTATACAGAGACATTTATGGAATATAGTCTTTCCTCAATTTGATTGATATTTACTGACAAACAAAACAAAGACATGAAATTTAGCATTGATGCTATTGCTTGTTTCTAGCCTAGATTGCACAACTTGTCATTTGCAGTCTTTCTAGGGAGAGAGGTGCAGCTTGTTGAGCTGGCAGGGGGCATGGACACACTGTCTGTGGTCTATATTAATTTAAACAGGGGTGGGTATTAATAACGCTAGACTTAAAGGTTCTCTCCAATGGGAATTTTACCTACAAGTGATGGCCAAAAATAAAATATTTACTAAGTTGTTTCAGTTTAAATGAATGCCATTTTCATAAATTACCTTCAATGCCACATTTATTCTTTTTATTATTTAAATATTTCCTCTCAAGTAAGGACACATATTGTCAAGATTCACTTTTGATGTATTTGGCCCAACCCTTTCATATTGATTTTGTAATAGAAATGGTATTACAGCAAAAATAACTACATTGAGACCACCACAGAATCCAAACAAACTATATGCCTCCTGAAATAGCCTACTGTATATATTTCACAAGCTGGAATTAATCAAATCCCTGCTAAAAAATGTAAATGTTTTTTTGCATCCTATTGCAAATACATGTCACTCATTTTTTTGCCTCTTAACTACACTACAATACCTGTACTTGTACAGTTTGTTGCATAAATCTGGGTATTATTTTCAGTCCCATCATGAAAGTAAGTTTAAAAACCAAGGTGGTCTTTAGCCTCTGATATTGAATACAAATAAAAGCAGTGCTTTATTGTTTCATAATGGAGCTGCTGGTTTGTAAAGGGGGGTTTAGGAGCAGTGAAAGAGTGTTACATTTGTATAATACAAGGGTTTTGGGTTATTAGTAATGTGACTCTTGGCAATTGTACACAGGGCATAGAAAAACAGGGCCAGAGGAATGACTTGAGACAGAAATCTGATTGAAACACATGCAAAAATAACAACATCATGCCGCCAAAGCCAAAAGATGTGTTTTTCATTTTGTCGAACGTCAGATATTGCCGACTATCCGTTTTGTGAGTCATTTAGCTACTTTCTTAGTTCTCTCCTAAAATGCTTATTTTGGAGCTTATCGTTGGTCATTTTCTTGTTTCAATCACGTCTGCTTTTTGCGGTCAGCCTGGTTTGCAAAGCAGCAAGTTTAACAGAGAGAATTAAAGTGGGCGTCTGAGTTCCAGTGTGATTTGAGGGATCATTATGATAAAACTCGATAAGGACTCAACATTTGATATATTGCTGATGTGTGAGTAACACTTTATGAAGAACCTTTGGCTTAGCATCACAGCCTATTGAACTGAATGGAAAAGCAAGGGCTGGATGTGAATCCCCAACCTCAAAGTTCAAAGACAGGCAAGTTCTTAGACTGCTGTGAGTATTATTAACTCACCTGATCCATTTCAACCTCAGCTATTTAAAACAAATTGATATCCAAAGATAGATC
Organism: Polyodon spathula; assembly: GCF_017654505.1. Classification (NCBI taxonomy): domain Eukaryota; kingdom Metazoa; phylum Chordata; class Actinopteri; order Acipenseriformes; family Polyodontidae; genus Polyodon; species Polyodon spathula. The sequence continues at coordinate 5,013,131 of NC_054564.1, read as the reverse complement.
TGTTTTTAATTTATATGACATACATGGTAAATAATGAGTGGAGCAATATAAACATTCATGTATTCTTTTACTGAGTATAATAGGTTGTATTATGTATTTAATAATAATAAAAAAGATTTCTAGTCATTAATGCATTAATGATATGGTAATAGCAACCATTTACCTTGGCAATTTTAATAATTTATTCTGTTTTTAAATAAATGATTATTAATTTGTTGACATGTTAATACACCAATTACTTAGAATAAATATTGAAACTCAACCAGCAGAAATGTGTAATCTAAATCCCATATTACACAACACTTTCTAAGTAATAAACTCACTGTGCGATGCTCCACTTGCCAGCAGTCGTTTCATGTTGCAGAATTCAGCGTTGCTTAACATTATTTGACAGTAAATAATTATCTAGAAGTGATACACAGGGCATTGGACAAGCTTGTCAAACAAGAAAGATGATTCCCCTCTGAATAGCCTGATTGGCAATTGTGATACATTCCTTTAATTACTATTGACTCAAGGGAGGGTTTAAATTGTTACATTGTTGCTAACTTGACAGCTTTTTATGTAGTTAAAAAGAATAATCACTGCACTTCAAAGTCCTTCAGAGGCCAATACTGCACGTAACCCAGCAGCTTGAGGCTACGAAAAAATATAATTTCCCATATTGGAAGTTGTTCAATGGCAAACAGACAGTGCCACTACAATGACAAAGCAATGGTTCTATACTGAGGGTGCTGAAAGCGCTAATGATTTGTGGCACTGGTAGAATGGTACCACAGTGATAACGAAGGTCTATAATATTGGGAATTATTTCTACAAGTGAAGACCAAAACCGAAATATTTACTATGGAAGTTGTTTAAACCTTGGAGTTACAATAGGGTAATTACTGACTTGCTGAAATGACCATGGACAAAAAATGTAATTTATATTGAATCCTATGTAGATGCATTTGTGCACTTTAATTTGACTGTGCAATTAAGGAATACCACCTGGTGTAATGGTTATCATCAGAAATATCAGTTAAAATCCACATAAGCTGTAGATTGTAAGCATTTCTGAGACATTTGTTTCCTTTAATTTCCTCATATTGGTTGTGGCACTGGAGAATAAAAATGTCAGTTTATGTATTTAGCATCATTTTCTGTATAACACACAACAAATGAACACATACAGTATTAATGCGATATTAATTATTAAGTGGAGAATGAGATGATCGCAATTCAATGCACATGTTCAACTTGAAATACAACCCCTTATCTTGGGGTTTCCATTTCGTATGGGATATGTAAATAGAGAGTGGTTGCTATGCTTTATACTATTTTAGGTTCTCTTCTTTTCCATTTTACCCCAGTTTGCCCTGGGTGGGCTCAAAAAAATGCATTTGAAATGATTTTCAGCACAATTCAGTAGAAACAAAGCAATGCTATTTCCATTGTAAAGTAGTCTGCAGAGGGTCATTCTGTCAGTTTGAGATGTCTTTTTTAAAATTGCTGCCTTTGTGAAACACTGCCTAGTATATATAAACTCTGGGATTATAATAAATTGGTTTAGAAAGAAAAAACAGCCTTCAATACCCAATATAGACCTCTTGTTGGATTGTTTGGCCCACACCAATTTTGGCATCATAAGCTTCCATTACTGCGTGCTGTTCATGTGTAATGTAAACAATACAAACAGAATCCTATCCTGAACCAGCCCTACAAACTTTTGAATCTTCATATGAAAACCAGTGCTGGGCAAAGCTAATGCTTAGAATGGCTTGTGTGTGCAAAATCGTTTTTTTCCCTTTCCAATCTAGCTCACAGCTACAGTTTAAACTTTTGATTCTTTATATCCCCAGGCAGCAGCTCTTTGACCCTACCAGTATCTAGGAGCAGATGTTATTTTGTATTCTATGTAAAGAGCATTTAGCTGTCTTGGCTGTATACACTTAAAGTGTATGCATTGTAGCATGCTTGTGGTACAATAACACACAGGGAGGTGTACATTTAGCTTTGTGCTACATTTAGACAGCTCCAACAGCTCCCCGAAAGATTACTATCAGGTTGTGGTTCCAGTCTAATGAAAACAACAGAATAATCCACCGAACACTCCTGCATTACCAAACTGGCCCCACCAGTATTCTCCTGCTAACCCTCAGCTAATAATGAGGCAGTGCTGTATCTATAGTTAACACAACACCCACCCTGATCATCACAATATTGTATATAAACACAACACATGACCATCACCTGTTTAATTATTTTTTCACATTTCTTATTTACATTCTTAATTTACCACACCTGTATAGTGTTCTAATTACTTGATAGAGAAGACTAGAACAAGGAAAGTAATTACAGTAACCTAATTTGCTTATCAGGAAAAAAAACACCCCCATCCAATATTTAAGTGAAGGCAATCCATCACAACCCTCTATTGATAGCTGCTGAATAGTAGCACTCCCACATGCAAAGCTTAAATAGGTCTAGTGGACAGAATTACACATGACCAAATTCATTGCAGAAAAGTGGATTGACTAATTTTACGTTCCATCTCAATTTCTTTGGACCAGTCAATCTACTTTCGTTCACACTGTTTTGTGGATGAAAGCGAACCCTGAACCTTATTTCACTCAGTATTCTCACTGAACCATATTTTACTGATTATTCAAACTGAACCCTATTTCACTGATTATTCAAACTGAACCCTATTTCACTCAGTATTCTCACTGAACCATATTTTACTGATTATTCAAACTGAACCCTATTTCACTGATTATTCAAACTGAACCCTATTTCACTCAGTATTCTCACTGAACCATATTTTACTGATTATTCAAACTGAACCCTATTTCACTGATTATTCTCACTGAACACTATTTCACTCAGTATTCTCACTTTACACTTGTGCTTTGATCCTCGTCAGCTAGCAAGATGGCCTCTTGTAGTTTTTGCCTGTTCCTTTCAAAGACAGATTGGCTCCCTCACTTTACTGGCACCTACATTAAGAAATGTCACATTATTTGCTAGAAACAAAGATTGCATCTTTCTTCTTCCTCAAATATGTGTGAGAGTCTAAGACGTTCTCACTATTCATTTTGAGTTTTTTTTAAACAGTCTGTGATAGGCTATTGCCGGGTGGGTGCGTGCATTCGTTGCTGAGTGACAGGAGATCGAGACATTATAGTTGACACGCCTCACAGGCATACAGGTTTTATTTACATAAACACAGACAGAACATGCTGGAACCCAACATGATGCTACTAGCAATACTACTCCTAATACATGGGAGGTCCCACGTATTCACGTCGCTTTCACACACAGCAGACAGGCTCTCCCAGGAGCATCAGGTACTTAATTTATTAATTACAACAATTACAGTAAACACACAATTTGCAATATACATTTACACAGAATCTTAATGTACAGGCTCCTACCCTGCCACACCACCTTAAAATCAATCAAGGGGGCATTTAAAAGTGGTCATTAGAGCTAGGTGGTCTCCACATGCAGCTAACTGAACTGCTGTATTAGACACATATGAGTACATTCCTAGCTGCCCTTTAAGCCTTTCATGTATACTTGAAAACTACCTGTAGTTTCTATAACATGCACACATGAGATCTATGAGGACAACAGGTAAGATTTAAGAAATCTTAAAAGGCTACGCGACGATCTGATTTAAGCGTTCAAAATTCTAAAAGGTATTGACAATGTTGACCCAAGGGACTTTTTTGACCTGAAAAAGAAACAAGGACCAGGGGTCACAAATGGAGACTAGATAAAGGGGCATTCAGAACAAAGGAGGCTAAAAATATATCTGGCTGATGTGCCTTATACATATCAGTTACTTTTTCTGTGAACCGGCAATCTTGTATGGCCAACGCAATCATCTTAACCACAGCACAAGAGGGGTTATCAAAGGAGCTTATGATGAAGTGTTGTATAATGCACTGGTGAGACCATGGTTAATACAGGTCACCACAATATAAAAAGGACATTACTGGATTGAGAGACCGAATGGCCTCCTAACTTTTGTAAAATGTCTTATGTTTTTTACGAGCATTTACAGGATTCTCTCGACTCAAGAAAGTGGAATTTCCTTTGATTTAAGAGGGATAGTAAAAATAAAAGTTTTTGTTTATAAAACTAAACAAAGAAAACTATACATTTTTTGTCTGTCTATGTAGCTTTCACCAAAGCTAAAATGTACTGAGTCACAAACCAGTAATAAAAATGAATCTGGACAGATCAGAAGAGCTTACCCCCATTCATAGGAGAGACAACACAAATCATTGTACGTCTCTGTTCTCACGCACAGGGCTTCTGAAGCATGATTAAAGCTCTCAACCTACTCACGGTTACAGACCTGAATACTAGGTTTTAATTTATCTCCCTGCTATTTATCATAGTGCTGTTTGTCAGATACGCCATACCTCCAGCCAAAAGACCTTCAAAACAGTCATACGACGAACATTAACCTTTTCTCAACCTTCTCAACAAGCTATCACAATCGATTTTACTGCATCCCATCAAGTTTTACCTTGCGAACTTGTATCTGCCTGATAACATCTGTGAACACTTTAGTGAAGCCTTGTAGAATACAGAAAGCACTGTTCAACACGTCAGTGTTTTAATCTTGGCAATAGCCCCAAAGCCTTTAAAAAAGAAAGAGTAATTGTATTGAGAGTTTGGGGTTGCACTATAAACCCAGAAGGGTGAAGTTTTATTAACGTCACCAGAAACCTAAAAAAAAAGAAAGAAAAAGAAAGGGTTGTGTGTACTTTATTTGTTGCAATTTAAGTTTAGCACAGTTATTACACACACACACACACAGAAACACACACATATATATAGTGTTTTTTCATGTACACAAAAGGTTTAAATAATTAAAAAAAAAAAAAAAAAAAAAAAAAGGACCTTTCAGATAAAAGCTCTTCTCCAGCCGTGTAAAATGAAAAGCAAACAGTTGAATCACTGTACTTTTTACTTTTCTTGAAGAAGTGCTTTTGCCCAAAAAATCCTGAAATAAATCATTTTTAAATGATGTTAACATGTATTGTGGCAGAGCAAAGGCTCTGCACATTGGGGGGGAGGTGGGTGGCTGACAGCCCTCTTGGCTCGACAAGGGACGAACAGCCTGGAGACAAGATGGCCACTGTTGCTCAGTCACATAGTTTAAATTGATTTGTTTTTTTAATTGTGTGGAATGTTGAAAGGTGTTGATTGATGTATGGATTGTCAATTAACCCTTGCCAAGTTTTGTTTTTTTCATGTTTCATCAAGCAAATTAATGTAGTTTATTTAATCATCTGCGTTTTAAAGTCGGAAACGACAGGTGTGTTTCTTAACTACCAGAGACATGTGTTCCTAAACTCTTGTAGTTTATTGTTATTTATTGCTTAGCAGATGCCCTTATCGAGGATGACTTACAATTGCTACAATTTGAAATCACGTTATTTTTACATACAATTACCCATTTATACAGTTGGGCTTTTACTGGAGCAATCTAGGTAATTACTTTGCTGAAGGGTACAGCAGTAGTGTGCCCCACTTGGGATTAAACCCATGACCCTTCGGTGAAGAGTCCAGAGCCCTAACCACTACTCCACACTGCTGCCCAGATGTATGTGTTTGCAGCTAACTATAAGCCGATTATACTTTCTCTGTAATTGGATTTTGGTCCAAACTGAAAAAGACTGTACTGACTTTGTCATTGAAATAAAACAATAGGGCAAAAGGTCTATACTTTTAGATCCAATTTAATTCAATACATGTTTAATCTTTGGGGAATATCTATCAGACTTTAATCCACTAAATTTGGATGTAATGGGTAACCTATAGCTACCAACATTTAACTACAAGCATTATGTAATTATTTTAGCTTTGTACAACCACCAGAACAGGTTTGGCCTTTTATTCTTCAAGAACTAAACAGATGGAGGTACTAAGTTTCAGTTTTAGAAAACACTGAGACAGACTGCCAGTCTAAACATTTGTCATTGAATTTGAATGTGTTTTTTTTTTTTAGTATGGAAGAAGTTGGCCAGTACTGTATACAGACCCAATATATGAATATATTTTTAAACAATATAGGTCTTGTACTTGACCGTATCAGAAAGACGCAGTGAGGATGTACACTATACCATTATAAATGGAATGAGATGGCCTTTGCTGTTATAAACATTTCACGGGACAGCAGCAAGGGCTGCATGGAGGAGAACCTCGGGAATATATAGTAGGAGAGGTGCTTTGTGAGTGACTTCCAGATTGCTTTGTGAGTACATGGTTTCCCTCACCAATGCAAAGAAATAGTCCAATTGATAATATATATAGATATATATATATATATATATATATATCATATATATATATATACACACACACACACACACACACACACACACACACTGTGGAAGATATTGCTTCGCCTGTTTCATTTTGAGGCACGTAACCGACCAAGACACACACAGGAACTTGTTTTGAGCATTTTCTCTGCTCATTTTTATTTTACACAGCAAACTAATAACCAAAACAAAATAAACACCTAGCTCTTTTTGATCACTTACTAGACATGCAGGTTCCCTGACTAACTTGCAGGACAGCTAAGCTGTTTACCTGACACAATTTGCAATAACGAGGCCAACTGCCAAAACATCTCAAACAATTAACTAATGCAATGAAACTTAGCAGCAAGGCCTATATATTGTAACAATGTCAACAAGGACACAATACAGAGTTGCTTAATGTAAACACTTGGTTTATTCTCACACAAACAAAATCTATCAAAATAACTAGTTTAAACAATCCAGATTCTTGTAACAGTTCCTGCTTCTCCAGACTGACCCTGAGGTCCTGCTCACAGCCCCTTTTATAGGGGAGCTGGAGGGAGGCAGTGCCCACCCCAACCAATCCACACATGGCTGGAAATACCCTGCCTGACAGTTGGTGAGGGAAAGAATAGGAGGATGACCCAGAGATCTTGGAAACTCCCCAGCCAAGGGATCCTGGAAAGTACAGCTATATATATATATTAGCTAATATATTTCATAGGGGACCACCATCACAAAGTGCTTTACAAGATACAATAGGGTTTGTGAACTATGCATCAGCTGCTGAGTCACTTACAATGTTTCATCCGAAAGACGGAGCACAAAAAGGTTAAGTGACTTGCTTAGTCACACTGGGATTTGAACCAGGGACCTCCTGGTTACAAGTCTGTTACTTTAACCATTAGACCACACAGTCTACTGAGTAGTACATTCTCTTTAAAGAACACACAGCTGGAAAAGCATCCTGGGACAGACAGAGGGACTGAGGCAGCAGGCTGGGAGCACAAGAAAACACAAAGCAAGGAGGAGCATAAATGTACACCGTGAAGCAGAAAGAGGTAGGCACCAGTCGAATGCCGCCTTCTTTCAAACAAATGCATATAAAACAAACAAGGATGAACCGCCCCTAAAAAAAAATTCTCACAACCAAAGCACAGAAAAATGTAACAATGCAAGAGAGAGACTGGCGACGCATAGGGAAGCACAGACAGCAGAAATGGAAACAATAAGGGGTTTGCAGCACTGGGTGACAATAAGCAAACACAGAAAAAAGCAAGACCAGTGGGTGGCCATATAGTCTTGAATGTGGGTGAGTAACCATTTCAAATCTAAATTGAGAATCAGATTTTAAATGATTAAGTCTGCAGGGCTGTGCAGCGATACACAAACAAAAAAAGAGAGCCCATTTGAGAATTCAGCATTCGAGAACTCGGCGCAGAAAGCTTTATCCAGCAGTGTTGAGGGTAGAATGGACAGTGACGTTTGTCAGCTGTGTACACAAACAAAGTGCATGAGTTGGGGTTTAAATACAGGTTTAGCAGATATTATTGGTAGGACCGAAAGGGGGTTGAAAGCCCTTAAAAAGTCTTGCTAGCCATTATCTCCTATTGCATGGGGGTCATCGACCATGAAGTAGCACATTCTAATAGAGCTTTCTGATAGGCAGATGATTAAGGTTCTGACATTTCACATTCTTTAAGGTGTATTGATATCCACCTGTATGTCTTTAAAACAAAAATGCCTTAGCACATAAACACATTACAGAATGGATTATCGGTATACCTAACACTTAGATAAGAAGCAGTTGGGTAGAGCTGTATACTGTGGATTTACTCATTACTGTTTCTTTGACAAATCCAAAGTTTTCAGTTGAATCGCAACAACTAAAAAAGTTAGTTTTTTTTTTTTCTAATTATGAAGAAAGTGTGTAAACTGACTAACTAAAGATAAACTGACATGCTTGATATTGAGAAAATAGTAAATATTAAAAGGTTATTTGATTTGTCTTTGAATAAATTATATATCTTTGTTATCCCTGTAGAGTGAATTAAAAGCCAATCATGGACACAGGATTGGAATTAGATAAGAACATCAATGCAAGGCTAAATGACTGAAAAACATATCTATAATTATGAAGAATATGTAAGACATTTGTATTTTTTGTCGTTCTTCCAAAATAAACACAGAAAACAAATGAAACTAATGATACTTAATGTTGTGGTGTCTTGTAAGCTGCCCTTTAATCCTTAGCGATTCATTTATTCAAAGCTTGTCAGGTGTGTCGGGTCCAATGAATTTTCAAACGCGCTGTTTATTTTACATATTTTTTTTCACAGTAAAACAGCTTTAAAAGGCACTGAATCACAAAAGTACACTCAGTACAGCATCTCCAGCCAAGCCCCACCCCTTGTTTGCTGTATTTTTCACATACCTCTTTAGTCGTGCAAACTGAAAAATCCTCTTCTGATCACTCGTTTTATCACCAAACTCCTCAGTAATTTTATTACTATAACATCTCAAAAAGCTCTGAAAATGTCTGTGATATTCTTTGAGCGTGGGATGCAGAAGCAACTATCTCCTTGTTTATGTCAGTGTTATCTGTGGGTTTTTTTCGGCTTCATACGGCTCCTATCGGTCTCACTCGGCCATTGAAAGGTTTTCTCTGTTTTCTTCAGAAAAAATGACTAGAGACCTGTGCTTGACGTCTTTTTGGTGATGTTGGATAGGGTCCGACATTGGACTGGAAAAGGGAAATTGTAATGTCGAACCTGGTCCAACATACGACCGCAAAGGGTTAACCCTTTTCTATAATGGTTTAAAGAGGGTTCGAAGGCAAATGTCTTACCATTCAAATAAAGAGCAAGCTCTGCAGTCGAGAGGCAAGTATGTCTTATACTGAGATCAGTATTATTAACACTAGAACTGCCAGGTTTATGCTACCTAGAACCGCCGACAGCATTGATTTTGACAGGTACATTTTCAACAGCTTCGAAATGAAAATGAAACACAAACTATAAGATACAACAAAAAAGTTTTATTTGTGAACATCATATCTAACATTTGGATAGCAAAAACACAATTTAAATGAAATAATAAACATAAAAGGCTTTATTTTCAGAATTCTCGCATATAAAAACTATAATAAAAAACATTTCAAAAAATTATATTGTGTAAACTGTAAACTTGTAAGTGTACATACAAAATTGTAAAAACCAAGTAATTATTTACAATAACATAAAAAACTAAATAATGTGAATGCGCATTCAGGGAAACATACTTCAACGCCCATATTAGCACAATCCACACAGATGTAACACTTAGCAACTTGTCGTGTGCATTTACCTGGCATTGTTTTCTGTTCCGTGTGTCATTTGGTGCGCACTGTATCCAGGTTGAGCTGCGTTTCCCTGCTGCTTTGCAGTTTTGTGATCAAAATGTTTCTGCCAAAACTCTGTGGCTATCATCAAGATGAAATCTCTCCTACTGATAATTTCCCCGGTGCATTCCTTGTACAAAATGAAGGAATTGATGGCTGCCATGTCCTGTACATTGTAAAATACATCAATTGGACACCGGTGATTGCTTTCACCTAGTACTAAGTTTTGCGCAGATGTTGGAAACTCTCTTCTTGTTTGTTTGTTTACTGTTCCAATCAGGAACAGTAACTTTTAACTTTTGTTAATGACAGTGAAATAAAATAATGTCATTGGTAACATTCATCCCTTTTCCTGAGTACAGTTACATCAGCCTAAGTAACATATTGTCACCCAATCTCTGATCAGCTGGACGAGTTTCATCTTTGCACAGGTAGGGGTAGAGTCCGCTGCCAGCCAAAATTTGATCCTGTTTGTTTGACATGTATTGTGTCCAGCGACACTGTGCTTTTATCGGAAACAGCTGCTTGTCCACGTAATGTTTTACGTTTAGCTTGAAGCAGGCAAAGCTGTTTCCAAATTTCTGATGCCAAGGCAAATATATATGTAGCTGTTCTCAAGTCAAAACGCAAAAATCTCAAGATTTCTCAAAATTATTGTAATAGTAATATTATAAGACAGCAGACTATACGCTCAAGTAGACAGCCAGACGGCAGCTCTCCAAGGAATTGATAAGATTGCAATAGAGATTTGGATAACACAAATCTAGACTTCAAGAGCGATATTCTATTCAGATACATACTACTGCTAATCTCAGTGGAGGTAGAGAACAAACTGGCATATAAAAATAGCTTATTGTAGGTTATGTTAACAATAAAAGCGTGTATTGTGATAAGCCGTCAAAATGACGGCTTTTGGCAGTTCTAGGTCGAAGTGCTTACAATTTATTTTATTTTTGCGATTCAGACTTTCAAACGCTGTCAGATGTGCCATTAAAAAAAAGTTATTAGTATTCCTTTGTTTAGTAGGTGTTAAAACTTTGTTTCAGAAAATCCTAAATAATCCTGAATTTGGCAGGGTACTTAATTCAGGTTTCGTGTACACACCTTGAAACAAAAAAAGTTTTGTTACAGACTTGCTTTCCTCTTTGAAATGGCATTTTCCTTCAGAAGTCAGCATCAGGATAATATGCACATTATCATGTGAGTGATTTTAATAGGCTATAATGATATTAGGACCCAGTTTGTTCCAACTTCATTCCGAGACAGCAGAACAATAATGTTGTAATGAGTTTAGTGTTTAATTGAGCTCTCCCTCATTTGATTATGAGTAATGATTATACACACATTTTCTGCACGTTTATTTTACATTATAAAACATTATTAGTGTGTAAACGAAACTGGAGATGGCAATAGACATTTAGCATTAGCTACAGGAAAATATTGCATTGCCATCTCTTCTATCATTAACCATCCAGCTGCCTATTTATTTGGACAATTTCCACATCAGTTTATATATTTATTTATTTTTTTGCAGATTTTTCATTGTTAGTCCTCAAGTAAGCAATCTGGACAGTTTTCAAAACAATTAACGCAGACTTACACTCACCAACACATCTCTCTAATGGAACCCTGGGCTCTCCTTTTATTTTATGCCAAAAACATGTGAGAATATGGCTGTTCCTGATTGAATGATTAGTGTTAATTGGGAACAGCCACATTCTCACATGTTTTTGGCAGGGACAGGAATTAACTCAATCTCTGTCAACCACAACCAAAACACAGAAAACACCAAAACTATTTGCAGGCAGAACTTTTGCTCTGCCACAGGTACCTTGTCCAGTGTAATTATTCAAATCACAGATGCATTTTGCCTCACACAATACAACTTCACTGCAAATCTGGCTCTTTTTAGAGGGATATACTGTTTCCATCGAGATACCCTTTGTACATCAAACTCTCATTAATGCTAATGTCTTTATCTGGTACATACAAATCAGATCATATATCTTTCACAGTTTCAGGTATGGGTGTGTATTACTGTGAAGTGTAGGTACTTCATCAGCAGAATAAATCAGTTTCTAGTCATGAGTTTAGCAAAAGTCAGAATGTGAATTGTGGGTTGTTTTGACCAGTGCCAATCCTGACAAGGTTTCCTTACAATCCCTTGTAACATCAATAAAGAAATAAATACGCTCATCTCATTCTCTCTATTAGGTGTCAATTTTTTTACTGTAAGTTTATTGATTTAGTGTAGCACATCAAAAACAGGTGAGAAACTTTGCAGATGCACAGAGAGCCCCCTGCACGCTATTCTCACAGGAGTTACAAATTTGGACTCGCTGGTGCTCCACATGGAAACAGCTGGGTGGTTAAAAAGGCTGAATGTGTAATTCATACAGGGTGATTTTTTTTTTTTTTTTAAATCACACATATTGTTGCTGACCAATACATTTTGAAGCTACATTTTTTAAACTGTACAGTACAGAAAATCCCCTTTATAAAAAAAAAATTGAACTGTCAAATTTGTTGACATAAAACATCAGTAAAATCCTGAGAGGAATAAAGGTACACAGACATAATTAAATAGACTGGTAAAAAATATTGATTTTAAAGGGCTACATTTGTTTGAAAGCTTTTTGGATTGCATTGGGATATAATAAACGGTTGTACAACAATGTTTTTCAGGGAGCTAGTGCAGGGGATCCTCCCTAGTTAATCAAGCTCTATAAATGAACCTCCATGTTTAAGTCCTGGGTTGAACACTCATTCGCCGTCTGATTTTTGCGCTTGCGTATTGACACGCAGTGCTGCAGACCTCACTTGTCATTTTAATTTCTGCCTTCTGTGCTTCTCTGTGAGTTGCCAGGCTTTTGCTTACATTGTTAAATTTTTCTGTGCTTTGTTTGTGAGAACATTTTATAGGAGCGGTTTGGCCTAGCTTGCTGTAATTTGTATGCATTTTGTTTGGTGGCCGCCATGTCCCTTATGCTCTGTGTTTTGTTGTGCTCTTACTTGTTTGTACAATCCCGAGGCTACTGCCTCGGCCCCGCTGACGCATCCCGGCTCCAGAAAACAAAAAATGTTTCATTAGAGCCATGCCCCTTACGCTCACGAATGTATACATTAAATTGGAGTGGCAATGCTTTGTTACCCTCGTCTCTGACTGGGCTCCAATAATGGCACCCATAGTGAAATGACCATTGAGTCAATATACTTTCTCTCCTTCAGCACTAGTTTTGTTCCATCTTACAATGCTCCCTATGCAAACTGCTGCTCTTTGACCAGGCAATTCACTCAGCAATATTCTTTCAACTCCCAACTGAAGCCATAAGCTACAAGCTCACTGTCACAAATTAGCTTACTTTCACAAATCCAGCAGTTGCTGGTTTCTGCCGCTAGAGATCTCCCTTGTCCCTTGTCCCCATTACATATTTTGGTCAACATTTATTTTAAATATATTTATGCATCTGTTCGTATTCAATGATATCTGATATGTCCCCCATTGGGGGAACATATAGTAAATAATGTGTTCTTCACTTTCTGATATTTATTTGCCCAACAGACTATATTGCTAGTATGCCCGGAGTTGGGGCCATCTTTCCACTGGGACCACCAGAGATTTGCTTCCAATTAAGGATGTTTTTTCCTCTCCTCTGAGTAGGTGAGATTAGTCCTTAATAACAATGTATTAAAAAAAAGAAACAAATCCTCCGGCATTGATTGTCACAAATTGACTAACCCTATGTTTCTTTACTAACCCATATTTTATTTGTTTTTTGCATTGGTGGAGCAGATGCAGGGAGCTGGTGGTCCTTTTTTGGCGACAAGTGACGTTAGGCCCAGCTGGCCTTGACCTCCGAGAGGAAGGTTTTCAGAGAGCCAGAGGGGACCCCCAGCCAAATCAATCATGACAATCTCTCTATTATTCCAGGTTCCTCCTAGGGGTAGCATACATGCTGTCCAGCACTGGCGCCCTCTGAGAGAGTGGTTCCCTGAGCCAGGGGGAACCCCTGTATCCTTTACTAACAACTTGCTTTCATCTATGCCAGTGTATCTCTCTGGCCCCTTTTAATTCCTCTCTCAGAATTCCCATCACATGGCACTGTCTCGGAGGTCCAGTTAGGACTATCTTCCAAATGTATCCTCTATCCTTCTCTTCATTTTCCCCTTGGGGGGAAATAATGCTTACTTCTCAGCCTTGGAGGCCGATCGGTTTGCTCTCACATCCGCGAGGGTGGCTCTCTGAGAGCCAAGGGGAAAGCAATGTCATCTTCCAAAGCATATTATCTTCCTAAAGTCACAAGAACATAATTCCTATTTCAAGTCCCATTGCTTACTCCTCATAGTTCTTGCTCTTGTTCTGTGATTTTATACATAGTTTACAAATATTTGCTCAGTTGTGAGTGCCCATCATTTGTGTGTCAGTGGTTTAAACATACTGCAGAGACCAAGTATTCCAACCACTCTATAATTCTGTACTCAAAAATAAGCATGAACTTCTATCTTCACTGACATGATGTGGATCCAAAAAGGGACACCCTTGTTTGTTTGTGGTGTTATGGTTGGGTTACCTGTTACCTAAGACTATTTGCCTACTAAATATCTTGCCATCCCCGCCATCACCCCCTCAAAAATCTACAAATCTAATCATTTTAGTCAGCAATACGTTCCATAAATGCTGTGTCGCCTCAAATGCATTTGCTACGAATACAAAATGACTGGGGTGCCGTATTCATTCTTTAGTTCAACCCCATCCCAAAGTGAGTTTCTGCAATAGTACTGTTATGTCAGTTATGTATAGGATATGTGTACTCTGTGAGTAAGCTCCTATTAGGCCACATGTTGTTGGTCCCTTGACTGGCATTAATAGTAAGGTTTTACAAAATGCTGAAATATATAATGCTACTTTATTTGTTTTCAGCCTTTTTAATTTAGTGCAGTGGTGATTCTCCCTGGCAGTATTGTATTTGGTATAACGTTTTGTTCCAGCATTATATTTTGCACCACATCTCTTTGTTTTCTCCTCCAGCTCAGTCTGTACCTGATTCTATTTCTATCTTATAATCTCTCCCACACTGCTAATAATAGAACACCAGTTCCATTGAACTGAACAGTTTTAAGTGAAGATCTCCTTAATACATTTGCCTTATGAAAGGTAACATTTCCATATAAAAGCACAGCATGCTTTTGTCAGCCATTGGGTTTGTGAGTAGAGTGTGCCGGGAGGCTTATTGATGAATGTTATCATACCTGGCCAGTTAGCCTACCTCAGTCTTGTTTTCAAAGGTTATCAGATAAAAGCAGCAGAAATCTATTTTATATACATTACAATGGGAGGCTTTTCTTAACAGGAATTGCTTGCTTTTTCCCATTAGAATAAATAAGAAGTTTGCAGTTATATTGAATTCATAAAAACCATTGGCTATAGACTTTCTTACATTGAAAAAAAAAGAAACCTGTTCATATACATTCAATGACCTGTATCAGCAGGTTATTATGTGTTATATAGTTAGAAAAAGTCCTTGTATTTTTTTTTTCTTGAACATTTAATAAAACTGTTTATTTTGTTGCCTTGTATCTTGTAATGTGATAATTATTATATTACATTTTGTGCTTCCCAACTCAAGCAGTTAGACTACATCCCCAGATGACGCTTACATCATACTTGAATCAGACCCAATTTGAATGCCATATTTAGTTCAAACACAGCACATCTTGTTTTTGTTATTAAATTTCCATACATGCAGTAGCACAGCATTCATCAATATATGTTAATCGAAAAATCTAACTTAACTACATTTGAATTATTAACACCTTCTGTAGAATGTTAAAAGTCAGTTGCTTATAGCAACAGAAAAAGGCTCAATGATCGATTTTTAAAGCTTCAAAGTGGTTTCACAATCAAAGTGTCTAAGTTCTACACGTAACAGCAAAGCTACGTTGCAAGGCTCTCTGCCACTCCAATTTCTTTTGAAGCCATCTTCCCCAACAGAAAGACACATATAAGAAACTAAATAAATAAGGGGCTCGGGAGACGCACACTGGAACTGTAACATAGCCCATTAAAGTTCCACCATTCCTCAAATGGTGTGAACTTGATGACAATGCTTTAGAACTCTACAACACCCATCCCTTCAAAAACAATAACAAAAGCTGCATTTACGCTGCTCCAAATCGTGTTCTGAACCCATTTTCAATGAGCCCACTGTTCAAGTGAATAACCTCCCCTTCATCACATTACGCACTTGTCACAGATAGCCTGGTTAGTGTGGGTGGTGACGTCAGGTTCAGGAAGCAGTACAAAACAGACTGACGGTAAAGGGCTAAAACAGCCGCAGCCATATCTTTATTAAATACCAAAATAAACTGTTTAAACAAAAACACACAATAAACAAAAGGGCATGCAGGCCAAAACAAAACAGACACCATACCTTGTTCGCTGGCTGGTAGCATTCATTCTTAATCTCCTCTCAACTCAACTCTTCTCCACTCTGAGCCTGGAGTGAGTCTTTTATACAGTGGCTTGAGCCTTAATTACCTTTTAAACAATGACCCTATTAAGGCTCCAGACACATTCCCACGAGCTACTTAGGATTGGGAATTCAACTCCATCCATCCACTGACAAAATACATTTTGATAAATACTTCGATTTAGCCTGTTGACAAAAGAAATTCCGTTGACCATCTTAAGTTAGTCTGTCAATAAAACGAATTTCTATAATCTATTTTCTGGATAGAGTCCAAGTAAAAGAATTGTCAACAAAATAGATTTTCTTTTGTTGTTAGTTACCTTCTAAATGCTGACCAAGCTTTAAAATCTCAAATTAATGAAGTAAAATATATTTTAGACACAATCAATTCTATTAAATACAATAGAATTAGCAGAATGGTACCATGTTTTCATGTTTACATACCAATGGTATCAAATCAGTACTACTGTATTGCTATATCAAACACTGTGTTACAGATTCATTGTGTTGCCATTGCAGTTAAGGGTGTGGTTTGATAATGACTTTGCTAGGGTCTTTGTGGAAATATAGTGGTTATGCAAAGCTGTCCTAATATAGTAGGACTCCAATTATGTGCAGTAATTGAGGGGTAGGCCAGTGAAGACAACCCAAAAAGTCATCACATTGAACAACCATAATTCACCACTATTATGAGCCCTTTAACTGGGGCTCGTACAGTACCTATAATACTGAAATCAATCCTCCAGGACAGCACACACAGAATACATGTAGGCAGTGGATGATAATATGCTTTATTTTTTTACATAAATAAATACTCCCAAACCCAAATGCAGAACTCACCCAGTATTAAGCCTACAGTAGATGATGAATCCAGCCAGAAGGTAAAATGTGATCTTTAACTAGTCTAGTCTAGTCTATTTGTATTTAATAATGCATGGTATTTGTCCTGCCATTGACTATTTAAATCATATGCTTCAAACTAAAATGATAGTCACTGCTCTGGACTAATGAATTATGCTGAGATATTCCTTGGAAGTTGAGTGCAGATGGTATTGTTATTGTATTTTTGACCGTGTCATTTTAACAACAGCAATCAGCTAAGATTGCATGCATTTCTGGTTGCTCAATCAGGTCTTTTATAATGAAAATGTTTCTCAGATAGCATATTGATTTACAAAATGGCAAAGGTGTGCTTAATGCACTATTATGTATAGAAGGGGTACAGAAAACCTTACTGTAGTAACATTTCTTGAAACATTTCTGTAAGGGTGACCACTTTAAAGTAGGTGTCTTTTGTGAAGAATTACTGTTGAATCATGTATTTGAATAAGTGCATTGTGACATGTGCGTTTGCTCAATTAATTGAAAATCAGCCATCAGTGCAAGTATATGTCATTTCAGGTCTTGTAAGTAAGTGGTCTAAAAGGTAGCACTGGAATACATCAAATTCCTCTCTGTAGTATGTATAGTGCCTCTTTAGTTAGCAACTGATTGTAATGGTATTGCAATCACTCCCCCCCAGGAACTTTGAATGGATTTCTTCATACAAGTGGGCCTTATCAAGTACTGAGGGCTTCAACTCATACATTATTATACAGATACATGCTAAAGATATTATACTACAGAGTCAAAGATCAAAGGCATAGAATTGACACATGCAGTATGGAAAAGTTAAACATTTTTGTCCCAGAATCTCACCTTCTGGACCAGCACTTTATCTGGGGAACTTGATCTTGCCATAAGATATGATTTTGATTGTGGGAACCATGCCAATCTATGATGCTGTATAGAAGATGAGCATGAAACACAAATCTTCTAGCAACCCCAGTTTTCTATTGGATAGATACTGTAGCAATTGTTTCTATTGATCAAATGACTCAACAGTCTTAAAAACAAAAGATAAACTATGTTAAACCGTATAATTAATTCTAATTAATGTGGAGAACATCTTTTTATCTCAATACTTTATCCATAACAGAAATACAAGTAGAGTACCATAGAAAATAATTGCCTGGTCTCCAATACACACCGAGTCTGCTGGCAAATATTGTACAAAAGCCGGGTCTCTATTATACGCCGGGTCTCTGTCACTGCCATTGAAGCTGAAGAAGATGAGGACGAGCTTGAATAATAAACTTCTAATAAGTGACAGCGATGAAAGTGACTCAGGATTAATAAATAACAATAATAGTGATAATAAACGTAATTTAAGGAAGGCCTACATGTAATGCATATTTGTTTAATGCAGTTATTACATTATTAAAAATTTTGATCATTTTAAACGTGCTCAAAGTAGGCCAGATACAAGCCTCTTGGTGTATTTTAACATGTTTTGTTGTATTAACAATGTGCAAGTTTGAGATTAAACAGTAAAACATTTTAGAAGTTTATATTATTATTATTATTATTATTATTATTATTATTATTATTATTATTATTATTATAATAATAATAATAATAATAATAATAATAATAATAATAATAATAATAATAATAATAATATTAATATGTCTACAGGGCTGTTTTTTAGTGGATTATTATTATTATTATTTATTATTATTATTATTATTATTATTATTATTATTTATTATTATCATCATCAACAATGGTAGATCTAATTCCATTTTTAAATAAAAATTGGTACCTCTGCTTGTTCGTTTTGCATACCCTATCCTTGTTAACCAGTGCATATAAAAAGACTAATACTTTCGCTTTATACTTGAGTGAACAACACAATGTAATTTTGTTATAAAACAAAACTGTTACTTAGTTCCCAGTGACACACAACCTTTTAGCAAAGTTGGTGGAATGTTTAAATTGAGTTATGATGTTGCTACAAGGTTGCGTATTAATGGTTTCTCAATGACCGCATGAAACATGTGAAGCTAGAGATCTAATATAATCGTCGGTCTTCAATTCGCGCCCGGTCTGCTGGCAAATATTGTAAATAAATGCCAGAGGTCTTTAATTGAAGTTTTATGGTATACTAATACCATTCTTATTGCCCATAGATTTTTTTCATAAAGAGTTTGTTTAGGTGGTATCTCTAAATGTCTTTCTTTTCAAGAATCTAACCCATCGTGGTCCTAGGTCGGACCTGGTCGACTTTACAATTTTCCCTCTCCAGTCCAACATCATCAAAAAGATGTAAAGCACAGGTCTCTAGTCGTTTTTGCTCTGGAAGAAGCAGAGAAAACCTTTCAATGGCAGAGTGTGACCGATAGGAGCTGAATAAAGCCAAAAAAAAAGGATGTATCTGATAGACCCCCCTGCACCACAGAGGTACACCCCTTGAACTGTTTTTCACATTTTGTTGTGTCAGTGCCTTGGAGTTTCATGCATTTAAAGGATGATTTTTTCCCACTTATTTACACACCATACTCCACACTGTTAAAGGGTTTTTATTGAGAAAAAGAGAAAAATAATATATATATATATATTAGATACAAAACTAAAAGATCATAATTGGATAAGTCTAAGTTAATACTTGGTGGAAACGCCTTTGGCAGCAATTACAGCTGTGAGTCTGTTGATATAGCTCTCTACCAACTTTGCACACCTAGATTTGGCAATATTTGACCATTCTTCTTTACAAAACTGTTCAAGTTCTGTCAAGTTCCTTGGGGAGCACTGATGGACAGCAATCTTCAAGTCATGCCACAAATTTTTGATTGGATTTAGGTCGGGGGTCTGACTGGGCCACTCAAGGACATTTACCTTTTTGTTCCTTAGCCACTCCATTGTAGCTTTGGATGTGTGTTTGGAGTCATTTTCATGCTGAAAGGTGAACTTCCATCCCAGTTTCAGCTTTCTTGTAGAGGGCAACAAGTTTTCCTCAAGGACCTCTGTACTTTGTGCCATTCATTTTCCCTTCTATCCTGACAAGTGCCCCAGTCCCTGCCGATGAGAAACATCCCCATAACATGATGCTGCCACCACTATGCTTCACAGTAGGGGTGGTGTTTTTTGGGTGATGCGCTGTGTTGGGTTTGCAGCAAACATAACGCTTTGCATTTAGGCCAAAAAGTTCCATTTTAGTTTCATCAGACCACAAAACTTTTTGCCACATGGCTACAGAATCTCCTGAGTATTCTTTTACAGACTTCAAATGGGATTCAAGGTGGACTTTCTTGAGTATTGGCTTCTTTCTTGCCACCATACCATACAGGTCAGATTTGTGGAGTGCTTGGGATATTGTTGTCACATGCACACTTTCACCAGTCTTGGCCATAAAAGCCTGTAGCTCTTGTATAGCTGCCATTGGCCTCTTTGTAGCCCCTCTGATCAGTCTTCTTGCTCTGTCATCCAGTTTGGAGGGATGGCCTGATCTAGGCAGGATCTTGGTGGGTCCATACACCTTCCACTTGGTAATAATCATCTTGACCGTGCTCCAAGGGATATTTAAGGTCTTTGATATTTTTTTATACCCATCCCCTGATCTATGCTTTTCAACAACTTTGTTCCAGGGTTCTTTTGAAAGTGCTTTGGTGCTCATGGTTGAGTCTTTGCTTTGAAATGCACTACCCAGCACAGGGAACCTACAGGAACTGCTGAATGTATCCTGAGATCATGTGAATAAATACAACTTAACACAGGTGAAGGCCACTTAACTTGGTGTGTGATTTTGAAGGTGATTGGTTACACCCAAGCTAATTTATAATTGCTATTACAAGGGGGGTGGACACAGACTATCATAGACATTTGCAGAGATTTTTGAGATGTTATAGTAATAAAATAATGACTTGCATCGCATTATTGAGGAGTTTGGTGATAAAACAAGTGATCAGGAGAAATTTTTAGTATGCACGTCTATAAAGAGGTATTTGAAAAATACAGCGAACAAGGGGTGGGGCTTGGCTGGAGATACAGTACTGAGTGTCCTTTTTCGATTCAATGCCTTTTAAATCTGTTTTACTCTGAAAAAGTATATTTTAAAACAGCGCGTGTAAAATAAACAGCACTTGTGAAAATAAATTGGACCCGACGCACCTGACAAGCGCTGAATAAATGGACTGTCTTTCTTTAGCCTTTATCATATATCACTTTACTTAAAAGTTGTTTCTCATCTTGCTTTGAAATACATAAACCACTTTCCTTTTATAGATTAATCCCATTCCCCAAACTGTAAAATAATCTCCTTTGCTTAAATTGCAACTACTTTACAGTTGAGAAATGTATGCTTTCCCAATACAATATATCACTTAAGAGAACTGCTCACTTGAAAGAGTCCTTAGCAGTGCTTTATAATCAATGTATTACTTGCCATCCATAGCATTGACCTTTTATTATATCTGGATAGCCCATATCAAAGTATATATGTATTTAAAAAAGCCAAATTATAATAAAGAACTGAGATTTAGAACCATTATTACAGCTTATTTAAAGAGGAAGTAAGCAAGACTTTATAAAACAGTTCCCTGACTATCTGCTTCAACCCCTATGTGACAGGCTATAGGACACTGATGATTCTATTTGTGCCCTGCCTTTGTTGCACATGGAACACAGTGTGTGGGACAAATACAGGGCCATTAACTGTAGCAAAGAACATGAATGAGGAGAAGTACTTGTTTTTAAAAGCTACTGTCTTAGTCATCACATCCTCTAAAAACTGCCCCTCTCCAACACTTAGTGTGAAGCTCCAAAATGTCCTATTATGGGACAGAGTGTTGCAGGGGGGCAGATTTATGGTTACACTCTGGTGTACCAGCTGAAAAAGAGAGAGCACATATTTAATAGCCCTTTTGAGGCCACATGGCTGATTTTAAAAGTGAGTTTTAAAAAATCAAAAGGCTATGATAACAGAGCAGAACAAATATACAAAGTGATTCTAAGCAATCACTTGCTTTAACATCAGCATGTTAGTAAAGATAATTGATATTTCATACCCATACCAAGTTAAATAAAAATGACTAAGCATGTTAACAAGTCATTTCAGCTGCATAAGAAGATAAAAGAAATGTGAAAGATCTTCAGAAGATTCAAGGGCATCAATGTGAAAAAGAAGTAACTAGGCAACTGAAGACTAGCTTTGAAACTTTTCACAGATTTTTCAAGATGCTGACCCTGAAGACACTTTTCCAAGGGTTAAGAAAATATACATTGAGGCTATTTAGCCTTGACAGCAAGGCTGTGTGTTTCGTGGCACGTTGTTCAAGAGATCACAGGTAAGTTTGCTTTGAAGCAGCTGCCATGTTCCTTGTTAGTCTGGACAACTTCTAGTCTCCTCAAATGTATCCTCTATCCTCCTCTTAATTTTCCCCTTGGGGGAAATAATGCTTGCTTCCAGATTTGGAGGCTGATCGGTTTGGTCTCACATCCGCGAGGGTGGCTCTCCGCGAACCAAGGGGAAAGCAATGTCATCTTCCAAAGCATATTATCTTCCTAAAGTCACACGAACATAATTCCTATCTTACTCCTCACAGTCTTTGTTCTTGTTCTGTGAATTTTATACATAGTTTACAAATATTTACTCAGTTGTGAGTGCCCATCATTTGTGTGTCAGTGGTTTAAGCATACTGCAGAGCCCAAGTACTTCAAGTACTCCAAAATTCTGTATTAAAAAATAAACCTGTAGTCATATCTTCACTGACATAAAATGGTTACACCGGTCCTGGTCACAGAGAAGAGAACCAGGGGCCAATGTGGAAGCCAAATAAGGGCATAATCAGAACAGAGGGGAGAAGGAGCTTTTCACAGAATAGGTGGTGAACCATTGGAACAAGCTGCCAGACAGAGTTGTTGAAACAGAGTACCAAATTCTTCAAGAATAGATTGGATGAGCCATGTGGCCATAATACGACCTTTAACTAGACGTCTGGAGGAAGGGTAATCCGTTTAGCTATGGATTAAGAGGTTTCTTGGTTTTGGTTTTTCCTCTCCTGAGTGCTAACGGACCACACTTGCATCAAAGCAGGCAAGCATAGCTGGGCTGAATGGTTTTTTCTCATTCTAGAATTTCTCATGTTTCTATACGAAGCAACATTCTCCAAGATCCAGCTCTTCAAGAAACTGCACCCAATCGCCAATCCAGTGGTCATACCAGTTCCAGATTTCCAGAGCCTAATCCTATAAAAGACCAGCCACCTATTCTCTAAAGCCCGTAAACTATCAATAGCAATTCCCCCCCCCCCATGGATCGTGATCATGTGCTCCATTCCAGGCCTTGTTCTACTAATGGTTTCTTTCATTCTAAGTGAGCTTTCAGTTTCTACAACCTTTAAAAGCTAAGTCAAAAAAGGGTCAGCAGAAAAAAGGTTTTCTTTGGCAATTCATTGATTCAATTTAAACACTTCCCATATTTGGCTTAATTATATATATATAAAAGGGACTGTGTATGTGAATTCTAAATTTGGAACATTGGAAGTACATTATTGTCATGTGGACAGACTTAATAAGAATCAATATTTGGGCTTTAAATATTTAAACTTATTAACCAAGCACCCCCAATATGAACAATACCCAAACATGGTAAAATATCAAACTATGCAATGAAGAAGGTTAACCAGATACACTTCAAAATACTGATGTAAGTAAATGTGAGAATGACATACAAATGAACGGCTGTATGGACAGACAGGCAACCCCCTTTATCCCCAGATATGCTCAACAACTAAGTAGAATACTGTATATGCAAATGTGTGGCATACAGATGGACAGATTAACAATTGTCCAAACAATTGCAGGAAAAATGGTGTTAGTTCAAGTCATAAGAAGATTAACACATAGGCACCTGCCCAGGGCCCAAAGTCATGGGGGGGCCTGAAACAAATGTATTTATTTTTTTAAACAGATACTCAATTGTGCGCAAACTGGAAGAACTCCACTCACTGACATTTCAACCACTGACAAGTGTATCACAGAACTTACTGTCTTGCTCACTTGCTCGTGGCGACACAAGTAAATTCCAGGTCAGTAAGTTTGATCTTGCTTGAATACCATGTATAATGGCTTAAAAACAAAAATGATACCTTTTGCAAATTGGTGGATCTTGAGTTAAGATAATTTTATATATAATCATATATTTGTTGTTATTCATATAAGAAGATAGGGGCCCAAAAGTGCAGGTTTGCCTAGGGCCCCATGATGGGTTAATCTGGTCCTGGTCATAAGAACATAAATTTGAGAATGAAAATAGGCTGTTCAGTTAATAATGGCTCGTCCCTTTCAAGCTCATTTGGTCCCTTACACGGCTAAGGCGATCTTTGTAAATAGGACTGAATCTAACTTTTTTTTTTTTTTTTTTTTTTAATAGTGTTTTGATCTTACTACTTCACCTGATAGGTTATTCAATGTATTGGTAACTGTGTGAGAACTCTTTCCTTTGCTAAACATACTTTTACTCAGCTTCTATTTATAACCTCCCCTCCTGCTCTCTGTGTTAAATTTGTGGAGTAGTGATTGGGTTCAGTTTGCCATTTCGGATTTTAAAAACTCTAATTAAATCCCCTCTTTCCCATTGTATCTAGGCGGAAGAGGATTATTTTAACTTCCTCATACTGTAGCTCATGCCTTGGAACCAGCTCAGTTGCCCTTGTCTGTACCTTCCCAAGTGCAATGATGTAAAGTGACTAAAACCAGTCACAGTATTTGTAGTGTCTAACTAGAGCATCTCATAGGTCTGGAATACAAACAAGTGACTGCCTTGTGATAATCCTGTTATGTTAATTGGAAGGTAAAAAAAAATGTTTTTAAAGCCTTGCCTGTAACAGCTGTTTGACAGAAATAATCATATTGAAAATCCACATGAGGAAGAAGATAATCCTAGCTTCTTGGAGGAAATTCTTTTAAATAGACTTTGCATCCATAACAATAAGACTGATATAACATGTTTTGAATTAAATGGCATTTCCACAATCGATAGGCATAAACATAGATTACCTTTATTAAAAATGTCACAGTATTCCATACCAATACACTTTTCTTGCAAAGACTAGTACTTGTTTTCCTCAGTTGGTGCTCCACGTAAGGTACAGTTACCATATTAAAATTAAAACAGAGCAACAGCAGCATTAGGGAGCTTAGGATAATCTCCTTCATGAAGTCATTTGAATCTGGTACACTTATCTAAGCATGGCCTTCACATCAGAGGACATTTTAATGAAGGCTAATAAAAGGCAGAGCCTCTGGGTGTTGACTGTACTCAGAAGTAGGGTATTATGCCTTTAGAGGCAATTTAGACTGAATTCAGAATGTAGGTGGATGAATGGGGGATTGGTGGCTTTGGTACAGTGTGGTGTTACAGGTGTAGCAGCTAACAAGGACACTTCTGTTCAAGATAATATTGTTTGTGGGACAACTGCATAGGTTTTCTACGTAGACCAGACCTCTGACTTTTGTAATTTAATTGGCCTCGGTTTCTGCAGTAGTAAAACAGGTATTGCATTGAATATTGGGTAATTGTTTAAGAGTCCAGTGCCTCGAAAATGTAATTAACATTAGAACCAATTGTATAGGCATACCTAGAGCAACCATGATGGGTCAATTTGACCGGCATATTAAAAACATAAATATTATAATAAAAGGTCAAACAAATATGTCTAGTTTTATTCAGGAATGTCATATAAAGCATTGACACAACCAAAACATTGTAAATCAACTGACATTTGAACAGAAATGTGTTTATATACAGACATATTACATAACATGCAACCTCTAAAAAAATAAAATAAGCAAATATTTCAAAATAAATGTGTATATACAGGTATAACATACATACAAAACTGTACAACTGAAATATGTAAATAGTATAATTTTATTAATAAATGGGTTTATAGTGCCTACATAACAAAGCGTATATATGCAACCAAAGCTATGCGTTTATATACAGACAAAATATAACTGAAATTACATGGATAAATAAACATTTGAACAGGATGGGCTTCATTTGCAAAGTTTTTGCAGGCACAAATCACACAGATCCTGCGCTTTTCAAAACATGCAGTGTACTTACCGCAGACTCTTTGTGCATTTGGCACCACTATCAACAATAACCCAGGCTTCTGCACCAAATGCTCCACAGGCATATACTAGAGCAAGGAAAGCTAATTCCTCCAAAGGCATTGACCAGGGATCATCTTGGTGTCACTCAGAGCCAGATTTGTCATTGTCCATCTTTGCTGCATCAGAATTTTGTTTGGCAAAATTTGCATTAATTCCAAACACTGTTTTGCTGTCCGGCGTCTTCAGCAATCCATGCAATGTGTATTGGGGTAACAGTGAATTTCTTAGAAAAACAAGTGACTTATAGTAACCACTGCAGACAGACAGTCTGGTGCCATGAGCTGTCAAGGCTGATTGATGGACTATCAGGAGGCTCATTCAAACAATAGAAATGTCAGCATACCGCTCACTTGAGGAATGCAGAATGATATAATCAAACTTCAATACATGGCTGCAAGTCCAGACTGATAAACACAAATAATACTGCAAAATTGAATGGTTTTACAGGTATGACAGTATTCTATCTCCCTAATTTTTGCAGCCACGCAATTTTTTCTTTGTCAGGGGAATTAGTACATATATTGAAAAAGTCAGGACAGCACAGCTCCTTATTTTAAACACACGCAAAGCAAATTAAATTTAAATTCCAAAAATGGTCAAAATGACCATCTTGGTTATTCTACTGTTAAACTATAGTAACAGAGTGATTATACATAGGGTTGTGCAATTAAATGCAGAAATTAAAAATGTCGGCAGTTGCTAGCGTCTTGTTTAGTTATACATGTGGCTGTGTATTCACATGCAATTACAGTGTAGTCAGAGAGGCTTGTAAATAATCCTTGAGGTTACAATATCAAAACCCAATCCCCCCCCCCCCCCCCCCCCCCCCCCTCACAGTGCAAATGCTACACTCCCTGTGGAATCCCTAGTGAAGATCTGCAACTTCACACAGCCAGGATATGAACTTGCACTCCTGTGACTGAGACACCACATGGGTAACAGTTTGTTGAAGTATTTTATCCCAAATGAAGTATACAACATTATGGCAAAATTTTGTTTTCTTGACTTCTGTCTGAGTTGACTTGAAGATCTAAAGAGTACTCCCTCATGAATATATTGTTTTAAATTGGAATAGCAAAATATCTGTTCTGTTTCTTTTCTGTATTTTTTTAGTTTGTATTTCCTTATAAAGCCCATGTTTCTGCTTGTGCTAGTTTTCTAGTTTTTCCCGGTCTCACTCTACAAATCAATAACACATGAATAAAGAAGCAGCTTGAAATCCATCCACAGCTCTCAAGACCAGAACATCCTAAATGATAAATACAATCACAGTGACTCATGTAACCTTGCAATGAGACTCAGCTTACTTTTACAGACAAAATGCAAAGTAAAGGCAGAACTGTATAATCATTGCTTACAATTTTTGTTCACATAGCAGGAATGAAAACAAAATATCTGTCTATACATTTGGAAAGTCTCAAAATGTTCAAAGATATCTTTTGTAATGTATTATGTGGACGAACATGGCAAACATATTGAGCTTCCAGACATACATGACAAGGTGCATCCACCTCAGCTCATAATCAGTGCTTACTTCAAACACTTGGCATGATATAATTGGCAAAGGCCATGACAATGTTTTAAAAGACAAAATGTTGTGCCACTGCTAGCAATAGGTTATGGGAAGAGCCTAAATACAAGGTCTGTCCTTGCTTAAAAGACGATTTCAGTCATAGCTACCTGTACATTAGATCATTAACGGATTAAGATCTTCAAGGAATTTAAATGGGTCCAATTGAATAATTAAGAATACAGGTTGAACAAAAACATAGAAGACTCTGAACCTCGGACCTCAAAGACTGGAATCGGCACCTCTGCTGTACAGTGATTTTACTGTCTAGGATTCAGCCCCTGCTGGATTCCATGAGCTAGTAAGTCCTGGGAGTCTTTAGTACTGTATTTAAAGTGCAAACCTGGCACTAGGATAAGGCTTTGTCAATATGTCCTTGACATAGCTGTCTGAGTGGTGACGTCAGACCCGGAACAATAACACACAGGACAGAGAGACGTGGATTTTGGTGAAGCTGAGCGCTTGCTTGTGCTCAGCATTTAATAAATGAACAAACAGAAAATAAAAGATTGAACAAAAACAGCACACGGCACTCAAGGCCAAAATAAACAGACAGACAAAACAAATTAACACTAAACAAAATAGATACTAAAAACAGCGAACAAACAGACAAACACGGTGAGTTAAATTAATTTACTTTTACTTTGTTTTCTCCTTCTCCCCACTTGTTCTCCACTCACCAAACACACAACCCCGAGTGAGTGAAAACATGCTTCTTTTATATAGCTATACTGAGACTCGATTGCTAGCCAATCATTCAATTGGAGTCTCGGTACAACTGCATGTGAATTAATGAATTGCAATTTCCTGTGCTCACATATTACATTTTGAAGTGCTGTGCAATCCTTGTGCCTAAATACAAATATACATTTTAAATTATTCATGTTACACAGACCCATTTATATCCCGTGCACCAATACACCAACATTAACACACTACATGCAAAATACAACATAAATAAATAGCCCAGGGGCGGGGCACTTTGCCACAGTCCCTAATAAGCCAGAATTTATACTGCCTGGCCCCCTTATTTGCACCTGTTTGTATGTGGCTTTGCTCTGGTGTGGTGAATGTTCTCCTGGTATACCCTGGGTTCCTTGCTTTCTCTGGAAGACAAAAGGAATGCCATAGTGTACTTAAGCATCGGATCAAGTCTACCCAATCATGCTGCAGTGGTACACTGATGTGACAATTGTATGGATTGAGGAGCATGCTTTTTTTCTGTGGTAACCACAGTGTCCAGCTTGTCATTAGTTACAAGTCCTAATAAAGTGGCAAGGAAGCCAACAGTAAGCATTTGACAACATGGAATAAGTTATTGGTTGCTTTAAATTGCAAAGAAGAGTACCTGTTGGGCAGATTGTTACAGAAATGTACACTTCGATAATTGCATTTGCAGTGGCACAAATCTAATTCAGTCCATTGTTACAGGTTGAAACACACGGTCCACAACCCCAGCACAGTACAGCATGATTACAAACAGTTGCTCCAAAGGATTGAAGTCAGTGGGGCAGAAAGACCACAGATTGTAAAGCCTATTTAGTATTTAATATGCAATACAGGAAATGTGGAATATGTCAACTGTGGTCTCAGGAGACATCCCTGTCATATTCGTTGACCTGCTTGACAGATTTTTTTATGTAAACCTCTCAGAACAGCATGGTAACATAATTAGAATTTCTGCATCACCAAGCCCCAACTTATTAGGTATATACTGAGTCTGTCTGATTGTATAATTTAAATTAGGTCTGCAAGGTTATCAGAAAAAAAACTAAACTTCAGGACCTTTAACTTGCAGACACTGTCAGAAAACTATTTTTCCCTCTACAGTGTAGTGTCCTCATTTGATTACTACATTCGGTCATTTAAAACATGCACACCTGTAACATACATCCACCGCTCAAATATAGAGCTATCGTTATAATGAAAAGTTGATAACCATGGTGTATATCAACAGTATGGACAGAATACTGTAGAGATCGAGAAATGGAATTTAATAGTTTAATGAAAATTGGAAAAGTGGCAAGGCCATAATGTTATTAGGCAAGCAAACAATGTGTTTAAGTAAAATAAGTGATTTATAACATGTAGAATAACTTGCATTGTTCTCAAGATGACATCCAAATATTAACCCTTTGCGGTACTGTGTCGGACCAGGTCCAACATTACAATTTCCCCTTTCAGGTCAATCAAAAAGATGTGAAGCAAAGGTCTCTAGTCGTTTTTCCTCCGGAAAAAAAAAGAGAAAACCATTCAATGGTCGAGTGAGACCGATAGGAGCTGAATGCAGCAGAAAAAATAAAAAAATACAATAAAAAGGGCTTCTCATAGCCCAGTGCATTACAGAGATAACACGGACATAACAAAGGAGATAGCTGCTTCTGCATCCAGCACTCAAAGAATATCAGGGACATTTGCACAGCTTTTGGAGATGTTATAGTAATTAAGGAGTTTGGTGATAAAACGAGTGATCAGGAGAGGCTTTATTAATATGCACATCTATAAAGAAGTATGTGAAAATACAGTAAACAAAGAGTGGGGTTTGGCTGGAGATACAGTACTGAGTGTCCTGTTGCGATTGAATGCTATTTAAACCTGTTTTATGCTGAAAAAAAAAAATTTAAACAGCGCATGTGAAAATAAATTGGACCTGACGTGCCTAACAAGAGCTGAATAAATGGACCGCTAAGGGTTAATATGCATTATAAATCGACAAATGCTTGGACAGCCAACACCACATAGATCCCCAGACTATAAGAATGTACAAGGCTGTAGCCAGCTATGAGGCACGGGTCTTGGTTAAAATCATACTAATATTTTTTTTAGGGTCTCTCATGTTGCTTTGCCGCAAAATAAAATGCATTTCATCTCTTATTGTGAGCATACATGAATTCATGTCCTGCTGATATCTACAGCCACTGTGCTCTTCAAAATCGTTTACTGTCACAGACTACAGTGACACCATGCGGCTCAGTTCACACAACCATAGTCGCGCTAGTTAACACTTAGCGGTCCATTTATTCAGCTCTTGTCAGGCGTGTCAGGTCCAATTTATTTTCATGCACACTATTTTACACACGTCATTTCAGGTAAGGCATTGGTGATAGTAGGAGATTTTTTTGATGACATTTAATAACACTGGCGTAGCAAGGATCTCATTGGGGGGGTGCTGGTGGTGAATCACCTAGATTACTTTTCTGGGGGGAGGGGTGCTAGTGATAGATCGTCATTTTTCCACATGGCTGATATTTTTTATGTCCCATGTATTTGAATAATAATAATACTCTTATCTGTTACATTTTGTGGTATATTTATGCAACTTACAATAAATACACGTTCCTTATTTTTAATTACTGTGCAGATGTGTGCATGTTTAAGACTGAGAAGTAATTAATGGTTTTCTTAACAACGCATTTCCCAAGGGTGACAATTAGACAGTGTACAGTAAGAATTAAAATTCGAGATTAATAGTGAGTGTATGACGGTACCACATCCGATATGGGCTGACACACTATTACGTGGACGAGATAAAGTGTAGTCCAACTACACCAGTTCTGCGTTAACAGCGACAGAACATATTTATATTGACTTCTATTTCTTGGGTCACACAGGTTTGAGCATCCACAGAGAAGGACAACAGCCAGACACACAATGAGGTAAGTTATTATATTTTATGCAGACAATGTTACAAGAATATGAATAACTAATAAGCAGTACAGCTACAATTTCACTAATAATTTCCCTAGCCAGGTTATCAGTACTGAATGTGGTTCAATCTCCTACTCCCCAAATTAGGCAATTAGTTTAATCAAATTCACCTCACCCACAACAGGGGGCGCCACTCCATGACCGAGCCCAAACCACAGACTAAGGTGGTCTACTGGTGTCCCAATATTGTCTTGGTGCTACTGGTGTCCCAATATTGGGGAGGTAGTAGTACCTCTCTGTCCCTCCAGCATTCCAACTCGGGATAGAAAAGAACTGATAAAAATCCTGCAATTAAAGTCCAATTAAAATCCTATTAACCACTTCCTATGGCTCTCATTCCTTATTCCAGTTCAGGAGATCTGTGTATTCTGGTTCATCAAAAACAATAACAGAATATATTATAGGTAGGGCTTCTGTTTTAGTTTTTTAAATTTCAGTGCTTAATTTGAGATATTGAGTTTAATGTAAATTTTTTTTTTGTTTTTTTTCAGGGCTTTCGCTTTTTATATACTGCATTAAATTTGTTTTTAGTTAAATTCCCTCCAACTCAAGACCACACGACCACCAGGACAGTAAAATAGATAAGTGTTCTTCCCTTTGTATAAGTTTAGTGATCAGCAGATGTGTCAGCCGCTCGTAGTAGTGGTTTTCACGAACTCTGCTGTGAAGAATAAATTACTACTATTTTTTTTATAGGACTTTCTTCCTATGCAGCGGGATCCAAGACATTTGCTAGGAAGCCAGGACTATCGCAACCATATAGGGACTGTTGGCATGTATGCACCCCTGTCAAAAGCGTTATTCAGTACATTTCAGTTTCAAATATTAAGTACATGTTCTAATTTGACTTCAGTACGTGTTGTAATTCTAATTATGCATACTAACTTGGCCAATCAGATCAAGAAAAATGAAATAAGAACCAATGAATTTAAAAGAAAACAATGTAATAAATCATCCAATTAAAACTTGCCTTACATAGTACATTCCTGCCCAATTTATTGCAGTATATGGACTTGGCATTGGGTAAGGTCTAGTGAAAGATGAACAGACACTGACCCTCTGAGACAAGCATCAACTGGGGGTTTCAGAGCCTTATAAATTGCTTTAATTCAGTGGTAACCCCTCTGTAACTAATATGCAAACAAACAAGTGGTAGCTCAATATTTTAGTGTAAAACTGAAATAATTATAATTAGAAAAAAAAAAATGGAGTACATTGTTAATACAAACTGAACCATGTCACAGTGAACATTGTCCGTCTCAATAGATCACCCCTAGTCTGTTGCTTTGCATAAAAGTGTCTGCTAAATGACTAATTAATAATAATAGGTATATATATATATATATATATATATATATATATATATATATATATATATATATACACACACACACACACACACACAGTCAAAAATGTTTAACAAATAATACACTCCATAAGAAAGCACTGTGTTCTATCCTTGTATAATACAAGGATCGTGCACAGCGCTCTCATGGAATATTTGTTTCATTTTGTTATTTGTGTAATGCTATGGTCTGTGTTTCTTGTTTTTTCCCTGTGACCAAATGAGGCAGGCTGTACTTCAGTGTTTTAACACTAAAAGCTTTGTTTAGCAAAGCTGTACGATATGAGCAGTCATGTAAGGCCAAACTGGAACTCAGACACACACCTTTAAATATACCCATCCATATTTTAATATTAATTAGGATATTTGCATTTTGAACAAAAAATTTTCTGGCTAAAAAAAACAAACACACACAACCTGAAAGTACTACCAAAATAGTGAGAAAAAGGTGAGACTGTTCCCATGGAAATTGTCCCGTTTTGCAGGGGTTTTTTTGTCTTGTAATTTATCAATTCAAAGAGTTCTGTCTCTGGGTAAATGACAATCAAAGCCGCTTCACAGAATTGTCTCAAAACCCAGGGGTCCTTCTTGACCTCTATTTTCCCTGACTTTTTAAAAGATCCACATTATCCAAAGTAATGTGACAAGATACAGAGGGGGGAAAAAATATCCTAATTGAATATCAGAGGAACAGAAACACTGAATCATTGCAAACATCAGAAAGCAGTAAGGGATATACTCTAATGGAAGGAAACACAAATGGATGGAGATGCAGATGGATCACATTATTTTACTGTAAAGCTACCTCTTAGTTGGTGCTTATCTTGGTGAGATCAGCATTAAGTTTTAACATCTACTCTCATATATAGTACTGTGCAAAAGTTTTAGGCATGTGTGAAATAATGCTGTAAGTTAAGAATGCTTTCAAAAATAGACATGTTAATAGTTTATATTTATCAATTAACTAAATGCAAAGTGAGTGAAAAATGGCAGCAGGTAATCTGGACTGATGAGTCAAAATTTGAAATATTTGGCTGTAGCAAAAGGCAGTTTGTTCGTCGAAGGGCTGGAGAGAGGTACACGAATGAGTGTCTGTAGGCAACAATGAAGCATGGTGGAGGTTCCTTGCAAGTTTGGGGCTGCATTTCTGCAAATGGAGTTGGGGATTTGGTCAGAGTTAATGGTCTCCTTAATGAAGAAGTACAGGCAGATATTTATCCATCATGCAATACCATCAGGGAGGCATCTGATTGGCCCCAAATTTATTCTGCAGCATGACAGTGACCCCAAACATATAGCGAAAGTCATTAAGAACTATCTTCAGCGTAAAGAAGAACAAGGAGTCCTGGAAGTGATGGTATGGCCCCCACAGAGCCCTGATCTCAACATCGAGTCTGTCTGGGATTACATGGAGAGAGAAGCAACTGAGGGTGCTTAAATCCACAGAAGAACTGTGGTTAGTTCTCCAAGATGTTTGGGCCAACCTACCTGCCAAGTTCCTTCAAAAACTGTATGCAAGTGTACCTAGAAGAATTGATGCTGTTTTGAAGTCAAAGGTTGGTCACACCAAATATGGATTTGATGTAGATTTTTCTTCTGTTCACTCACTTTGCATTTAGTTAATTGATAAATATAAACTATTAACATGTCTATTTTTGAAAGCATTCTTAACTTACAGCATTATTTCACACATGCCTAAAACTTTTGCACAGTACTATATATATATATATATATATATAATATATATATATATATATATATATATATATATATATATATATATATATATATATATATATACTTGGGGCCTGATATATAAAAATACTGAAATTTACTATAGCTTTAACCTCTAACCTCTGCCTAAATGTAAGATTACACATCTCATGCCTTTTTCAAACTGGCACTTCAAAGTGACAGTAATTTTAGCCTCGCTCTTAAAGACACTTTGCCACCTTGAAATTAATGAATGCAAAAATCAAATGCATTCAAAACAATCCTCACTTTTAAATCAAATGTTTGATTTATTATACCTTAAAAACATGTCAGATAAATATGACAACTGACAAAGACACATTTAAATAAATGAATGAACTCTGGTTTCCATATTCAGGATTCCGCTACATAAGAGAAAGCATTCAGGAGTCTGCTATATAAAAGAGAATTCATTTAAAGCATAGATAGACACCCTCACAATTAAGGACAGTTTTTTACATTTCCTGTTTGCTTCCATTGAAGGCAATGTAAGTACTTGAGGCTGTTCAATTCACAATTACAGCTTTCTGAATGACGTATAATGAAATGAATATGACATTGAAATGAATATAACATACAGTGAAATTAATGTAACGTATATCGAAATGAAAATAACATATAATGAAATGAATATAACACACCGAAATTATTATATCACATATTGAAATGAATATGACATATGCCAAAATGGGAATATTACATACTGAAATGCATATTGTGTATACAAAGAATCACATGACATTAATGGCCAATTAGAGATTAGGCATACAAATTGCTTTGGAACTGCATTTCTATGGGTTAATACTGACAATAAACTGTGTAATATACCACCTGTACACAGGAGAAGAGGTTTTTTTGCACTGCTTTTGTAGGAAAATTGCTATTTCAACTAAATAATGAACTTACTGCAGGTCTTTTCTTTTTACCATGGCTTTGAGTTACATGTCCTGCATTTTCCTTTGCTTATTTTTTCATTCAGTGTCAGCCAAGGCAGTGGAAGGTATCCATGAAAAATTTCTTTCACTAAAGTCATGCTGCACTGTGGTTGAAAGAGTTACTTTTTCTGGTGGTCTTAATTCTATAGAACATCTATATAGAAAACGTGAAGGTCATTTAGATATTTTAATTGCAATGCTTATTGCATGTTACAGTTTTCAAAGAATAGACCCCTCTTTGCTATCCATGCTAGAAGAAATATGCAGGAACACAGTTTCATTAACTGAAGATCTCCAGGCCAGGATCAATATTTTAACCGCCTGTTCTCCAACCCCCTGATTTTCTGCACCCCTTTTAAAATCATGAGGTAGGCAGGCCAAGGATTTTTTTTTTTCTGTATTTAATCATTGTATAATAAAACAATATAATAAATTCAAATTTAAAGTAAGTGCATAAGACAAAAATAAATCAGACTACTGGCTCAATATTTGAAAGGGATATGCGCGTTGCAAATGGCCGTTGTGCCGGAAATTGTGCCAAGTTACCATATTCGAAACTTTTGCACGTCACAGTCCATTCTGCGCTGTGTAGAAATAAAATGTATGCATCGCGCAATATGATGGGAGTGGTCAACAATATGCGTGATCCTGGTATATTCAAAGGTATGCACCAAGCACAAAACCTGGTCTGTGACGCGCAGAATAAGGATTGTAAAAGGACTGCGTTAACTCCGTGCACACTACCATTCCAGCACTGACTACTAACAGACAACAATGGGAAACGTGGGTAGCATGCAGCATGTCCGTTGACATGTGGATGTGAATGATGCAAGGCACACCCAGCAACAGCAACCCCGACATAGTCGAACACATGCTGAAAGGGTGTATCGGCCTCGGCACACATATGAGGAGCTCAGCAATGAGCAAGTCGTGTCCAGGTATTGCTTCGACCGAGACATGCTGAATCATCTATGTCACATGCTGCATGATGACCTGGCCAGAACAAATCTGCTCAGTCATGCCTTGTTTGAGAAATTGGTCTGTCTGTATGTGTAGCCTAGCTACCGGGACCTTCCAGAAAGTAACACGTGATACAGTGGGAATTACTCAGTCAGCGGGTTTGTATGAGGTTGCGCACCTGCCGTGCTTGGTAGGTGCAATTGACTGCACCCATATTGCTATCTAGTTGTATTCAGAATAGTGGGAAATTTGAATAGCTATTCCACGCCGTGTAAACAGGGTATTCTGAATGAATCCATCCTTATTCTCGATACCAGTATACGTAAACTCGATACCAGTAAACGTGATACCAAATTCCCACTTAGTATTAGGATACTATCGGAATACTAGCCCTTCTAGACACCTGTGGCAGGAAATGGCGTTGTGGACACTCGGACAATAAGGAGGAACAATAACAGATGGGTACGGTGCAGTGGCACATGCTCCATTTTATTTAAAGCAAACAAAAATAAATAAAATATTATTTTCCGAGGCACTGGCCCCAGTGCTTCCTGCGGTCCTGCAGGACTAGTACCAGCTCCAGGTGGCGCAGGCCAGGCAGTGGCCCCACGTGAAGCAGTGCTGGCAGAGGCCCAAGGCGAAGCAGAGGAGAGACAGGCAACCCCAGGCGAAGCAGAGGAGAGACAGGCAACCCCAGGTGAAAAAAATAAATAATTATGTGTGGGTGCGGCATTTTTATGTAGTCCAAAATCTCGGTGGTTCTAGTGTTAATTGTAGTTAGAACATAAAGCAACATTGTATAAGAAATAGTTTCGTTTAAATTTCATTTCTCCTTAAAAAAAAAAACAAACAAAAAAAGGTTAATGCAACGTAAATGTTTTATGAACACAGTCCTGTATGTCCTACAAGGTCTTTTACACTAATGGCCTTTTCTGCCTATGTTTTTGTGAAGTTTCATTGTTTCGAGAGAACAGATACAGCATTTGTGGTAGCTTGGGTTTTCCTGGATCTGAATAGCAGCTTGCCTCAGCATCAGTGTTTCAACTCTATGTAGAATAAGCAGAGAACTAGAGTTACCTACATCTTCAGTGGAGAAGACTCACTGACATACGTAATGAAGATCTTGGTTGTTACATCTTAGGGTTTTTAAATTCTAAACCTAATGCTGGGGACAGTTATATTCAAGGAAGCCTATGAAGCCGGGCATTGAGAACACAGAGGTGGAGAATTAGAAGGATGTTGCCACTTTTGGATCCTGTTGGTAGAGCAGTTCGATGAGGTCTTACTAATGCATTGTAAAGTTTTAATATAACTTGCCTTGATTGAAATTCAACACTTTTCATTATATATCCGAGCATCCTGTTGGCCTTTTTATGGCTTCCCCACATTGTCTAGATGAAGACATTTCTGAGTCAACATAAACTCCTAAGTTTTTTTCATAGATTCCTTCTCCAATTTCAGTATCTCCCATATGATATTTATAATGCACATTTTTATTTCCTGCGTGCAGTACCTCACACTTCTCTATTAAATGTCATTTGCCATGTTTCTGCCCAGTAGTGAATCTTTTCTAGATCATTTTGAATGACCTTTGCTGCTACAACAGTGTTTCCCACTTCTATTTTTATGTCATCTGCAAATTTAACAAGTTTGCTTACTATACTAGAATCTAAGTCATTAATGTAGATCAGAAATAGCAGAGGACCTAATATTGATCCCTGTGGTACTCCACTGGTTACCTCACTCCATTTTGAGGTTTCTCTTTTAAATCACTACTTTGTTTTCTACATGTTAACCACTGCCTAATCCGTGTCCATCCATTTCCTTGAATCCCTACTGCGTTCAGTTCGAGAATTAATCTTTAAAATGCGAGACTTTGTCAAAAGCTTTCTGGAAATCTAACTAAACCATGTCAAATGCTTTGCAATTATCCATCCAATGTAATGTTAATAGTGTATATATTTACAATACATTTTCTAATACGATTATATTTCTTACTTTATAATCCCAGTGAAGGATCCAAACTGACAATTTTCCCTCAGGCAGCGAGTAGTTTTCTCATGAGCTGGGGATAGTAAAGATGCTGTACGTCGCACGAGGACAGAAACACAGTCTAGTTAAGACCCCCAGAAAATTGTTTTGTGGATTAGACTTAAAACGCGGTCATAACATAGTCTGCAAGGCGGACTTAAGCCTCTTATTTGGTCTTAGACTTAAGTCAGCTTTGTGAATACGGCCCCAGATGTTTAGCCAACTCTCTGGGCTACATTATTTTTAAAAACCAGCATCACAATTCAAAGTTTTTCATAAGCAGCACATTGTGGGTGACAGGACAAGAAACAAAAAAAGTGTTTTGTGCAAGAAACAGAATATAGTTACATAAAATAGCCTCCCTCGTTACATTCTTTTGGGCATTACAGAGTTTAAACAAACCAAGTTTAAGTACTGAAGCGATCATAAAAAAAGAAAAAGAAAAAAATCTGCAGTGCTATTAGTTCCTGTGTCAGTGCTATCCTGCACTTTGTTGCCGTGGATAGGCTGTAGGTATCAGCTCATTTAGAATGTTATAAAACTGCATGCAAAATTGCGCTGTTGCCAGATTGGGGGACTTAAGTGGCCAGGGGGGACCTTGGTGGATTATTATTATTATTATTTTTTTTTTTTACATTGGGGTTTTTTAGGGGATTTGCAACTCTTTCAATTGTGATATTATACAATGCACGCTAAGGCTGAAAACACTGGATTTTTTGAGTGAAATATAAACACGTCATGGAAGTAGTGTGGAAGGGATAAGCACATGACAGGCGGGGCGTATTTGTCTTCTACACGTGCTGTTCATACAAATGTACACCTGGTTCCCTGGAATAACTAAGGAGCGTTTATTTTTCACCGCTTGCACCCTCGAAACTTCATTTTATCTATGGTAGTATGCTAGTTCAACAGGTTCAACATTACATTATTTCACACGATAAGGCCTATCTTAATATATTTCAGTGTATTTTATTTTAAACTGCAATATTTGTGTTAGCTATTATAGTCCGGTCATTTCAGAAATACTGTAAAATGGAAACTCCTGTACAGTAAGTAAAGTTTCACGTCGTTCATCTCACCTGCGGTGCACTTTTGATAATTTAAATCAATAGGTTTATTATTTATTTGCTCCAGTCGCGTCAGCTGTGCAGTGGCCTGAGCACTTTAAAATTACTCTGTTAATGATTATGTTTATGTTGTTTTTGTATTATCGGTTAGTGATTTCTCAGCATTATTGCTTTTTTTTCATCTTATGAGAGAAGTGCAGCTCTATATCGGTAATATTTATTTATTTATTTATTTATTTATTTATTTACAGGATGGATATCTTTGGTTTCTGAGACGATCTCAGCTTGCTACAAGTATTTCTAGGCAATTGTGAAAAAGCACAAAAAAGACTCGTGCAAACTCAGTGAAACACGAGAAGTTGGACAGAGAAG
The DNA here is from genome assembly GCF_017654505.1 of Polyodon spathula. Lineage (NCBI taxonomy): Eukaryota > Metazoa > Chordata > Actinopteri > Acipenseriformes > Polyodontidae > Polyodon > Polyodon spathula. Next base: position 4,973,235 of record NC_054564.1, on the reverse strand, counting down.
CAAAAACGCACTCCATGTCACTTTTTGTGGTACCCGTAATACCATACACTCTTAAACAAGCTTAACATGGCTCCATCAATCACCTGACAGAAATGCTCTCGTGATCCTAAATCAGATATACTGAAGCAGAATGCACAGGACCAAATGATCTGCATTAATAAAAAGGATCCTCAATCCTTCATTTACCGAGGGACTGTTAACAGACATTGAAAAGAGCTACTACTTGCTAGACGAAAGTACAGACAGCTCAACAATGAAGCTAATTTGTGCCACGATTTGTTATTACAGCAAGTGGCAACGTAAACGTTCAAGTGGCAAATGCAGAATCTTTGACAAACATTCTAATTAAAACACTGCATGCTGATGGATTAAAAATCAACCATTTAAATGGCATTGGTGTGAACGGGGCAAATGTGATAGTAGGACAACATTGTTCTCTGTCATCGAAGCTTAGAGATGTGCAGCTATTTAGTTGTAGTGAGGTGCGTTTGTCATTCTCTCCATCTAGCAACAGAAAAAGCATGCAGTGTGCTTTCAAGAATCCTGGAGTTTCTAGTTCTTACAACTGGTTTGCTCATAGCAGCAATAGGCAACATGAATACAGACAACTGTTTGATGTCCTGGGAAATGAAAAATGGATCAAACTGGTTTAACTGGCTAACACTAGGTGGCTTTCAAGACATGAGTCAATGTGTAATTTTAGATCAATGGGATATCCTTAAGCTTCACGTCATGCTGGCCAAAGACAAGGAAAGTTGTTACACAGCTGATCAGCTTTATCAGATGTACAATGACAGATAATCTAAAATGTATATGTTTTTTCTGAAGCGAATACTAAAAAGACATGACCAAGATAAACAGTCTTTCAAAGTGATAATTTTGAGCAAATTAAATAACTTGATAATGTTACTAATCTTTACATATCTTACTGTTGTGCCTGCTCAGCTTCAGACTTTGAAAAGGAATTGAACTGTTAAATTACAATTTCAAGGATTACATTATGCCAACATTATACCAAGATTTCACCTTGGAATGTGGGCATGCTAAAAATAATGTCCTTCTCAGTGAAGTAAAGGACCATTGCAAGGAATTCCTAGTAAGTCTCTGTAGTGAGATTAAAAAATGACTGCCAGACAATATTTCAACCCTCGAAACGATAACAGTGTTGCATTCAAATGTTGCCACCTCTCAGGTATGGCCTAGCATCACAGAGCTTGCAGCGGCATTTAAAGCAGTGTGACTTGACATTGATGTTACAGTAAATGAGTGGCAAATGATACCAAATAAACAGTGGCTGCACACATCTGGGAGTGAAGAATTCTGAGCAGAGGTTTCAAAAGATTGCGAAGCACATTAGCACTCTGGCACTCTAGACCAGTGGCAAGTATATAATCCTGTAACAGTATAAAATCAGGTTTCAGTATGAAAAAAGCTTGGCTTTTTATGTGCTTATTCATTTTTTAATTTTGAGGGGAAACGATGTGATTTGTGGGATTTTTACGATCGAATTGAGGGGAAATTCAGGAGAGGACCTAGCAACCCTGCTGAATCCTCACATTGATCCAAATTCTGTCTAATTTAGAGCACAAGGCAGACTCTGAAATACGGCATCCGTTTCTGTACACTACTGAAGGTGTATTCAAGTTCCCTGTTGATGTTTGTCATTTTCTTAGTTATTGAATGCATGGAAATCAGCATGGAGTTGAGCAGCTATTAATATGTTAATTATTATTATATTATTAACGTGAACACACATGTAAAAAATATTGTTTTATTTATGGCCATGAAATAAGGAATTCCAAAAAATAATAGCAAATTTAATTTTGAATCCACTGATGAATCAAGCTACCCAACATACCCTGCTGTATTCATTTCATTATATGCTGTATTCATTTCATTATATGTCATATACCCATTTCAGTATGTGTTATATTCATTTCACTATATGTTATATTCATTGTATTATACTTTATATTCATTTCATTATATGCCATATTCATTTCATTATATTCGTCATTTTTAATTTTAATTAAATGGCCTCTCATAGTAAAGTCATTACAGTATTAAGGTCACTGATAAGCCTCTGTTCAATAACCCCTCTATTGAAAGCAGTTCACAATGTGAATTACTAGCCCTTTTAAACAAAAAATAAGCAACATCATGCAACTGCTTTAGAGAAAAGAAAAAAGTTAATAGCAGTAAAATAATTCAAATTGCTGTTAATCTGTTCAATAAAAGTGTTAACCAATTAAATATTTTGGCAAAATAAAAATACATCCTGAATCCCAAACAAAAGTCCTGTTGTAAAAATGCCATGCCTCTGCAGTGGTAAGGCCATCCCCTATTACGGCCACTTTGTCGGTCCCTTGCCTGGCTTTAATAGAGAGGTGCGCAACAGGAGACGCTTTGCTAAGAAACAAATTGAGCAGGTAGGCTTGCCCAGCACTGAGCTAATCGGGAGGTCCAGATTGGCTGGGGGTGTTCCTGGAGCTCAAAAAGCATGTGCACCACAGCTCGAGGCTACTGCACGGTCATAGCCATACAGACAGGCGCTGAGCGAAAGCTTGCTGTGCAAGCATCAAGGAGGAGAGGGTCCGCTCTATGGAGAGAACTACTACACGAAAGCCTTCCACTTCAAGATGGTGCTCATGAAGGCACTGCCCAGCCGAGGCTGTGTGAAAAGGTCGTTTGAAGAGGCCAGAACTAGGTCAGTTTAGGGGATGTTGATCCCAAACAGTGTAGAGAGAACTGCATAGAGTAGGGCATTTCTTTTAGTGGGACTAGCCCTGGCAAACTTTATTTTAGCTTTATTTTCTATGCAGTGTTTCAGTGTTCTGTGCCTGCCTCGTTATTATGCAGCGACAACCCACACACATAACAAACCCCCCTGTTACAAGAAGTTTCACTGTACTTTAAGTCAGCTGCTGTACCAGAGTTCATTATAAGATAAAAGACTGACTAAATGTAACCTGATTTGGCAAATGTATTCAACTATCTCCAATTACCCAGCCCTAAGATGGTGACAGAACATATAGTAATGGCGATACTGGAATTATCCTGTAGAATTCACAAACCCCAGAAGGCTACTTAATTCTGACACCCTCCCACCACCATACATAGCAACTGAGGGTTTTTTTAGTTGATTAACTGGTGCGCAGATGGTCAGGGTGCTCATGAAAGACAAAAAGCCAGTTGGTTATTTAGCATCCTGTCTGTTGTTGCATGATGCTGTCCAAATGTCTCAAGTATAGTTTAACAGAGCACCAGGAGATGTACAGATCTGTCTGTTAAAGTGCAGTGGTAACAGAAACACACAAAGTTGTTCAGCCTGGGAGACTGTCATTCTGCAATGTTTTATTAGGATGAAAAAGGTTGATCTTGTCAGCGAAATAAAAGTTGACTCTACAGTAAGTGGCTGGAATTCAAATGAGAACAGGAGATTAACTATTATATTTGTTATTGTCTGCAGTTGTACACCTCAGAACTTGTATCCACCAGTCAGGGAGTTCTATTAGCATTTTGATAGAATATTTTACTGAAGTTAAAATAACTGACAATGCACCCCAGTGCATTTTAATAATACAAAAAACAAGAAAGCAGCAACCCTGACAGCCACTACAACCAATTCATTTTTTGCTGTTTTTCCTTTCCTTGCAAAAATGCACTTGCTTCAAAATAAGGCACAAAAAGTTAACTTCAAACTTTTCAGCAATGATCCCAAGGCAATAAAACCATCTTGATTAAAACCAAAATAAAACAACGGAAACCAACCAAAAATAAAATAAAAATAAGCCATCTCCAATCATTAAGGCCATGAGGCTTATACTTTGTGTCAGAGTAAACAAGTGTGTTCTAAGCAGGGCTGGTGCTAGGCAACTTACCGCCCTATGCACAGCTTAGCATGGCACCCTTCATCAGTCATGTAATGATTATTTTATTTATTTTTTAAATCAATAGGTTTTTGATTCAGCTTGTATTGTATAATCGCTTGGTGTGCTGGTATATAACCTGGTTTCTATTTTGATTGCATGGACCATGCACAGGTTTTAAAATTGGCTTTCCCACTGTATATGGGAGTTTGAAATTACTGTCATTATTTTAAACTGTAATATGAAAAAAAATGTATAGGTTGATAAAATCGTCAAATGTATGTTTTTGCAAAAGCATTAACAGTGTTCCTTTGACATTACAAATTAGCTGTTTCATGCTTAACTATTCAATGTCGGGATCATGACTGCTTGTTCGGGTATGGTGAAAGTGGTAATTATGGATTATTTGGAAGCTCGTCTTGCCTGTTAAGGGGAGAAAAAGAAGCCACTGCCCTCTAAAAAAAAAAGGAACTGATCTGGTGATGCCAGGTCAGGAAGGTGGACCGTGATGAAGCCACGCCCTTTCCCCCAAACGCCAAGACTGAGCACATCTGCCAACTCCATTTGAGTGCAGGAATAACAAAAAAAAAAAAAAAAAGACCCAAACCCCCTAATGTTCTCTTTTTGATTTATTTTTATTTTGATTGGTTCATGGCTAGATGAGCAACAGTTATGTCTTCTGGAGCAGTTCCCATATGCCGCTCTACAGCACTGGAGGCCTGCCAAGGTGCTTGCGATGAGAAAGAAATGGCCTGAAAAAATGTGTGGAAGAAAAACCTGCACAAATAGCAGAGATAGGTGGATTGAGAACCATGATCGAGTTACCGGTTTATTTGTTTCTGTAATGCAGACGGGATCTTGGGGAGCATTATTGAAAAAATACTATTACTTCCAAAACTAAGCTGAACAGAAAAATAGAAATTAGATTTCCATGACACTCCAAGCAAGTGCTATTGAATGGGGTGGATTGGCATCATTTTAAAAGCTTATCAGCCTTTGAAAGCCAGGCTCCGCGGTCAGCTTTTTTAATAAGCTTAATTGCATGATCGATAGTTGCGCACTGTAAAGAATATTGTTCGAAAGGGATAAGGCTGTTTATACTTGGCTGTGCAGAATGTCTATGAGGAGCAGAACGATTGATTCCAGAGTATTTATGCTTGGCCACACCGATGGGGCTTCTATGGTACACTGAAAAAGGAGGAATTTTATAAATGACCAATCATGAAGCCCTTGGAAATTTCTTTCACCAGCAGTATGCCAACTATTTACAGTCCCCGAAGAGCTGACTAAGTTAGGGCAGATGTGGGAAACTGAAGGAAGGACAACTAGACCTGTGTTGAAGCCTTCAGTCAAGCCATTAAGAAGGAAAGAAACAAATGTTTGAGTGTGGTATTTGACCATTTTTTTTTTTTTTACAATGGCAGGTACATTAACAGACGTGGATATGTGTTATAATAGTCATTTTGGAAGGGCTGAGGCAGCTGGTTTGTTTTTTGGTTTTTATGGACAGACGATCAAGGAGTGGGCGTCACCACAGCAGCTGTAAATATGGAGAATTTGACAGGATAAATTTCTACAGGTGCTGTCATTGAAGTTGTTGCATAGTTGTTTGTCTCCTGAGTACAGGGTTAAACGACCCCTAACATCCTAGGAGTGGTCAAAGAAAATTTGAGGAAGACATAATCATTGAGTTTATGTCTTCTATCTGGATACACTTTACAGATTTTATCTCAATAGATGCCAAAAGCATATACAAAATTTGGATATTGTGAAGGTCTTGAAAAGATGAGGATCAGATTCTTTAAGCACTATTGAAACTTCACTGCACTCTATGGTACGGCGCTCTACAGATTCAAGAGAAGAAAAAGAATGGAGACCATATTCACATCTTTACCGTGGAGAATGTTGTTTCTTATGACTGGAGTCTGGAGGAGGCTGGAAGGTAAGAGCACTTGGTGGTGGAGGCAGTGGTATAGCAATAGCACTATAGGAACACTGGGAGCAGTTTGGGAAAGCCAGGTCGCGGGCATTGGAAACATGTTGTTAATGTTGGTCAGTTTGCTGTAGGGGTGGCGCCAAATGGTGGCATGAAGGGTATCTGAACACAAGCTGTTGGCAGCTAACAAGGTCACGGGTAGAAGCGCAAGAAGTCATGTGCTGAGGCACAGAGGACAGATTGATGCAATGAAATATTAATTTCACTGGCAATTTAAATGGCAGAAATTCTGTTTGTTAAAGTTGAAATTGATTGGTCATCCTTTTTCCTTTTGCAGCAAGGCAAGTTTACCTTAGATTTATATACATCAACACCCAGGCAAGTTTACCTTAGATTTATATAGGGTTAGGGTTTATATAACATATGTGGAAGTTATCTAATGAGATAGCAATCATTCAATAATCCTAATATTGTTAAAGATGTTTGTTCCTTTTGGTGTGTCTGTGATTGGACATTAACTGTCAAGGGGAGGGGCATTTAAAGGTAATTACTTTGTATGTGCATCAATGTGGTCTGGAGAGTATTATTAAAAAAAGTAATTTAAAAAAAAAAACATTTTTACATTGAATTGAGAAAACACAGTGGTATAGACATGCTTGTTCTGTATTTTATATGACAAGCATCAGGCTTAGCTGTGAAGGCCAGTATTGTGGCACCTTGATGAAATATTAAAACGATTTCTGTGAATACCCTCTGTAAAGAAGCAAGTTAAAGATAAAGCATAAAAGGAACTTTGAAGGATTTGCAAAAGCCAGGACCGCATTAGTGTCTGCCGATCAGATTCATAGGATCTGAAAATTTATCTTATTCATAAACCCAGAATCATGAAGGCATTTTTAAATTGCGCTGTCTCTTCAAGGCTACATTTGCAATTACTGTCTGTCAAGATCAATAAGAATGCTTAGATATATCTGGAAATAAACTGCTTATTTAAAGAAAATATTAATGCCTGTTTCTGGTAAAAAGGTTTTGTAACAGTTTTTATTAGTCTATCACTGCATTTATTGTGTTGTGAAGTCCAGTATTGGATTCAAATTCACTAAACTTTAAAGTTACATTGAATGTTTTTTGAGGTTTCTTGATTCTTTTTTGTGCGGGTTGAGTCACAGAGAAAGTTCATGCCCTGGTTGTGCAGGGTGAGTCAGTCAGGGAAAGCAGGTTCTTGTCCTAGCTGTGCAGGGTGAGTCATAGAGTCAGGGAAAGCAGGTTCATGTCCTGGCTTTGCAAAGTTGTTGTCCTTTGCTGGCTGTTGACAGGGAGCTCTGGCGCTCCTGTGGGTTAGGGAAGCAAACTGGCAGGGACTCACCGCACTACAGCAGCATTTCTAGCCAAGCGCCCATGGAGCTCAAGAGGACCCCTACAGGTCAGCTCTTTGTCCTCAAAGGGTTAGTTGCTTGCCGACCTCCTCTGTCGAACTCCTGGGTGAAAAGAGGCTTGGTCGTGGGGTCTGAGAACACCCACTGACCTTCTGAGGTGCTGTGGGGAGTGGCTGCAGAAACATTTTGGACAGTCTAAATCTGGGGGGAAAAGTGTAAAATAATTGGACACTCAAAATGTAAAATATAAATAAAAATAATTCTGGCGGTAATACTGATGTGAAATTAAGTGCTCTTTCTCATACTGATTTTCCTCCCAAACCTGTAGGAGTGCAAAGACCTAAATTAAAGTGTGGAGAAAAATTAATGAACGTTCAAAGCATGTGTTTACGACGTGGAGGGTGACACAGATAGGATCAATGCATACGAGTTCACATTTAGAACAAGGATCCAAATAAAATTAATAATCAATGTAATGCTTATACAATGCACAGAAATCATTTCCTAGAAAAGTCAGTAGTAGAAATATGCAAGATTTATGCAACGCAACAATTAAGTCATTTTGTAAACAAACTGCTGCAAACTGGGGTCCTGCTGGTTACAAGCCTGTTTCTAATACTACTGGATCACACAGCCAGCCTACAATATATATATATATATATATATATATATATATATATATATATATATATATATATATATATATATATATATATTAGTAACACAGCAGGGAGGGGGATTAATATCCTCCCTGCCAAAAACATAATTGTTTAATGAATTGTTAATTATCCCTTGCACCTGGGAGTAATTGTAAACCAGGTGCATGGTATAAAAGAGGTGCAGTTAATCTGTACTGGGCTACTGAGTAATAGTAAGCAGAAGGTGTGCTCTGTTTCCTAGCAGTTATATGTACTGTAAGTGCTGCGTTAAACCTGTGTGTTTTTTTTTTGTTTGTTTTTGTCAGGTAAACGGCTTAGCTGACCTGCAAGCTAGTTAGGGACCTGAATCAAATGTTTAGTAACAGCTTCAAAGAAGCTAGATGTTTGTTTGTTTTGGTTTATTTTGTATAATTAAAAGTGAGCATCAGTGCTGTTTCTTTCAAATTCTGTTGTTGGGTCGTGACTTGGAAAGAAAAAGAAACAGAGTGAGCCTGTATGGCGAGTCGGTCTTTTATACACACACACAGTGCTCACCTGTTATAACATGCCCCGTTATACTGCAGAATCGGTTATTGCACGGAAGGGTCGTGGCTCCCAGTTGCTCCCTAATGCCATTACAGTAGCCCTGTTATACTTGTTATAAGACAGAATACTAATTGCATGGTCTTGTAACTATGGCTCCACACTATAGCTTTATAAAGGGTGAGCACTGTATGTATATTACGGTAAATTGCACTTAACTCAAATGAATGGAACATGAATAAACACAAGTGTTTTAAAGCAGTTGATCATTTACAGACCCACTGTACAAATGTGTTTGTGAAACTTCCAATACCCTGTATAACAAAAAAACAACAACAAAAAAAAAAAAACATTTGAACAAAGCTGGTGCACTAGACTATGCTAGATCCTCTACAACTGATGCTTTTATGATGTTCTTCAATGTCTCTTGCAAAATCCCCAATTGCAAATCTGCTATTGTAATACAATGGTCCACTGGCGACTTATCTGAAAAGCTGAACAATTTTCAGTGGGGGAAAAAAAAAAAAAAATATTGTGATACATCATGGTTTATTTATAGCGTGACAGTGAAAGGAAGCATAACAGTTTTGAAAGGATTGTGCAACAGAATGTATCAGCATGGTTCCATGTATTTAAAGATTGCTAGAAGATCTCTAGCAGTGGCACTGTAGTTAACTATTTTGTATCTAAAAATCTACATTAAAAAAAAACTTAAAGTAATTTCAACTTAAGTAAACAGTAGTCTTGCAAAACATTAGCTGCAAGGTAACATTAAGCAGCACAAGATTAATAATAATTCAGGCCTGTGAAACCATCCTTTGAATTCTTATTTGTAGTAATAACATATTGCGGGTTTTCCTTTCATTGTGTTAAGGGGCATTGACTATGAGTCAATGGCATTGTTCCCTGCCACAGATATAGTAGGCTAGATTGGTCAATGTGTGAATATATTAGTTAGCACTAGCACCATCTAGAGCAGAGGTCTCCAACCTTTTTACTATGAAGAGCTACTTCTGATTTCCAAAAACCTTTGCGAGCCACTCCTCAAAGAACTCCAAACTAAAAATAAAGAAGTGTTATTACCTAGATTTCAATGCGAGTCTTGATGCTGCGAGTCTTGACTAGGCAAGCAAAATCTGGCTTGGAGTCATTCAGATGCTCATCACTTAGACGGGTTTGAAATTGATTTGATAAAGTTCATGTCTGAAAAGGCAGATTCACATAGAGAAGTGGAACCAAATAAGAATGCCACTTTGATTGCTGCTGTGCAAAGATTTCTGTGCTTGTCCTTGCCCACTAAAGTCCAGAAGTCATACACTGAGTATCTTGCTTTCAACTGAATATAGTTTGAAAGAATTAGTAACTCCATTTCCAGTTCAACACAGTCCAGATTAAACAATGTCTCTACTTGTTCAGAAATGTCACTTACATCCATAAAAGGGATTTGAAGCAAACATTACATAAAACTCCAGCTGCTGAAAAATCATGAAATCTGTAATTAAATTTCTGGCCAAGAGATCACAGCATTTACCAAGGTCTAATCAAGAGATCACAGTATTTATTGTGTCTGGTCGAGAGATCAGTTTTTACTGGGGTCCAAAAGTTCTGCAGAGGTTTCATTTCCTCCAACGTTTCTTGCACAACTGGAAAATTTCCAACTTTGATTTGAAAGTCTTCGCAGCAGTAGTCATCCTGTCTGCAATAGTTATTTTTTTCATTGCAGTTACATTTCAGACTGCTTCATTTCTCTATGACATTAGTTAAAAATGCCAAGTCAAGCAGCCAGCACACTATTTTCTACAACAGGAGTCATAATGTAGTCAACTCCTATTACTTTGCCGTAAAGTGCCTGTTGATGTAAAATACAGTGGTAGTTGAGGGAAACTAAGGAAATCGGGGTCTGTCTTGAAACATGCTATGAAGCCCATGTGACATCCAGTCAATGTGGGGGCTCCATTCGTTGTTACCGACACAAACTTTTAGCTGTATGTTCTTTCTAGCAAAATAATTTGTACGCTCATTATAGATATCTACCCCTTTGGTTTTAGCTTTTAATTTCAATAATGTCAAAAATAGGGATGCACCGAATCAAAGTTTGTGGGATTCGGCAGAATACCAAATCCATCTCAAAAGGTTTGGCCGAATACCAAACATGCAAAAACTGTCAAGACAATTGAAGGAAATTGTTGATTGAAAAACAGACTGACAGCTACTTACAAGGGACATGCACAATCTATAGTTGAGCATTTTTGTTAATAGTACTTTTATATTCAAGGAAATATATGCTTGAATAAGATTTCAGTTTGAAACGTAAACAATTTACCGCTAGCCCCCTCCCTCCACAACAGAAATATTAAAATACAGAACCATTTACTTTTACAAATTGAGTATGTTTATCTTTACTTTTACAAGTTATAAAAAATATATTTCTGTGCACAGATTAATTTCTTTTTTTTTTCTCAGTATGCTCTCTAGACCACGTTTGACAGACAAAGCAGCAAAGCACAAAAGCCTACAACAGTTTGCCGTTACTATATTACAGGTTTACTGCATAACTTTACTCCATGAAAAGTGTGATGTGACTGTGCTGTTGCATACGGGGGTATGTTTGCATTCAACATCAGAGTGAGTGTTTATTGCGTGCGCCACCAGTAATTTAGGGAGTAGAGAGCTGAGACAGAGTTCAAACGTGTTCCTGTTATTAAATAGAACAGTTACGTTCAATGCCGTATCTGTGTCTTATTTACAAGAACTGCACATATTGGTGGTATGTACCAAAATGGATGTGCTTCTGGACGGATATAGGATTCGGATTCTGGATTCATTGTATCCGTAGGCAAATACTGTTCTTTCATGCTAAAGTCCTCAAACATCACTCGAAGTCAACAGATCATTACACTGTATTGAAAACCACTGACAACATAAATCCCAGTCTAACTGTTCACAGACATCTTTGGATAATGCCTCTCCTTGCTACAGTGTTAGCTCCCAGTGGAACGTCAGTTATAGCAGACATTATTTCTGACTTGTTTTTTTTAATCTTTGAATAACAATTCGGCCATGACAGTCATTGTTCCCTTCACCAATGCACCATCTATAAATGCACTCTTGTTTTTTGCTAGAAAGTAAGCAAATTGTAAAGAGGCTTCTGTTACAGCATTTGCTTTTTTCACTGGTTTGGTAAAATAAAAAAAAAGACTTTCTGCAAAGTCGGCTTTAGTTCACTTCCTTTTTTGACTGCAGGAAATGTTTTTTCAAACTCTTTATGTAGTGTTGCGTAGTGCCTCTCAACATTGTTATTTTTTCCCCTAACTGTGCGCACCATAATGTGTAAACAAATTTTGGAAATTATCTTTGAAGCTGCTTTCTCTATAAAATAAATGAATTATAAAAAAGTGGGATTCTTCAATGACTCATGCTTTATTGTACTGGATGAGTGAAGACTAGACCGACAACAGGGGAGACAATGGTGGTAATACAGTAAGTAGTGAATTACATTAATCCAGCTCAATGAAAAGACCAATTTACTCATCAGTACTAACTGCTGGGGGTTATTGTATTGAAGTGCACTTTGAGTATAATTGAACGTATCTTATATAATTGAATTGTACATATCTTATGATGCATTTGAAACATTTCCCTCAGTTTGTGGTATAGACACAGAGGTCTAGGTTGTTGATCAGTTGCCAAAAAAAAAAAACACATACTAATTTAGAAGTAAAAAAGGACCAAAATACTCAATTATGATCTCCTTTTTGTTGTTTTTTTGGACCGTCAAATGAATACATAATGAAGAGACAGCATTTACATGTATGCTATTTCTTTGTTGATATTTAAATTAAAATGAATAATCAAAGGTATTTCTTATTAGCAGGGTGTGTGTATCAAGTGGATGAATTGAGTATGTTTGTCTTAAATTAAAAGTGATAGAGAGAAAAGGTACAGGAGGATGCCCAGCTGTACTGGAGAACAGTTACAAAAAGAAAGGAATTGTGGAAGAATGTCACCACATGTTAGGTATAAAATTCGAGCTCTTTCGTTAGACCAGAGAAAGAGAGAAGACTGCTACGCTTTGTTGTCTCTGGAATTGGTAATAATAGATTTCATATTGTAGGCTACATGCTTGGACCCTAATAAAGCATTACTAAACTGACAAAGTGCTGTATTGACAAATCATTGTAGGTTAATCTATAAACTAAGCGTTTCCCCTCAGTGTTCCATGAGTAATGCGGTTCTGGTTTAATCCAAGCTGTGGGCACTGTAGGCTACTGCCAGCTGCGGCGTAAACAACAACTTAATACAGGACTGGAAAAATATTCTACTTACAAGCAACTGTTTATACACTTTTGTTAGATAACTTTTTTATTTTTATAAATACGATTTGAGTGCTTATTTGTACAGCCAGCTAAATCAGTATTTACTGTTAGGCCATTTTTTTTTTTTTTTGTGATGTGTTATTGGTAATAGTGCTGTTTGTTGTGTTCATAACGTTTATTCAAAGTGCTGTCAGAGAACAGGGACCATGTCTGTGTTACTGTTGATCCGTTGAAATAGAGTTGTTTTACAACTTGTGAATAAAACCATAGAGTAGTTGCTATAGCCGCTGATTAACACTATTTTCAATTGAGTTTAAAAAACAAACAAAAAACTATTTGCTGTCCTAATTTTAAATAGATACAGTAAGGATAGCCTGGTTGACAAACTGTGTTCAGAATGTGTGTACAATAAGAATGGAGATTTTCTTACATCAACCAGGATTAGGTCAAGAATATCAGAAGCGAATACATACTGGAGGTTTGACCAGTTAACACAATTGATCTAAATAATGGTGGATGTAACAATGATGCTGTTTAAATCATTAAAAGAAGGGAAATTTGTGAAAACTAACATCTGACTATGTACGTCTCTGAAGCATAGTCCAGTCTTTAAAACTAAGGCCAATTCTTGCAACCATTCTAATGGTTGCAAGCACCATCAAACAGCAAAGGAAATGTACAAAGAAAATTCAACTGATATGTGAAGCAACCCTTCATAAATGTACCATGTTCATGTTCCACAATATTTTTGCAGTTGTCCAATGTTTTTTCCATGGTTATAGAGGACTACCCATTTACCCTAGTTTACCATGTTTTTACAATACCCCTCTGGGCTATACAAAGCTTACCTATGTTGCACCATGCCTTCACTATCCCTTATTACAATTGGGATTCTAATAGCCTTCTTAATTGCTCCTCTCTTAAACCAAGTGGCAGACGGTCCTATTTTATTCTAGCTCACTTCTATAAGGTTTTGCATTCACTGTGTCCTACCTTTGTGTCAATCTGTGCTCATATAAGATCTGGGTTAAGAGCTCTCCACTGCTTTGTCAATCACTCCTTATCACCTTCTGTTGTGTCGTTATTCTTTCTTTGGCACAGCCTTGGGGTTATGGAATGCCTTTTCCGGATTCCACTGCATTGCTATTCATCATTATTATCTGTGTGTGGGATGAACATGTGTATGTTGAAATAAACTGTAATTGTGTTCATATATTTATTTGTATTATTTTTTGCATGTATAGTAACTGTATGGAATTGTTGTATTACTGTATTAATATTATATTGTATTGAGTATGGAGTATTTTGGTCTTTCTTTGTATTAGTGCTTGCACTATTGAGATGTAGCTGTGCTGGCCCTGCGGGCACAAAGTAAAAACCACTAAATTGCTGTAATTGAACTGGATTATTTTTATTTTTAATTTAGTTGTCACCAATGTTTTTTTTTTTTTTTTACCCCTGTTTTCTCCACAATCTGGAATGCCCAATTGTTATTAGTATCCAGGTTGACTACTGCAACCCCCCAGCGACTTGGGAAACAGAGGCTGGAACACATGTCCTCTGAAATATGTTCCTGCCAATATGTCATTTTTCACACTGTGGATCCACAGCAAGGACACCAGACCTATAGTGCCGGAGGACAACACAGATCTGAATGGCTCCACTGCAGACCCGCAGGCATCCTATCATCCACAGGGGTCGCTGGTGCACAGTGAACCTTGGATTCCCCTGCCGACTTAGGCCCTGCCTATCTGGGCGGTGCTCGGCTAATTGTGCGCCACTCCCTAGGAACCCCCCATCACGGTCGGCAGTGACACAGCCTGGATTTGAACCTGTGATCTCCAGGCTATAGGGCGCATCCTACACGCCACAGGGAGCGCCGTTACTGGATGCTCCACTCGAGAGCCCCCCTTTCCTGGGCTATTTAAATGATCTGGTTTAAATAAGGTTTGCCCAGTAAGAGAAATAAGTACAGTACTGCTGTGTTTTAGAGTAAAACCCTGATGGTTATAAAAAACTGCAATTTTAGTACTGGGTGTGGTGTATGAGTGGCAAGGAATTCGTGAAATGCAGGGTTTACTTGGAGTTAATTGTTTAATCTCTTTGAATTGCACAAATAGATTAGAACACAGTTTTACTGGGAGACACTTCTGATAAGCATTCAATATGCAATGAAACGCAATCTTCATTTCCACACATGATTAAGCCTTAAACCGCTCATCTGCTCTTACCTCGCTTCCTAAAATCATTGTCAAAGCAATTATTTCTATCCTTCATGTGACTACAGCATACCACAGTTGCCAGGTGCTACTTTCAAAAAACAGATGTCATGTCTTAAGAATTCAGTACCAGAAACATAATTATTTGTCTTTTTTAGGGTGGCATAATAAATATAAAATTCCAACATGATTCAGCCTTTTAAGAACTTTTTGGCCTGTCGTCAGCATTCCGTCTTTTACAAAGCATTTAACCAACCCACACTAGCCCAAAATAAAACCATGCAGCATCATAGCAATTCTGAAAAAAAGTGTGTATTTTACTTACATGTACATCTGGTGCCATATTCTATTAATGGAAGAGTTTACATGCCTTAATTCAACAGTCTTGTACTTCCTTGGTCACTGAACATTTTTTGTCATTAATCAACCAACTAACTGCTTCTAGC